>NW_004955412.1:26112548-26215139 GCF_000276665.1 Chinchilla lanigera | reverse complement strand
GGGCCGGGCTGGGCCGGACGCGGAGGACTGCGCGGCTCTCGCCGCCCCTCGCCCGGCCTCGCCGCCCCTCGCGCTGCCTCGCTCCGCGCTCTCCGGCGCTTCCCCAGCTTCTCTCTGCACGCTCCCGCCGTCCCTCTCTGCTCCCTGCCTCCCTCCTCCCTGCTGCCTCCCTCTCTCTCCTCCCTGCTGCCTCCCTCTCTCCCTCTCTCCTCCTTGCCCTGTCGCAATGAATAATACTCTGGCTTGGGGACTGGAATAAAACACACGCGCTCTGAGGCAGCCGCCCGCAGCAGCCGCCGCCGCGCCGCCGCCGCCGCCGCCGCCGCCTGCAAAAGCGTCTCTGACATGGAAATGAATGACAGCTTACCTGATGCCAATCTTCATCAGACTGACACCGGCGTGACAACACAGCCTATACTTCCCAGCACTGCTCGGGACGTCAGCGGCACAGGGACCCGCCCCCCGGAGCCCCCCCTTCGCACACCACCCCTCTCCCCACTCCCCCTTTCTCCCCACCCCCCCACCCCCACCCACTCCCGGCCTCGGCGCTTCCCAGTCGCCGAGCCGCTGGAGTGTCTCCCTCTGCTGGAGGCTGCGCTCGGATGCCGGGCGCGGGCTTTGCTCCTGCTGGCGGGGAGGCCGAACTGCGCTGGGAAGGAACCTGGAAACTAGAGGCAGCCGCGGACCCGGAGCGCCGCGGACCCCTAGGAACCTAGGCGCGCCCCACCCATGCCGGGTCCTCTTTAGCAAACAGGGCGGGCAGAGTTCCAAGACATCCGGTGCTGGATGTAGGAACCGAGATGGGGTGAAATTTTCTGTGAACCTCAACAGAGCTCCCCAGAAAATACGAAACTTCAAGCTAGCAAGAATTCCTTCCCTCTATCGCCACTCCCCGCCCCCCCATTCCTGCCTGGCTGGCCTCATTTTTATGATTGCATTTGAATAATTCTCATTACCCTGGCCCCAGAAAAGGTGCTCGGATGACACTCTGGTTAGTTATTCCTAATCTCAAGAGCTTTTTCTGCTGTGGGCTTCCTGGGGCGGTTGGTTCGAGGAGGCGGAGATATGAATAGGTGGGGCAGGGGAGAGACAAAAGAAGGCAGGGGCTTTGTCCGCAAGTCGCCCTCGACAAAGGTCAGGCAAGCCTGTTGGAAGCCACTGCTGTTTTCATTCTAAAAAGTCCTTCGTAAACTCTGTGAGTTCCGCATGGGTTGAGGCAAAGTAGGGGCTGCTGTTTTGACCTGGGCTTGCTTGGGGCGGCTTCATCTGCTTAGAGGCAGCACGGGCTTCTCACGTAAATGCCTTATACCTAGAAGACCAGAGCAAGCATATGCAGGCCTCTGTACACTTAACAGAGGCGACAGTCCTACTAAGTGCACTGTAGGCTCCAGCCATCTAGGGGTGCAGGCTCCCCTGCTTCCACAACCTAGCACATGGCTGTCTGTAATAAAAACACAGGAGAACCCTTCTGCCCCTGCAGAGGAGCCATTTCAGCCACAGGCAGGCAGCGATTGATCCTCTGACCCCAGATCAGGCGGGGGCCTAGACAAAGACACTGCTGTAACAGGGAAAGCAGAAAGTGAAACCCGGCCAGGCAGCCCGCTTTTCAGTAAAAGGTCTGACCCGGAGTTGAAGGCTGCCCCTTAAGCCATGCCAACCCTCTGGGTCACTCTCCCCCTGCCTCAGTCCTGAACAAAAACGAGGTCTATTAGATTCCATGTCTCAGAGGAGCAACTGAGACTTTGCCTCATATCCCATACATGCTACTATTGGGCCAGATCCTCCCAGCACCCCTAAAAGCACCCTCCAAAGTTCCTGTGGGAGGAACTCCTCACCGATATCCCATTGCAGATGAAGTTAAATCCTCTCACCTTCATGAAGATGGTCCAAACACTTGACTAGCTGAATTTATGTCACTCCAGCCTCTGATCTGTGGTCAGAGGCTCTGGCTGCTGACAGCCTAATCGCTATTATATATTATAAATTGTATAACAATATAATAATAATGAATGCACTTGCCCTTTTTATGTAGTACAGAAGCGGCCAGATTCATTGGGGGTCATCCTGCCATAAAGTCTTGGAAGGAAGCTGGCTTCAACATGGGAAAGAAGGGAGCTCCATTTGGCCCTGCCCAGGACCCCTGGAGGGAGGGGTTTCCCTCTTTGCAGGGCTCCTGGTGAGTCACAGACGCCTGCAGAGTCAGAGGGAGAATCAAGCTGAATGTAAATACTTAACCCCATCAGGGGAGGTGTCAGTGAGCCCTAAACAGATAAATAGTACCGCAAGCAACATCCAGGCATCACCATGAACTTTCTGAAATCCAGTTCCATGCCCAGCTCCTTGAGATGGCAGATCCATGGCCATGAGCTATTCATCTGTGGAGTCTTGTCAAATACTGAGATTGCCACTACTACCCTCTCGGTGCTTTAAACGTACATTGTAACTTTAAGTCAATGCAGTTTGCTTGGGCTATCTCTGTAATTTGCACAACTTCAAAAAATGATTCTCTGCCTGTGACCATCTTTTTTATAATCATTCAAAGCAAATGTTAGCCTTGCTCCCACTGGACGCTCAGCCATGTGCTCGTGCCAAAGGTAAGGAGGATAGGCAAAAATACCCACAAATGGCTCCTATCCGCAAGCTGCTCTCCCTCTATTGGAGGAAGACAAAGCACCAATATAGAAGCATTAAATAACAACAATACAAGAATCCAACTGAAGACACAGCCAGTACATAATTAATGAACAAATGAGTTGTTGATATGTCAAATTCCATTAGTTCTACATCTAAATCCTGGTTCTGTCAGTAAGTCAAGAAGGGGCAGAGTAGAAATTAAGTCTGTAGAATGTGCTGTGGACACTCTACACTTTCTCCCCATCATCCCTCTGAGGATGTGGAGGTAAACACACACCATATACCTCACAAACACATCCATGTTATAACCAAACACAAGGCTCCACAAATCCCAGTCATCGTGCTTGCATGTCAGAGTGCTTGAGCTCTGCTCCGGACCACTTCTCACCCCACCTGCACTTTGTCTTTAGCTAAACAGTCCACACCTGCCCAGGCTGCGACCTCTGAGCTCTGGATGTAGTCTAGGGCCTCACCGAATCCTGACTGTGTCACCTTATGAATAAAAATGTAAGACCTGGCTGTATTAGTCTGCTTGAGCCACCCTAACGAAACATCATAGGCTGTGTGCCTTAAACAACAGGCGTTCGTTGTCTTTCAGTTCTGGATACTAGAAATCCTTGAACAAGGTGCCAGTAGCATTGGTTTCCGGGAGGCCTCTCTTCCTGACTTGCGGATGACACCTTGTCACTGTGTCCCCGCATGGCCTTTCCTCTGTGCACACAGCAGAGACAGCTCTGGTGTCTCTTCCTCCTCTTATAAGGACCCCAGTCAGATTGGACTACAGCCCCAGCTTTATGACTCCTTAATTACCTCCTTTGAGGTGCTATCTCCAGATTCACATCAAGGGGTAAGGTTTCAACATATGAATTTGGAGGAGCACAATTTAGTCCCCAATACTAGGCAACCACCAATTCCCTTCATGCTCAATTTAATTATTTTTAATGAATCTTGACAGACTGTGAAGTACTTGAGGGTGGGGCCAATATCTCATTTCCTCTTAGGATCCCCAAAGCCTATTATGGGGGCCAATTTAGAAAGCATGCTCCAGAAATGTTTGTTGGATTGAACCAAATGGGATTTTTTCCTCCATCTCTGCCCCTGTCCTAGCTGGGACACGTATCTCTAGTCACCCAGAATATTCTGCTGATTTCTTAACTGGTCTACAAGCCTCCAGTATCTCTATTTCCTCTCTACCACCAGAATGTTCTTCTTAAAACAGAGTTGGATCACAGCTTGGCTTCCCCTCAAAATCCTCTGTAGCGTTCCATTACCTAGAAAATGTTAACTGTGTTTATCAACAGATCAATGGATAAAGAAAAAAAAACATAAAATGATACAGTGGAATATTATTCAGGCATAAAAAAGAATGGGATGTCATTTGCAGTTGCATGGATGGAACTAGAGGACACTATGTTAAGTGATAGAACCCAGACAAAGAAAGAAAAATATTCTCACTCACATGTAGACACTAAGAACCTGATGTCAACTATTGAATACAGTTGTGTTTACCAGGGCCTGGGAGGGGTACAGGGAAGGCAAAAAGGGAGAAAGGATAGTTAATGGGTATGGGGTATAATTAAGAAGGATAACTTCAAAATGTTGTATAGCACAGTAGGAAATCATAGCTGACTATGACTAATTGAATATTTCAAAATAACTAATAGAGAGAATTTTGAATATTTGCAACAAGAAGAGATTTATGTCTGAGGCGATGGATATGCCAGTTGCCCTGAGCTGATTACACATCACACACATGTGCTGAAATGTCACACTGTACCCATTAATACATATAATCACTATTTCTCAATTAAAAATAAAAATATATCTTTTAAAAAGTTTTTTGGGGCCCCATAATAAACAAGGGGCCCTCAATGCCGTGTTCCTTAGCCTGGCCTTCAAGTACGTCCTTCTGCTCTGTCCAGGAACCATTGGTTCATACCTCTCCAGCCCCACTTTTCAGTGACCCTAAGTGACTTGCTGTATCAGAACCCCCTGGGGAGCTTCACTGTAATTCAGGGCCCCGGGTTCCAGTCCTAGAAAGCTGGCCTGGGGAAGGGCCCAAGGATCTGTGCAGTGGAAGCTGCTGTACCCCAGATGTTTAGAATCATCCTCTCCAGCCACTGCCTGGTCCTCATGGGTCCCAGAACACACCCCACACCACCCCCACTCTGCACGTGCTCCTGTTGTTCCTCCAGCCCCCGCTCCGACCTTCCCAAATCCTACTGGTATCTGCTTGTCGTCTTGGCTCAAACATGGCCTCTTTTCAAAGGGACCTTGGAGTCTCCGTCAGCTTTGGAGTCACCCAGCCCTGGCTCAGATCTCCCTCCACCCAGGATCTGGGAAGCGCTGACCCTCTATTGCTCTAAGTCTCAGTTTTTGCATTTGTAAAATGAAGATGATAATAGAACCCAACTCATGAGACTGTGGGGACCCAATAACATCCGGACTGTTAAGAGCTTAGCACAGTCCCCGGCACATGGGAGGCTCTTCAATAAGTGACAGCCATTAGGTTTAATAGCCTGGTACTCAGGGCTGCCATAGCACTTTGCCTGTGCCTTTATTATAGTGCTTATTTAATTGGCCTGAGGAAGGGAGATATTGTTTACTGAGAATGCTGTGACAGGCCCTGAGGGCTGTAGCACGGAGGGTGGGAGGAAGAAGGAGGACGCTCCTGCTCTACTTCAGGCCTCCTTCCTGACCTGGACCCAGGTGAGACAGCGTAGTGAGGGGAGCCAGCCCCAAGCCAGCGAGATTCTGTCCCAGAGGTGATACACCAGGCCTTGGAGAAAGGGAGAAGGAGAAGAAGCAAGCTACACAGTGTTAAAACTCAGACATTTTAAATCCTCTGAAAGGTAGAGCTGCAGAATTCTGCTGAGCTGGAAGCCAGAATGTCTAGGCTCCTTATTTGTCTCTGATCTTCTTTTCCCTCCTTTCTTCTTTCCCTTCCTTTCTCCCTCCCTTCCTTCCTCAATTTCTTCTTTTTTTTTTCTTTCTTTCTTTTCTTTCTCTCTTTCCTCTTCCTTTCTTCTTTTCCTTTCCTTCCTTCCTTCCTTCCTTCCTTCCTTCCTTCCTTCCTTCCTTCCTTCCTTTCTTCCTTCCTTCATTTTTGATCCCAGGAAATCCTCTTTGCTCTCCCACCTACTCCCACCTCTGAAGTAGGGTTGGTCTTTTGGGTCTGCAATAGGCAATTAATTGGGTCACGCCTTCAACCTGCTTCTCTAATAAAGAAGCAATAGAAACCCCAGTCTTTCAGAAAAACCCATCTTTCTTACAATGCTAATGTACTTTGGGGAAATTTCTTCCAGTGCTGCGTTTGTTCCATGCTTTACTTCTTCTAAGCATCTCCACATCATAGCGTGCATGCGCACACACACACACACACACACACACACAGGGCTCTTCAGTGGAGCTGCCCTACCTCAGCCTCAGATGGGAAGCTCTGCGGCAGGCAGAAGTGGAAAGAGAAGATTTCTGAGGGACTCCCAATCTCCCTTCCAGTCCCAGTGAGGCGATGGGAACGATCACTGCCCATCTGAAAAAACTGAGAGAGACTGGGAGACAGAATATTTAAACCGTGTTTAGGAAGACAAGAGAAAATGAGGTGACGGTTTCTGAGAAATGGCGTCCCCAGAGTTTGGCCCCAGAAATTTAAGAAAAGAAGACAAAGACATGTGCTGCCCAGCGAAGAAGCCACATGTAGCATCTAAGCTCTGAGACCGGGATCCTCCAGACTGAGAGGAACGGTCAGCGTAGCTACAGATTGGATTTAGATGATCCAGTATACGGAAAATATTCCATTAGAGATTATTTTATGTGTATTAGGTATTGAAATGATAATATTTTAGACACATAGAGTTGACTAAGAATAGATTCACTAAATATGTTCAGACTTCTTTTGACATTTAGGTGTGGCCACTAGAAGTTTAAAATCATGGTGTGACTTACATCCTATTTTAATGGAAGTCCCCTTGTAGGTTTCACTTTTTCCTGTTGTCAACTATGGTTGAATGCTGAAAACTGTCCTGATCAAGTGCCAGCCAACAGCTCTTCAATCCCTTCTGCTTCTGCCAGCCCCACACTGGGCCAGAGAGGAACCAGGGGACATCCCTAGGACATTTAGTGCCTCTCACAGACGGAAGAGATCTGAAGAGAACTCCCTCCCTGCCCCATCCAGGGTCCTGTGGAATTTTGAAAACTTTACTCTCTACAAGTCAAAGTTCTCTTCTCCAGACTGTCCTGGAAGACCCATCTTTGAATACCTTGTCTCCTGTCCCCTCGTCACCGTCACCATTGTCAGCCCTGATCTCACTATCATCTCCTCCGCCCTAACCCCATTCTCACCTCCCTTACTGTCCGCACCTCTCACAGAACTGCCCCATATCTTTCGGCTCATCCTGTGGACCATCTCCTCCTTATCTGCAGGGATGATCCCTGTCCACATGCATTGCCTTTGAAGCTGCAGCCAATCTCTTAGCCCTCCTGAGCTAAGGGTTTTGCTAGCCGGCTCCCAAGCCCATGCTGGCAGCTGGGGCCTACAGCAATCCAAGTGCAGGGCATAGGGCGCCTACCAACAACCCTAGGAAGGAATGGAAGCCACCTTCCTCACAGAGGTTGGCCCTGCCTTATTGTGTTGTTAAGGGAAGGGTGACCAAGAGTGAAAGAGCACAGTACCCACAGCTTACTCAGCATGTGGAGCATAGTTTGCTTTTGCAAAGAAGAACAAAACAAAGCAGCCACGGTAATTAACAATAGCTAATATGTGTTGATTATTTCTCAGTGCTAGGCTCTGTGCTAAAAGCCTAACTAGTACTGCTCATCACATCTCCAAAGCATCCCCAAGAGGCTGAGGTAAGTGGAGCAACTTGTCAGCAGGTATGAATGCAGGGCGTTGGCCTCCAGAGCCCACACTCCAAACCACCGTTCTGTATTGCCTCTTTGTCCCTGCATTTCCATTCATCCGCTGATTCATGCATTCAGCATACATGCCCTGATAGCCTCTAAGAAACTTACCAGCTCATTGGTTTCCATTCAGCATGGAAACAACCAGGCATGAGATAGACCCTGGGGCTGCAAAGGCCTGTACATCACAACCCTTGAACTCTCAGAAGTCTTACAGGTTTTCTGGGGCTAAGAGAGGTATGGAAAGGCTCTGTCTTCAGATTCCACTCACACTTTACAGCAGAGAAACTGAAGCTCCAGCACAGGGGCAAGCAAGGGATGAAATTCAAGTCTCTCCTGACTTAACAAGTGAGAGTCAGCTTGGATTCTCAGTCTGACCCCGGGTTTGTCTTCCAGCCCCACCCATCCCGGAGACTTTGTAAACATAATGTCCTCTTCACAGACTCAGGGCGTCTTTTCTTGGTTCATCCCCAATAGCCACTGTCACCATGCACAGTGGCAATCCCACATCCAGATCAATTCCGCCTCTCCGAAAACTGCTTAATTCAGGACACCCGTATCCTGTGTCCTTCTCAGCATATGCACTCACAATGGCACTGTGAGACTCACTTGTATATTGCTTTGTGTGTGTTCTAAAATTTCAAATATGTGTGCATTAGCTCCCCAAGCAGCTTTTGACTTCATAAAGGCAAGGACTAAGAGCTTTTTTTATATCTTACCTTCTTCCCAGTCTCTTGGCATTTGGCAAGAGTCTCAGCCTATTCAAATTGACTAAGAAATGCGCAGCTTGACCTACTCTGTGTGTGTGTCCATCTGTCATCTGTCTGTCTGTCTGTCTGCCTGCCTGGGTAGTATTCTGGACCAGCGTTTCTAGCACGGCGTTCACGTGTGCAAGTGTCAGTGTAAGCATGTGTACATGCGTGTGTGCGTGATTTCTCCAGCTATTACAGTCGTGGGAGCTTAGATACACATCAGCACAATCCGTCAATTTCGAGACATTATCTCTCATGATAATTTCCTGCCAAATTTTTGAGTTGCAATTAAGAAAGTAGATAATTTGAAACATTTTCCTCTGCATGTTGAGATGGATTATAATCCTAATTTGATAAAGACTCTTAATGACTCATTAGCCACCCTTGGCTTCTCCTCAGGTCAGCCAACTTCCCGGGCGCTGGAGGCAGCTGGCAGCAGAAAGGCGGCGACGCTCAGGTCATTATGCCTTATTGCTTCGGCAGCGCTGAAACAAAAAGATACAACAAAGCCACAACCACACCGCAGTCTTGGAATTCTCTTTCCTTCAGCCCCTAGATTTGGGTTTTAGTTTTCTTTTCCTGTCTTTGAACAAAGCCTCTAATTCCTGACAACCCAAGCACTCTCTCCTCAGGCAGGGACTCTGCACCATGCCAGAGTGGCACATTGTGCCCTGTGGCTGCCCGTTGATCAGGTGGTGGTGCAGGGGCCCATCTCCACCATAGCTTGTTTGCTAGGTCGTGTTCCCCAAGCCCAAAGGGTGAGGATCCCTGAAAAGAACAGCAATTTTAAGTTGGTTACAGATGATGACTACCTAATAGCTTCCTTTCTGCTTTGGATGAGCAGGGTCAGAAAGCACCCTCCGTCCTGGCAGGGTGGCACCTCCTGAGGCTCCAGGCGTAGATAATTAAATGTTCACAGAAGCCAAAGTCACGGTTTCTCTTGGCTCACCCACTATGGAATGCAAGAACTCTGCCTCCCCAGAAGAAGCTCTTACTTATTACGTGAACCGCGATGGATGTGTGTGCAGCTGCAAGCTCACATGTGGCGTGTAGTCATCACACATGGGCACAGAGCACACAGACACACTGTCACACTGTCACAGTTGGGGGTGACTAAGTATATAAGGACTTCTCTGATGGGTCTCCACCTTGAGGTCAAGTAAAGGAGGAAGGAGGAAAAGAGGCCAAGTCAGTGAGCAAACATCGTTCTTGGTTGCATACCTGCTGTGTGCCCTTTACCGTGCTGGATGCTGGGCTGCCACAGTGCACAATCAGATGGAGAAGCTGGTGATGACCAACGTGTTTGGACCAGTGTTGCTTCGTGCTGAGTTGAAGCGGTGTGAGTGTGAGTGTGTGTGTGTGTGTGTGACATCTTGCACCAGGACCGGCCTTCTGGGCTCTAGTTTCTTCCTGCCCCAGCCCAAGGTGTGCTCTCAGACCCACCCCAGCCTTGCTCTGTCCCCATCTCACAGGGCAGGCTTAGGAGGAGATAAAAAGCTTTGCCTTTCTTTCCATCCCTGCCCTGTGCCTTCGATCAATGTGACAAATGCAGGACCCCTGAGGCTCTCTTCTCTGCCACCCACCCCGCCTTTCCTTCCCAATGAGTCCAGGGAGATCCGAGCAGAGGGTGATGGATAGCCCTGTCTTATTGCTCCAGACTCGGAATCCAACAGGGGCCTGGGAGAGCTGTATAAATCAGAGCCTGGGCTGGGCTCTCACCCGCGCAGTGACTCAACAAGAGGAATGGAAAGCAAGGGACCATAAAACTGTCTGTGGGCCAAGTTGTTTCATTTCAAGCTGGGGCCAGAGAGAGAAAATGTTTGGGAGACAGACACATTTGGATAGGATGGATAAGCCAGAGGAGTTCTGCATGTCTGGGTACCCAGAGAGAGGGAGATGGGGAGAGGTTGGTCTCACAGGAGGACAGCAGGTAAGTCCAGCCTGCCCATCTCTGAGACCCCACTCTTACAACGCAGGGGCACGGGGGTGCTCATGTCCTAGGTTGGGAGAATGTTTGGAAACATGAGCTCCGAGTGAGGAGAGAAGATTCTCACTCTACATGGCTGACAAATCATCATTGTTCCTTCTCTGAGATAGGAACAGCCTAGGGAGGCAAAAAAGGAGAGGAAGCAGATTCTAGTCATCAAGTTGTGATCAGGAAAAGCAAGAGTCATTCTCATTTCATTTATGCATTTAGTGAACAGCTACTATGTGCCAGGCACTGTGTTAGGTGCTAGAGGCACAGTACCGAATAGCGCATAATCACGTGGCCCTGCTTTGAAGCACTCACGGTCTGGAAGAAGCAGGGAAGTATACTCAAAAATCAGTGGCAAGTGATTCATTATCTCTTCTTACCTGTTCCAGCATCACCATTAGCAACTGCAACAATGCACTGTATTGATTGGTTTGCTTGTTTTCCTCCCTTTACTAGATCTTAAGGGAGAAAGGAAAGGGAGCCTCTGTTTGAATGCCAATTATACATGGCCATTGGGCAACTGACAGTTATTTCATCTCTACCAGAATGGTTTGTGGTAGATTTGATTATCCTTATTTTATGGAGGAAAAGACTGAGGCTCAGGGAAATTAATCCACTTGCCCAAGGCCAAAGCTAGAATGTGAGAGAGCTAGGACTCATTCCGAGTGGGCGCGGTTCCCGAAGGTCAAGCTTGTCCCCGCACACTGTTCAGGGTCTCACTTCTATTTGTGTCTTCAGCACCTGAAGCATAACTAACTCAGAAGCTACTGATGGTACAAAATGGGGAGGAAGAGTCATAGGCAAGTGTGGGGTTGTTACTGAGGGTGGAGGACCCGGAAACTATGCAGGAGAGGATTAAGGAACAGTTCGAATGAATGAGTGGAGTTTGCCCAAATGAGTAGGCATGGGAAGTCCATCCAGGGGGAAATGACATGTGTCAGCAGCATGAAGTAGCACCATATGCACTGGCCACCTGCTTACGTGCCCTGTGTCACCCACGACCTCCCTACTCCGCCCATCCCCGTCCTAGGGAACAGGAGCTCAGGAATTGGTTAAGAACCACGTGGGTGGCAGTGACGTGGGCTTCTGCATGGTGGAGTGGACTGTCTTGGTTTTGCTGCTATTGACATCTGTCCGGGGATGAGACAGTAAGTTCTGTGAAGGCAGAATCCAATCTGCTTTGGTCTCAGTATAAGTCCAATACCCAGAGCAGTGCCTAATTGTGGAATGAAAGGATAGATCTGGATCAGGAAAAGAAAGTGTTCTCTGTATCTCTGCCTACCATCGGGGTTGATAAGCTGGGCAGAAAGCCCTTCCTATTTTAGATCAGGAAAAAGAAAGGCTCAATAGGCACAGAATAGAGGCCCAAAAAGGTAAGGCCCAAATCCTTGCACAGTGGGCATAGGCCAGTTTTCCTACCCTGACCTTTGTGCTCCCTCCTGTCTTACTCAGTTGCCAAAATCAGGATATTTGCTCAGACAGCAGGCACCAAGCAGCAGACCATGGGCCTGACCCTAGGTTCCAGTTTGTGCTAAAGGGACAACAAGAGTCCTTATGGGGCAGGAGCCTGAGGACAGCACAGCTGGGCCTGGTGACACGTACCTATAACCCCAGCATTCTGGGAGGGTAAAGAAGGATCAATTGCAAATAAGAGCCCATCTTGGGCAACTTAGCAAGAACCTGTCTCAAAATAAAAACAAAGGGCTGGGGATGTAGCTCAGTGTGGAGGCTGTGAGTTCAATCGCCAGTACTGAAAACAACAGCAATCAGGAAACTGAACAGTGCACAAATGCAGGAAGACCCAGGGTGGTAACACACACCTGCTTTCTTCCTGGGCTATGTGGCTGTCATGCCAGGGAAGCCTGGAATCTTCAACCAGTCTTAGAAACTGCAAGGGTCTGAATCAAGGATATCAAGAACAGAAAATGATGAAACAAAATAAAAACAGTAGACCGCAGAGTTCCACACCTCCGAGTGGTAACTGGCTCAGCAGAGAAAAGTCCCAAGCCCAGGGCATGTGGTGGGAGCCCAGCCCTCTGCAGAACGCTGAGGAGCTGACATCCTCGGACACTAAGCAATGTGGCCCTGGGGGCAGGGGACACAGATGGAAAAGCTGTTTATAAAAGAAGTCTTCACCTGCCTCATACAGCCAGACAACTGGTCTTCTCAGCTCCCCTGGAAACAAGTTTTTCCTTAAGGAAACTGAAAAGGGGCAATAGTGTACACAAGGATGCCAAGTATGGTGGAGAAGTCAGGAGAGCTCTGCATACCGAACAGTGGACTTCAAACCTTTCTCTGGACATGAAAGCAACTCCTCACACCACCAAGCTTAGCCAATAGAGTGCACAAACCCGATGGCCCAGAGACACTCAAGGAAAAGGCTGGTGCCACCTGGTCACCCCATATAAAGGCCACCAGTCAACACACTCTGCCCAATTCAGCATCAAGCATCCAGAATTGACTCTGAGTACTTCTCTCTTAAATATGAACAGGCAAGGGTCACCAGGTTTCTTTAAAGCCTCAAACACAGAAAAGGGAGATTTGGGGCAATAGAGGTTTTGAAAGGAGAAAAGCTCAAAAAGAACAATAAGACTTCAAAAACACTTTTATCAAAAAGATGAGGTTTTGTTAATAAATAAGAAGAACTATAGTGAACAGGAAATTTTTCAATTTAAAAACCTCTGGGAGCTGTGTTCACTGACAAACACCTTATAATCCTGGACATGGGAGGCTGAGGCAGGAAGATCACAGGTTCAAGGCTAGCCTTGGCAACTTGTTGAGACCTTGTCTCAAATGAAAAATTAAAAGGATTGGGGCTGTAGCTCAGTGGTAGAGTGCTTGTCTAGCTCATGTGAGATCCTGGATTCAATCCTCCCCACTGAAATGATAATGTTTTTAAAAGCCTTTGGGAGTTGTGGGTGTAGCTCAGTGGTACAGCATATGCTTAGCATGTACAAGGCCAAGACCAAGGCCAAAGTTAAATCCCCAACACAAAAAATAAATAACAGGGTCTGAAATGAATATAAAATTTTTTCAAGCAGCAGACCATGGGCCTCAAAGTAAAGTTTAGAAGATAAAATTAGGGAAATCTAAGACTGAAGTAAGAAGAGAAGAAATGGATATTAAGAGATAAATAGAGGAAACAATCTCCTGACTAACCCAGCGGGAAGAATGAATAAGGGACCCTCCAGCATCTACCTCCATCATTATTATGAAATTTTGGAACATAGAGACAATAAAGTTTCTAAAACTTTCTAAAGAGAAGCACACAAGTAAAAGAAACAAGAATAAAAGCAATGTCCCACATTTTAAAAAGCAACACCAGATGCTAAAAGATAGCAGAGAAATGCCTTCTCAATTCTAAAGGAAAATGTTTTCAATCTAATAAGTATATAACCAAATAAATTAGCAGTCACATTTCAAAGTATAGAGATATTTTTAGTTTTTTTTTTTTGTTTTTTTTTTTTGTTTTTTTGTTTTTTCTCCGGTACCGGGAACCAAACTCACGACCTTGTGCTTGCCAGGCAGGCGCTTTTGCCGCTGAGCTAAATCCCCAGCCCCAAAGTATAGAGATATTTTTAAATATACAATAACCCAAGAAAATTACCTCCTAGGCACCCTTGCTTATTAGATGATAGTCTAGTATGAAATATTATATGATATTCCAGTATGGAATACATTGAATTCAGGAAATAGGGGATCCACTATAGGAAGATGGTAAATGAAATATTCAAAATAATAGGACACTGAAGATGTTGGATGACAGTTACACAACATTTCTATAAAGCAGCCAATCCATATTGAAGCAGAAGACAGAAGGTACTAGGAAGAGTAGCTACTGGGGGGAATGGAACAGATTAGTTTGAATGTATGGAAACTACTTATCTCAGCAATGAGAAATGCAACTAAATGTTATGGCTTATACATCTAAATGTCCCCACAAAGTCTCATGCACTCATAGTGGGGCTTTGGGGAAGTGACTGGTTCCTGGGTGTGTGATACTAGATTACTTCCCTGATGGGTTTACAACTAGGCAGGATATTAGGAGGTACAGCCTGGTGAGAAGAGGTGGGTCACTGTGGGCATGTGCTGGAACAGTATAGATCCCCCCCCTGCCTTGATGGTTGCTGCTTCCTGTCTGGTGAGCCATGCCCTCTTTCTCTTCCACCATGCCTTGCTGCCTTGGAGCCAGCTGACCATGGACTGAACCTCTACAAACTGTAAAGCGAAATAAAGCTCTTTTCCTTTAACTTATGATTGTCAGGTATTGTGTCAGCAATGAGAAAGTAACTATGACACTAGTGTTAGCAAATATGTCACAGAGTTGTTGAACCATTTTTTTTTTTCCAGTACCGGGAATTGAACCCATGACCTTGCGCTTGCCAGGCAGGCGCTGTGCCACTGAACTAAATCCCCAGCCCCTAACCATTTAAAAAATATATCTGTATATAAAGGGATACACACACACATTTGGAAAGTAGGCCCAAATAAAAAAGGAGGCTATTACACTGAGAGAAACAAAGGATTATACAAAAAAAAAAAAAAAAGATACCTGGTCATAAGATACTATTTGAGTCAGTAGTAAATAAATATTGTAAGACAACTGCTATTTTCCAAATTATGTATACCTATTCTTTGATTTCCATACAACAAAAAAAATTTTAGCCCATATGGCTCACACATAGTCCATCCAGCTTAGCTCTCCAAAGTACTAAGTCAGATGATGATTTTGTCCTAAGTTCTACTCAAAATAAATGATGCATCTTCAAGTGCATGCAGAGTGGCTGGTGACTGACAAGATTCAAAGATTAAGAAGCCTGGTCCTGTTCCAGAGTGCGGGCATCAACATATCATGATATTTTGTGTCTATGTGTGCTGCTCTGTCTGATCAGGACGCTTCAGTAAACAAGCGTCCCAATACCTTCACATGGTGAACTCTCCAACATTTAGATGTTTCTAAGTCAGTGATGGTGAACATTTCAGAGACCAAGCGCCCAAACTGCAACCCCAAATCCACTTATTTAGCACAAAGTGCCAACACTGGAATTAACCCTGAGGTTTTAGTATAGAAAAAAATAACTCATACGTTAATATCTTTTGTCTTAAAAGAATAATATATGTGCCATTGGTTCACCATCACTGTTCTGAGCCATTGTCTCTTCTAGAAAGCCTCCCCTGGTGCCTCCACCCCAGAGAGCTATAGTTCCCTCTTTGTTCTACTCCTGAATTGTCTCTGCATACATATAGCAAAACGCTTATCACCCCATGTTTCCATTGTAAATAAACTGTCTCTGCAACTACTTCGTGGTCCTTTCTGTAGCTCTCAGCTCATTCAGCTTATGCTGCAGATAAACACCCACAAAGTCTCAGGGACTCACTCAGAGAGGTTTAGTGCTCGTCGTGCTGCAAGGCACCTGTGGCTCTGGCAGCGCTCTATGTCTTCTCTTTGTTGTGGGACCCAGTCAGCGGCCCAGCACTCCTCTGGACATGCTACTCTCCTGGAAGACAGAAGAGAGCAAATGCAAGAGGAACCACAAAAGTCTCCCCAAAGCCTCTGCTCAGAAGTAACAATATCACTTCTGCTCAAATTTCACTGGTCAAAACAAGCCAAACAATGTGATGGTTCAGATAAATATATACAGTCCTTTAAAAAGGAGAAGCAGCAGATAACTGGGCATACTAACGCTACACTATACACTCCTGTAGTGTAAAAGTGCACCCACACCTTATTTTTGTATCCTGCGCCAACATAATGTGTGGCACCAGCAAGAACACGGTGCATCTCCATTTTAACAACTGAACTGTCAAATAATAACAGCCTAAAACACACACCCTACAGGAAGAGATTTGGGAGAGGAACGGGTCGGGTATAGAGCCAGAAGGGAACCAGCAACACACACAGAATGTGGAGCAGCATCGAGCTGACCTCTGACACCGTGCCATCTCTCTGGGTTCAGCTGAACTGGGTACATTTATTTATTTTTGGCAGAACCAGCCCAGGCTTTATTTTGGAAAAGACAATTGAATTAGATTTTGGGGGAGGGTATGTGCAAGAAGGATACCCCAAGCAGTAGATTCCCCCCAGTGGTGGGCTGAGGGCTAGGGCCGAGCCTCAAGTGGGTCTCTTGTTCCCAATGCTCCCATGTACTGCTGTGTTCTCCACAGGCTCTGGGGCAGTCGCGGGAGGGGTGCGGCTTTGGGAGGGGATGCTGTGGCCATTCCCTTGCACAGGATGAAAGGACTCAGACACTGGCTTCCTATCTTGGTCTCGATCTTCTTCACGACCATGGCAGCCTTGGTACGGCTGAAGCCAGGGCTCAGGAGGCCCCTGCGGGGTGGGCTCGGCACTCCTGCGTAGCCACTGGTGGTCTTCGTGTGGATACTCACATTCTGCTGCCCTGCCTCCAGCCTGTGCTCCCCGCCCTCCAGCAGCTAAAACATGGATATTTAGAAGGAATAAGTACTAGTGTCCTACAGCATGGTGGGGCGACTATATGTTATGGTTTATATCTAGATATCCCCCTAAAGCTCGATGCACTCATAGGTGGGGCTTTTAGAAAGTGATTGGATGATGGGTTCGTGATATTCATCAGTGGATTAGTGCCCTGGTGAATTTGGAGCCAAATGTGATGTTGGGAGGTGAACCATGGTGGGAGGAGGGGGTCCCTGGGGTGGGGCCTGGAAGGGTCTATCTCCCTCCGTCCTCCCTTAATCCGTCTCTCTGCCCCCTGCCTTCCATGCCACGAGCTTTTTCTCCTCTGTGATGCCCCTCTGCCGCTTAGAACCATCTGACTATGGCCTGAAACCTCTATAAACTGTGAGCCAAAACAAACCTTTCCTCTTTTAAGTTGTGGGTATTGGTTACTGGGTGCCAGCAACAAGAAAGTACCTAAGACACTTAGGTAATGCCCAGAAACCTATTATATATCTTATAAATAACTGAAGGAGGGAGCTTAAAGGCTGCAAACACAAAGCAATGATAAGGAGACGGAAATGTTATTATTCAGATTCAATCAGCACATATTGTACACATACATTGAAATATCACACTGTACATCATAAATATGTATAATTATTACATTTTAATCAAAAGATTTTTCAATGTTTAAGGAAATGGAAACATTTGTTACCCTGATTTGATCATTACACATTGTATACACATATCGAATTACCATACTGCATTCCATAAATTTGTATTACAATTAAAATAACAACTAATTTTTAACATGGAAGGGACAAACTAGAAGGCCTCTAGGAGCACTTCTAGCTCTGACCCCTCAGGAGCCTGTCACAGGACCCCTTTTCCTATAGTCCCTAGTAACTGTTTCCCAATCTGCTCTTAGACACAGCCGGGGCTGGAGATCTGGGGGAAAATAAGCTCCAAAGTGCCTTTATGTGCTAAATGAATTTCTAAGCTAAAATTGACCCAGGTCAATAAAAGACAATAAAACTATACTACCAAAATGAATAAGTTCTCAATAAAAATGTTAAGTGGCAGATGCATGTTTAAACTGTTTCTGTTTTGAACACATTATTCTATTTTTAAATTTTATTTATTTATTTATTTATTTATTTTGGTTTTTCTCCAGTACTGGGAACCGAACTCACGACATTGCGCTTGCCAGGCAGGCGCTTTCGCCGCTGAGCTAAATCCCCAGCCCCATTGAACGCATTATTCTAGACACAAGGAATCCCTAGTTACCCTAAACCTACTTGTCATGAAATTGCAAAGGGGTTACTGCACATCTCAGTGGATCAACACTAGGTCCAGGTTCACAAATGAAAATCGTTGCATCAGCTGAAATTGTCTTGCACTTAGTAAGGGTGTTCATTTAATGAATGCATATTTATCTTGGTTAGGACTTCTTGGGCACTGAAGCTATCATGCTTAATCCAGTTTATCCCTCTCTCCTGGAATCTGGACTTGGTCTTTCTTTTTAAAGGCTTTCCGGGGAAAAATTAATCTAAAAAAAGGTTGTGAAATCCTGTAGCTACTGTACTGATGCACTAAGAGAATTATTTAGCAGATGCTGGGTCCTGAGCCTTATGTTCTTACCACCCGAAGGCAAATGCTGGATAACCCTACTTGATTAGAGAAATTTTCCCCTTTAAGTTTCCACCCATAAGTCACAGATGCTAGTCCAGGTGTCCACTACCAATAGATTGTAAGAGCCACCTGAACCAAGCATTTCTTATACTCCAGGGCTATTCCATGTTCTTCATGTAGGTTGCTTACATACCTATCATAGCAAGCCTAGGAAATAGGCACTGTCATCTCCATTTTACTGATGGAGAAATCAAGACACAGAAGGTAAACTAACTGACCAAAGTCACACATTAAGTAGCAAGGCTGGGCTTTGAACCCCAGTGATGTGGCTCCAGAATTTATGCAGACATCACCTCCACATTTTACTGTGTGAACAGCGACATACTGCCAAGTGAGCTGAGTTCACTCCTGGATATAGATGAAGCCTGGGACTCAGAAGCATGTCATCACCACTTTATCCTCAGAGCCCTTTCTCAGTCTGTCTCCATACCAGCCCAGGAGACTGAGGGTCTTACCCTCTGACTGTGACTGCAATGAGAAAGGTGAGAGTAACTTCAGCTCCCCTAAACACCAGAAAACCCAGTTTTCAAGTAAATGCCTAACTGTCCTTATTCAGCTCCAAATTTCTGACTCTTGGCATCTTGCCTGGTGGAGTGGGGGTGGGGGAGCATTAAGAAAAGGTAACCTTTTCCAGGGACAGCAAGGTCCCGCCTCTAGTGGCCACCACACTGCAATCCCCAGGCAAGGCTCTTTCCTGTAAAGACCAATCAATATTGCCCCGTCCCACACCCCCAAGCTTTTTGGCTCCTTAGTCTATAACTGCTATCGATTACAACAGGGCAGGGAAACAAATGCCAAAATATATCAATCAATCACAAGGTGGCAAAGAGCCTTTATTAAAACCATGACACCTTCTGCTATTTTCCTGTCTACCCCAGCTTCCTCAGCCCAGTGGCCATTTCTTTTGGAAAGTTTCCAAGAACTCTGCAGACATGATCTGATGGCTGGTGGAATTTCCCCTAGTTGGGGAAAATTTAGACCCAGAGAAGGAGCGAGAACAAGTCCCACAGTGAGAAGATGGAAACCAGGTGTGTAAAAATATGTGCTTGTGTACGGGCGCTGTGCGTATGAAAGTGTGCAAGTTTGTGTGTTGGCTTAAAGAAAAATCTGAGGACTTAGTTACATTTCAGAAGCATTTGGTAACTATTGCTGAAATATTTACAAATCAATTCCTTCTGGTTACTTAATGTCCTTCACTAAGTGGTTTAATTGTGAAATTTCACTTTATAATTGTGTTCATTTTAATGTGGAAAGAGGTAGATTTACATAAGCGAATGGCGGTTAACAAAATCTGTTAGCAGAGGAGCAGGAATCCCAAAAGCCACACACCTGGGTTGTCAGTTTGGAATCAAAACATCTGCACAGGTCCCTGCCCACCCCAGACCAGCCCGTGGCCCCTACCCAGACTCAAGGAAGGAACAGGATTTCGAGTGCCTTACCTGATTACT
Organism: Chinchilla lanigera; assembly: GCF_000276665.1. Taxonomy (NCBI): domain Eukaryota; kingdom Metazoa; phylum Chordata; class Mammalia; order Rodentia; family Chinchillidae; genus Chinchilla; species Chinchilla lanigera. The sequence continues at coordinate 26,195,324 of NW_004955412.1, read as the reverse complement.
ACGACAGGGGCAAACCTTCCAGTGTAGCAAGAGAGACAAAGAAAGGGAGGATTTTTGCCTGCCAATGAAAGGCCAAAGATGTTTTCTTTGCAAGGAAACTCTGGGCACAGATTTAAAAAGAACAACCAGTTTTATGAACCCTGTGACAGCCCTTGTTCCAAGCAAAAGAGGAGCATGAGACTCTGATGGCCAGCCCTCATTCTTCCCTGAACCAGCAAGGATCTTTGTGCCTCAGTTTCCTCATCTATAAAGTGAGGAACTTAAAGTAGATCACACCCGAGTACTGATGTTTATTAAATCCTATCATCACATGGAATTAACTCCTTCCTTCATTCACTAACTCAGCGGACGTTTATGGAGCCCTTGCTATGCGTAGGAACTGTATAAAAGACAGAGAATCACAGAGGTAGGATGAGGGTGAGGGGTGAGTGCTGGGGAACACAAAAATGAGCAGTGGACAAGGCCAGGCCCTCATGGAACGTATTGTCCAGTGGGGTGCTGCGGAATGAGTTGCATCTCCCCAACCTCTGCAAATTCATTTGTTGAAACCTTAACCTCTACTGTGACTATGTCTGGAAACAGGGCCCTTGAGGTAAAGTTAAATAAGGTTATAACGGTAGAGCTCTCATCCAACAGCACCAGTGTCCTTAGAAGAATTGGAAGAGACTCCTAAGCATGTTCTCTCCCTCCCCTCCCTTTCCCTCCCTTCCTCTCCCTTCTCTTCACCCCTCCCCTCCTCTCTCCTCTCCCCTCCTCTCCTTTCCCCTCTCCTCCCTCTCTCTTCATGAGCACAGAAAAGGTCATATGAGGACACAGCAAGAAGCAGTCATCTACAGGTCAGGAAAAGAGCACCTTGACCTCGGACTTCGAGCCTCCAGAATTATGAGAAAATTGATTTCTGCTGGTCAAGCCATGCAGTCTGTGGTACTGTGCCATGGCGGCCTGCCCTGACTAATAAGTGAAGGAAAAGGAAAGGGCAGGGTGCTACAGGAGCACAGATTAGGCGCCCTACCCAGTCTGCAAGGGAGGGAAAGCTTCCCAGAGGGCCATCACGAAGTCCAGGAAGATTCTCAGATGAGAGGGGAGGCGTACTCGGGCAGGACACCTGGGTGCCTATCCAAGGACACCTGGAGGTGGAAGCCGTAGTCTTCCGGGAGGGCTGAGCACATCTCCTGGGGCGGGGGAACCTGGAGGGTCTGAGGAGCAGAGGCCAGAAGGACACCGAGGAGGTCAGAGGAGTCACAAGGGGTGGCTCCACAAGCAAAATTGCTCCTAAAGATCCCAAAGGCCAGAGAGCTGCTGTGCTTTTGGAAACTGGTCTCTCCCACCGAGGTTTCTGATTCTGTGGAACAGTTGCCAGCCCAAGCTCCCCGGATCCGGAGAACCACCCTGCTGTCCTGCCACCTACTCAGTAGTCTTTCTTCTCCACATCTGCACGTTTCTCATGGAAACGCTTTGCTTGCTCATCTAGAAGCGTTCTCCTTACCTTTCAAAGTGTCTTCTGGAACAGCCTCTTCACCCGGTGCGTTACTTCAGTTTTGCAAAATCCCTTTGCTTTTTAGTAATACTTGCTAGTGTTTATTGCTTTAGTTAATGCTAACCACATACCAGGCATTGTTTTAGGCATTTTATGTGTATTAGGTCCTTTAATCCTCACAACAACCCTATAAAGTAGGTTCTATTAACTCTGGTTTATGGATGAGGAAACTGAAGCACATAGAGGTCAAATCATTTGCTCAGGGCTACTAGGCTAACACATGGGTAAGCCAGGAGTGAAATCCGGGTAAGTTTAGCGTGGGTGTCCATACTCCTAACCATTACATTCTCTGTCTTGGGAAAACAAAAAAGGACAGAGGAACTGGGGCTTGGTTAGTTTCCCCAGCTGGTTGAAGTGCTAGAGCTACACCAAGAGAACGGAGACCTTTTTGATTTCAGAATCTATGGTGGTTTTTTTTTTGTCTCATTAGCTTTTTGTTTGCTTTGTTTCTGAAATGCTGGAGATGGAGCCCAGGGTCTCACACAGGCTATCCAAGCACACTCACCACTGAGCTACACCCCCAGCCCCGTCGCCTGTGGCTCCTAGTCACTTAATGTGGCTGCCTCCTCAGGGAACTGAGAAGCAAATGGTTTCAAGAGCTGCTCAAGAAGGAAGTAAAGGAGACAGAATTGTCATGGTGTAAGGGAAGAATAAAGGAAATGGGATGCAGAAGCCAGGTTTCTGGGTGAATCATAGAGACACACTACCATCTTGTACCATTTATTCCTTATTCATTTATTCGTCATTCGGCAGATGCTTATCCTGAACCTGCTATGGCTCAGGCCCAGGGCTGGGAAAAGCAGACAGAGGGGAGCATGTAGGTATCCAGAATGACCATGGCACTCACTGGCCCCTACATGTCCCCCATCCAAGGAGCTCGAGGTCATCGAGGGGATGAGATTGGTAAATAAATAGACAAATAAATAAATAAATTATGACAGTGTGATTTATAAATACGTATGTATTTATCTTCTTACCTATAAGATATTACAAGGAAGACAGTTTATCTCTGCCTAAAGAAGTGAGGAGATCCATCACCCTAAAGATGATGCCATTTGAACCAGGCACCAAGAATGATGGGAATATCCTGGGAAAGTAGCTGGGATCCTCGGAACTTCCTGGGAAAGTATGTGATAGATGCTTGAACTCCTAGACCAGAAAGTCATAGAATTAGATGATTTGCACTGAAAGCAGACAGAGGACATCTTTGTCCACAGACAAGCAGACCCAATAGGACCAAGCAAGGGATGCCACAAGCACTCAGGAATCATCTCCTCTTGGGGCTCACACATGCCAGCCTTGCCAGCACACCCAGAGCCCCAGCCCTGAGGCCAAGAGGGGTCTTTGGCTTTACCCCAAAGCGCCACTCAACAGCCCATTGTACCATACAAGATTTCCTATCTCTCCTACCGCAGTCTTCTCCTCTTTATGACTGTGAGTTGTGTAGAACAAGGGAGAAGGAGGAGGAAAAGAGGAAGGGGAAATTTGCATGGTTTGTACAACTGAGAAGATAACTAAGTATGTATCCATCCCGACCTCCCGGGCTGCTCAAGCTCCTGGTCTCCTATCCCCAAGTCTTAAGTTTAGAAATAAGGATCACCTTCCCAACGCGCCCTTTGCTCTCCTATCTGTGCTGCCCACTTGCTCTTCCAATTTTCAACATTTACTGTGGCTGCAGATTCTGCCGGTGACAGGTGAGCCCCGCACGACCTCAGCCGCCAACGCGTTGTAGTTCTATAATCCGCCGGCAGAGAGCAGTCCTGCTGCGAGTCTCCGTCTTGCCCCCGACCATCCCAGCCCCCAGCCAGTCACAACTCCTTAGAGATGCAAATTGAGAGGCAGCCTTCCTAACCGGAGAGGGCTGCTAATTCTCTGACGAGTATGCAGATTTCCATCCTGCCTTTGCCTGGGTTTATTTGTTTTACTTTGCAATAAATTTAATACAGACTCCCTGAAGCAGAGAGGCAGATGGACTATAAACTCTGCATTTTGAGCAGCCTTAGTTACTAGGTTAGTGTGGTTTTTGATCCCTGCTTAAATTATATCTATGAAATTTGACATGGATTTGGGTCTGGGGTTTGCCGGCTCCTTGGTGCTCTGGAGCTGCTTCTAGGGAATTTACAAGGTTTGATTTGATTATTGGGGCTTTAATTTCTCACAGAGGCTAACCAGGAGGCTGGGAAGCCTGGCTGGGGTCTAACAGGAAGATAGAAAAGCCAGAGAGTGAACTGGGTTTCTACCTGCCCCACCCTAGATGGATGGTGTTGTTTTCCCATGTCTCCTGCAGCGCCGGACATCAAACACATTGGGACCACAATTCCAAATTCCCAGGGGCCGGCAGAGTACCCACAAGGAGCTCAGAGCCTGAGGAAAAAAATCAGATACACGTATGGGGCACACATAACTAAAACATCTACAAAGAGACATTGCCAAAAGCAGCACAAATTAACATTCCCTAACACTATAAGCTGGACAGAGAGGATGCAGCAATGGGAAAAACCATGAAAACCATGCAGCCCCCTCCCACCATGAACACCTTTTCTTGCACCCCAGTGTGCCGTCTTCTTCCCTCCTTTCCCCCTTCCAGATCAAAGGACATAAGCTGGGTTCTTGTCCCAACTTTAGCAGTTACTTCTTTGTTCAAACACTTGGGTGACAGAAAATTTCTCTACACTCAGTTTCACCATCAGAACAGGATAATCCCGAAGAAGATGCTTGGATGCTGTGAAAGGACCAAACCCTAGAAAGCACATTGTGGAGAGATGCCATTCTCCACTTGTGAAATGCTCACAAGTACAGCAGGAAGGGCTCAAGCCAAAGGGGATCAATGAGCAGAGTTTCCTAGACCTGTCAGTGAGGCCTGTAGTTGCAGCATGAGTTGGGGTTGCACTCTAAGCCAGGCATAGGGAGCAGCTGTCTTCCCTGGCTCTCCTGCTGGCCAGCTCTTCACTCATCTATAGGCAAAGCCTGTCTTGAGCAACACAGGCTGAGCCCTTGGGAAGCCTCCGGCAGCTGCAGACTCCAGGGATTGCTCCGCAGAACCAGAGGGCTCAGGCTGCTGTGGCTGAGCGAGGTGGTGCTGCGGACTTGACTGCCCCGCCTCAAAGAAAACCCCAGTGTCTGAGCAGAGCCTCCCTTCACTGAACCTCTGCGTCCTTCAAGAACAGGGAAGGGAGCTTGGGAGGGCACTGAGGGGAATGTGTTTAAAGAGCCGGCAGAGAAAAAGCAAACATTAGGAGTGAGCAGGGGAAAGGGGCTAAGAGAAGGGAGAGAGCAGACAAGGGAGAAAGGAAGGGGCGATGATATGTTGACTCGCTGCTTAAACTGAGGAGAGAATCACCTACCAGCAGAGAGGAAAGAAGTGCGAGGAGAGCAAGGAAACACCCAGGCTTCGCTTGAGGCAGGGAGTGAAGTGCAGGGGAGGGGAGAGCTGAGATTAAATGGAAATGAGGGGCTTGGTCACCATGGAGAAAGGAGCTGGAAGCTTTGGCAGCACTTAGTGTGTTAGCAGGAGAGGCGGGGATCAAAGAAGCGGTGGTGTCTGCACACAGCCAGGTTGAGGATGACAAGCTCAATTCAGCCCAAAGCAGGGGGTGCGGGGGGAGGGGGGACAAAAACAACCGGTTGAATTCTCTCCAAAACAATAGCTCTTCCCATGCTCCAGGCTCCTTCCTATCCGCTCCTGTGCCGCCCCAATAAGGCACAGAACTAAAACTGGTAGTTGTGAAGATTTGTTAAATTACATTTGGTGACTTTGCCCTGCCTGCACAGTGCTAATCTGTGTGTTCAAGGGGACGGAAACCCTAAATCCTTTAGCAGTGATGAAGAGGGGAGATGGTAGCTGAGGCCGAGGAGAGGGAAAAGTTGAGCACAGCAGCAAGGATGAACCTGCCAGGTCCCTTGGTCTTCCTGGGCCCTTCTGAGGGTTAGGGCAGAAGTCATGAGCAGAGGCCGGATTGGGGGTGGCTGCACGGGTGAGGATGGAAGTGGAACAGGTGGGGTGCGGAGATGCCCGGGGAAAGAGGCTGAGGACAGGTCTAGGTCTAAGGACCACAAGGCTCCTCACTAGGCAGAACAGTGCTGGGACCCGGGCTCAGGGAGGGGACTCAGGCCAGGAACCCCACTTTGACCTTTGCTCTGGCCTGTTCCTTTCAGCAGTGACCTAAGCAGGGGACAGCCTGTCCTCCCAGCTAATGGTGAGGAGATGAAACAAGAAAGGAATCCAGACGGCTGAAGGTTGGAAGCTTACAGCCAAAGGGAACAAGAGGGGATGATCCACCCTGCAGCAGATACATGGGGCCGAGAAGAGTGTCAGGGAGCAGGCCCACAAGTCTATCTCCTGCAATAAAAAAATTATCTATGGTTTATCCAAAACTCGCATTTGACTGATTGCCCTGTATTTTACCTGCCACCCCTAACCCTGGGCTCAGGTCCTAAAGAGGCAGAGTCTTCCTGAAGCTAAAACACACCATGGAGCCGTAACCACACTAGGGTCAGACCAGCGGGTTCCAGCAAGGGCTGGGGTGGTGCAAAACACTGCTGTTTTCAGAGGTTCTGTGCTGTGTGGGGAGTTTGGCCAAAACTTTGTCTCTGTCAATGACGTAAGAGGGACTGAGGATCCAAGGAGGATCAGAACAGCTTCCCCAGAGGAAAAGCATTTTTCTTTTGTAACCATTGGAATCCCAGGGGCTAGCTAGGTCCGAACTGATAAGGAAGAATTTCCTCCCAAGGAGAGCACTTTGCCTCAGTCCTTCACGGTGCAAAAAAAGAGACAGTAGAGGCAAAAGGAGAGTATAATGAAAACCCGTCTCATGTACAGTAGCCCCCTTATGCATGGGTCAGGGATGCATTCCAAGGCACTAGTGGCCATCTGAAATCACCAGTACCAAACCCTGCTTAGTATATTCTGTGCTGTGTTCTTTCCTAGGTGGTCTGCATCATTGCCACATAGCCAGAGCTACTGGGTCCTTTCCCACTTTATACCTGCTGCCTACTTAGCATCACTATTCTTCCACATTAAAATTAATTTAAAAACTGAACTGCAAATTCTCTTCATCAGTTGCAGTCTATCTCAAAAGTTAGATGGCCCTGGGAACCTTTTTTGATTCTTCCTTCTGTTGTAGGCGTTCTTACTCTGAACGTCCAGAACGTTTAGGAAGCAACTTTCTTATTGCCCTTACCATGTTGCTCTCTGTACCTCGTGCCGTCTTAGCATCATTATTCTAGCCCCTCTGAGGCCGCTGTTAAGTAAAATCGGGGTTACTTGAAGACAGGCACTAGCATAAAATGACAGTAGATTTGTTAACTGAGACAGCTAAGGAGCTAACAAGCAGGCAGGTGTACAGTGTGGATGTGCTAACCAAGAAGATTCTTGGCATGAGATTTTACCATGCCACCTTGGAATGGTACACAATTTAAAACTTAGGAATTATGTCAGAACTCTACATTTAATATTTTCAGACCAAAGTTGGCTGTCGGTAACTGAAACGACGGAAAGCAAAACCATAAATAGGCGACTCCTCTTGCCTTTATATTTCATAGCATTCTGAACTATGCCTTCTCCCGCCCCTAAAACTGTCCTATCGCAACTGAGGCTCTTTTAAATTCTTTTCATCATCCAGCTCCGCAGATGCTACATTGCAGGAAGAAAGTAAATAAACAAATAGGTAAATCAGTGATCATCCTACATTAATTCTCACTCAGAATCCACAAGAACGGGGAAGCCACAGCAAAAAACAAAACAAAAAAAGGAGCGACTGAAAGGAGTTTTTGTTTTTATCCAGGAAACTTTTTAATGGGATGATGAACAATAGAAAATAAAATAAAATTAAAACAATAAAAAAAAGAAGACCCAGCAGTGTCCTGTTAAATAATTGGATGAGATTCATCAGGGTAGCAACTGGCGCTGAGCATTTTTTAATTTTCTCCCTGCTGGATGCTCCCCTCTCACAGTACCAACAAATAGATTAACTGCTTGTCAGAGGCCAGGCCTTCACAGTGCAAAATTGAATTCTCCAGTGTTTATTTTCCTCTTTATGTCCACTCCCCAAAGAGGAACATCTGATCATTTTTTTTAAAGACCCAAAATGTAGAAATGATTCATTCCATCTGCAAGGCCACTTGTTTACGTCCTGCACGGGGCTCTTTCCCGCCACGGCTCCAGCGGGAGAGCTGGTTTAATAAGAATTCCAGGCTTTGCCTCTGATGGAGTGAACTTCGGAACAGTAAAAGACAGAAGCAGCCCCGATACACCGATGGTGCATTTGTGGCAAGTGAAAATTAGTGTTGTGGTGCTTGCAACGCATAGAGTTTCTGCGAAGTTCAATTCCAGAGGAACGGCGAGGCCCACAAAAGCAAAGCACACCATGTTAAAAGAACCCACAACTGCGTAGTCAGGGCGATGTTCTCACCTGCATCGGGGATTTAGTTCCAGCAAAATAACATTATGGTCCAGACTAGACCAATATTGTTAGTTGTAAATTGTTAACAATTTTTTTTAAATTTTAGGGTTTTGTTAGGCATTTAATGAGTTGTTAGTTATAAAAGAACTATAAACATTGGGAAGTTACACCTAACTTTTTGCTTATACTCTTTAGGTTACATTACGTTGTGAGTAATTTAGGTCAATGTCAATATTAGATATCTGAGAGAATATATTTCCTCTTTTAAAAAGAATTTGGAAGCCTGGAATAGCAGCTCATGTTCTGATCCTAGTAGTCAGGAGGCTGGGGCAGGAGGATCTTGAGTTCCAGGTCAACCTGGGCTGCATAAGGATCTAGACATTAATCATCTATGAGAAACAATGGTGGAGTGGAAGAACTTTGGCTTAGAAAGTCAGAATGCTCTGGTGCTTGAACCTAACATAGTACACTACTTGGGTGAGTCTATGGTTCAGTTTTGGCTCTAGGACAGGAGCTACATATGTACCTTTTCTCTTTCTCAAGAGTGCTGGGGCTCAGATGTGATAACTAATCAAATGCAATAATGGATATGAAATAACTATTTTTTAAAGTGTATAAACCACTAAGAAGTGTTTTCTCCATACCATCACAAAAAACGCTAAGTACTTTGTTTTGATTTTTCTATTTTTTTTTTAGGCAGGGTCTCACTCTGAGGTCCAGGCTGGCCTTGAACTCACTACGTAGTCCAGACTGACCTTGAATTCTCAGCAACCCTGCCCCAGCTTCCTGGGTGCTGGGATTACAAGCCTGTGCCACCATACCTGGCTCTGTTTTGATTGTCCTTGAGTCTGCCTGCATGAATTCAATCAGAGTAAAGACTTGTCCCCTGCATCCCAGCCAAGCTACGAAGACTTCACCACAGAGATGGAGGGGATGTAGGAGGGAGCAGGTATGGCCCTTTGCACCTGGCTTAGCTCAGAAATGCACTGGGCTATGTCCAGGGCGTAAATAGGCCCTGTGTCTCTCTGTGCTCAGCTCTGTACTCTTCATTCTCTGGCCTCGTGGGACCCCCTCTTAGGATGGGATACGAGACACAACCATACTACCTAATGGGGTCTGGGGAGGACATCTCTCAGATTTTCCTTCCCTGGCTCTGGCCCAACTCTCCAATTGGCAGCTTGGCCACCTAAGTTAAGCTTAGGTGCGTCCAGTGCCACCACACATTCCAGAGGCTGAGTTCTCTGCAGAGGAGGAAGCTGAAGTAGACAAGACTGGGTGCATGTTGGCGACAACTAACCAGTTTTGGAAAATAGAGTGCAAATACCAATTAGTGACATTTAACAGACAATGCAGACATTTGGTATTCCTGGCCCACAGCAGCAATCTCAGAGCACTTACTGGACACTAAAAGGTAGAGAGCTACTCAAATGTGAGTTCTTTTTGTATTTTACCCCCAACATATGAAATATCAACCTGTCATACCAGTAGGGGATAAAATATACTTCCTTTTTATAAAGTAAAAGCAATGTAAAATGCAGCTAGGCATGGTGGCATAAACCTGTAGTCCCAGCTGCTTGGGAGGCTGAGGCAGGAGGATCACAAGTTCAAGGTCAGCCTGGACAATTTATCAAGACCTTATCTCAAATGGAAAAAAAAAGAAGAAAGAAAATAAAAAGAAGTGGAGGTGTAGTTTACTTGCAGAATACTTGCCTCTTATGAACAAGATCCTAATTCAATTCAATAGAGAGAGACAGAGAAAGAAAAAGCCAGAGAGAGAGTGAGAAAGAGAGAATACAAAGTAAGTTAAGATACCATTTACAATAGTAACAAAATTGTAAAAAATCTGGAAAATAAAAAATAATACACAAGGCTATGGGGAAAGTTTTTAAATCCTATTAAGGAACATAGGAGAAGAGCTAAATAAATGGAAGCATCTGTCACAATCGTGGAAGGGATGACAACTCTGTGCATGTCAATTCCCTCCAAATTATCCTGTAAATTTAATTCATTCCAGTCAAAATCCCAGTAGATTTGTTCTATGAGGGAGAAGAGATAAAATCTTAACAAACATTCTAAAATTCATAAGGAAAAATAAAGATCCATCCATGCTTAGATGGCTTAAACACAGAAGAGCAAAACCAGGAAACATACTACATTAGACACTGAAAATGTCACACAGGCAGAGGTATTAAAACACCATGGTGCTGGCATTGGAGGAGATAAACAGGACAGTGGAAACACAGAGAGACCAGAAGCAGACTAGTAGGTACATGAAAAATTGGCATATGATCAATATGGCATCATAAATCAAAGGGTACCAAATGATGACTATTTCATAAATGATGAAATACCTTTGGACCTCTACCTCATTGAGCAGGAAAATAAACTACATGTAGATGCAATGTCTAAATGTGAAATGTAAAATTATAAACTAATAGAAGAAAATATATGGTAGTATTTTTTAACCTTGAAGCAGAAAAAGGTTTTTAAAATCAAGATCCAAAAGCAAAACCATAAGGAGTATGAACGGATTTTACATCCAAATTAAGGATTGCTGTTCAGTAAATTGCACTATTGGCAGAGTTAACAGATGGGTAATGCATAGAAGAAGACATTTGCAAGCAACAATTGTTCAGGGAATCCCAACATATCAGTAAGAAAAAGACAGAAAACAATAGAAAAATGAGCAAAGTACATACATGAATTGGTAATGCCTAGAAAGAGAGATGGAAAGTATTTGAAATGATGCTTAATTTTAAAAGAAACACAAAACAAAAGTAAGATTCCACTTTACATCTAATAAATTAGCAAAAACTGACATTCTTCTGCAGTGGAAAGTGGGTTACTATCCTGGGCCCTGACCCAGCCCATCTGCTCCCCACGGCCCCTGGTCCATCTCCAGAGCCTGCTGGTCTCTTCAGAGCCTCCAGGGCTCTGGGATGGTGTCATACACCCAGATTCTGAAGCAGAGGAGCCTAAGGAGAGAAGCACTGGTCTAGCAGTGGCTCTGTGCCCAGAAAAGAGGCAGAGGCTTCAGTCTTCAGAATTCTCTTTCCCCAGGTAGAGAAAAACAGCACCGTGTCTGAAAGAGCATATGCAAATGATGTGAGAGCATTTACCCATTCTTTTAGTAAGCATGTACTGGGCTCATGCTATACACTACAGAAGCTGAGGCACCCAGAATTACTAAGACAGCATCCTTGGTCCCTAGGAGCTGATGGTCTGCCGACAGGTAAGAGTTACACACAGATAGCTATGACATAAAATGCAACACGGTAAGGGCAATGAGAAAGTCACTTCCCAAACGCTTTGAGTATTTAGAATAAGAAAGCTCGCTGCAGAGGGAAAAATCAGAGAATGTTCTCAGGGCCATCTAACTTTTGAGATAGATTGTAATTGATGGATAAATTTGTGGTTCATTTTAAAAATTAATTTTAATGTATCTGAGAAATTCATTGAATGGCATAAAGTAAAAATCATCAACAATCCTACTGTAGGTGGGCCTGGTGGTACTCGTCTACAATCTCAGCATTCTGAGAGGCTGGGACAGAAGGATCACAAGTTCAGGCTCAGCCGAGACAACTCAGTAACTCATCAAGACCCTGTTCTTTACAGGCAGGGCTGAGGACCAGCCCTGGAATGGACGCACTTGAGAGGAGGCAAGTGCCCCTTCACTGGAGACGCCTCCGAGGCTTGAGGACCGGCTACCATGGACAGAGGATTTGTGCACTGGGCAAGCAGCACCCATAGAACCTGCAAAGTTTTTTCTAACTTTAAGATTCTACGGTGAAATGAGGAAGTGGGAGGAGTTTTGACTGAGGAGTCACACAATTGGAGCTGTGCCTTGGAAAGCTCAATCTGGCAGAAATGTACAGATTTGGTCAAAGTAGGACCAACTTTAAAGGAGATGGGCATGAGCCAGTGAGAGGGCTGGATCAAAAGCAACGAGGACTTCTGTCAAGCATGGCAGATTGCACACGCTTTTTTATCTCTACCCCTGATAAAGTCACACTACAATTACAATAAATCAATAAAGACCCCTCAGAGACAAATGCTGTAAGAGAGAAGAAACATCAGATGGACATGTGTACAAAATCTGACTTGGAATTTCTCCAGGTGCCTCCTAAGGCCAGTGACCTGGATGACTCTGAAACAGGTAGCCAGATGCCCACCCATCCTGCTCCCAGCCAATGACAGGACTCCCCTGAATCACTGAGCTAGAGGCAGTCAACACACAGAAGCAGAAGTCACAGCTGACAGTGGAGGCCATGCATCTTCCTGAAACCATGAAATAGAAGGAAAACTTCTACACTGAATGGTGAGATACCATCATTCGCTTTTCCAGGTTGGCCTCCAAGAGGCTAGGAGCCAAGCTTAGACACACTGCTCCCAAAAAGGCTAGTGAATTCCTTTATTGGGAAACTTACCAGCTCAGGAGAATAGATTAATCTACATGGAGATCTGTAAGCTCCTGACTAAATGCTAGATTCTTGTCCAATCACCCTACCTTACCATGCCAACACCAAGAGCTACTACATACACACAAGCACACACACACACACACACACACACACACACACACACAGTCACTAGCTGCTCTTTACCAATTTTAACTACTAATGGATACATAGTAATCATTAAAAGTTTGAGGAAGATCTGTACCATGAAAGACAAAAGTCAAAATAAAGGACTTTTGAAGAAGCAGACAATTCAAAAGTAGGATGAATGAATAACTGAAATGTCAAGAGATAACATCATGTTTAGAAAATAACAGGATGCCATAAAGAACAGAAAACAAGAGATTTTTTCCTATCAGAATAAAATATTAAGGAAAAAAGTTGGAAAAGAGCTGAAGGCATACCCTCAGAAAATAGAAGAAAAAATAAACCAGAATGGAATATAAAAGAATAAGGGTAAAATATTTGAGAACCAATACGGAAGGTTAAAATTCAATTAATAGGAATTTTGGAAAAAGAGAAGAGAGAATTGATAGGAAGAAATGAACAAAACCATAATATATATATAAAAACACTTCCCAGGCTAAAAGCCACAATGCCCCAGAAAGAGAGTCTGTCTGGTGCCATAATAATAAATGAAAAGATGACACCAAGGAGTGTCACTGTGCAACTCTGTAAGATCATTGATAAAAAGAGAATGCTACTTAGGAAAGCATTATTCACAATAGCCCCAAAGTGGAAGCAACCCAGATGTCCATTAAATTGTTAATAGATGAACAAAATGCAGTGTATCCATGCCGTGGGATCTTTTCACAAGAAATAAAGATCGAGACATGCTACAACAGAGAGGGGCCTTGGCACATTGTGTTAAGTGAAAGAAACCAGCCATGACAGACCCCACATTGTGTTGTATTTATATGAAATGTCCAGATATTTTGTTTGTATTGTATGCACTTTATATTTGTATGTCCAGTCTACAAAGACAAGATGCACAGGTGGTGGTCCTCTACTGCTGAGGAATGGGTGTTGAGGTGTTAACTGCTTAATGAGCAAGAGATTGGTCTGTTTGGGGAATGATAAATGTTCTAAAATTCATTATTGTGATGACTGTACAATTTGTTGAATATATTAAAAAAACAGTTTGTATACTTTATTTTATTTTACTTTATTTTTGGAGACAGGGTCTGTCTGTGTAGTTCAGGCTGCTCTCGAGTTCACAATGTAGTCTAGGCTGGTCTCAAACTCACAGCAGTTCTTCTGCCTCTGCCCCCTGGGAGTACTGGGATTACAGGCATGTGCCACTAGGCCCAGCTCTATATTTTATTTGGTTTTAAAGTACTGAGAATGGAACCCAGAAAGCACTGAGCTATAAATCCAGTGCTTTTTAAATTTTTTAAAATTTTAAGACAGGGCCTTGTTAAATTATCCATATTAGACTCAAGTTTGTGATCCTCCTGCCTCTATCTTCCAGGATGCTGGGATTACCTGTGTTCATTTTCATGTTTAGCATACATTTGTATACTTTAAATGGGTGGATTGTATGGTGTATGAATTATATCTCAATAAGCCTGACCTATTGAGAAGAGAAGGGAAGAGAAAAGAGAGGAGAAAAAAAATTCTAAAAACTTTCAGAGAGGAAAAGAGGCTGCATACAAAGGAATGAAATTTCAAATGGCAGGGGCTAGTAGTGTGGCTCAGTGGCAGAGTGCTTATGTGGCATGTATTAGGTCTTTGGCTCAATGCCCAGTATGATACAAAATTACCATTAAGTAATATTTCTACACCTTGACAAATTCTAAGTCAGCCATAACGTTGACCCTAGAGATTCCCCATAGTGAAAATACCAGAAAATATTTACCTCTCATGAATCATAGATTTGTTCCATCAAAAAAAGAGATGAAGAAAGAGGAGCAGCCAGTCAGAGGCTCACTGAGGAAAGACATGAAAGAAATTCCTAACCTGTTGAAGACATCAGACCAGACTGCAGCAGGAGGCAGGGGTCTAGGGGTACATCCTCAGGAAAAACTAAGTGAACTCACAAGAAACAGAAATTATCTGAAATCTATGGCCAAACTGGAGGGAGTTTGTACTTCTCCTGAAAAGTTTGTGACAGACTTAGTGATAGGTACATATAAATCCAAACAAATTTAAACAGTATCAACATTAATTTTATTTCATTTTATTTTTTGGATTTTTTTTTTCCAGTACTGAGAATCAAACTCATGACCTTGTGCTTGCCAGGCAGGTGCTGTGCCTCTGAGCTAAATCTCCAACCCCTCAACATTAATTCAACAACAAAAAAAGAAAGAAAAATGTTTATACCTAGATTCTCCCACCCCCACCAAAGCCTCCTGTGCCCATAAGTGGAGCTTGTGGGAAGTGATTTAGGATCATGGGAGGTTGATAATCATCAGATTAGTCCACTGATAACTTTATAGCTGGGTGTGATGTTGGGGGTGAAGCCTGTTAGGCAGGTGGGTCACTGTGGGCATGGCCTGGAAGGGTCTATCTCCCTCCTCTCCCCTTGATCCCTCTCTCTGCTTTCCACGGCTGTGCTATGAGCTCTTTCTCCTCTGCCATGCCACTCAGCCTTGGAGCCAGCAGACTATGGCCTGAAACTGCTACAAACTGTGAGCCCAAATAAATCTCTCCTCCTTTAATTTGAGGGTGGTGGGTATTGTGTCACAGCAATGAAGAAGTAACTAAGACAATAGAGAAATTGTGCAAGAAAGAAAATGTAATTACAGTATCCTACATGACTTAGAAGCAATATTTCCTTAGTCATAATACTATAAATACCAACTGCCAACTTAACAAAAAATTCTATGATAATTAGGATAAAGACAGAGACGTGTGTGTGTGTGTGTGTGTGTGTGTGTGTGTGTGTGTGTGTGTGTGTTGCATTAAAGAGTTAAATTATCACTCCTAAGAGGAGGAAACCAATGATAATGTCAGAGTTGGGGTGGAAATCGAGCATTATTAGCACAATGTTGTTAAGAAAACAGGGAGCTAAATGTTGTAAGAAAAAAGTTAATTTAAAAAATTAATTTAAGAAAGGTAATGAGGAGGCCTGAATTAGAGTAGTAGCTGGTGGGGGTGAGAAGAAGGAGATGGCTTTGAGAGATGCTGTGGAAGCTGAATCTGAGGTCTGATTATTCACAGTAAAAGAGAAGACAGCATAAACACACAAGAAATCAAACAAAAATCAATCTCTGACTTTAAGTCTGGTTCAAATAATGATGGTTTTCTGAGGGGATATAGTAAAGTTTGAGAAAGCTGAGTGCTTATAAGGAACAGGCTGCAAAGGGATTCCTCCTGCCCGCCCCTTTCGGTGTGCCCAGTAGATTCTGAACCTACAGTGTCCTGGCTGCAGCTGACTGGCAAACAGAGTTGAGAGGAACTGAAATGATGAGATTCTGGCGCCCACAGAGGCCTTAGAAATCATTTACATGAATTCTTCCAACTTTTAGTTATCAGATCAAAGCCCAAAGAAATGAAAATCCAAGGGAGGAAATAGCTTCAACCAAGGAATGGTCAACAGAGTTAAGGACATTAGAGAAAAGAAAGAATTGAAGATCAAGAAAAGGCCACTGGACTGAGAAGTGAGAAGTGATCGAGAAAAAGAGCAGAAGCTGTATCTAGACAGAAGTGAAGGCCTTAGCAGAGACAGCTGACTGTGGATCAGAGAAACTCAGCAACTGATGGTGGAGGACCAGGGTAGCAAGACCAGGGCTTTAGGAAGAGGCCTACATCAGTGATTGGTCTAGGAAATGAGGACAAGTCTAGACCGAAAGGAAAGGGGAAAGAATGGGTCGGTATGCAGACAAATTTTGAAAAGCCCTTCAGGTCAGCTGCTGGGTACTGGAAAAGGAGGTACTTGAAAACCTAGCTTTTGCCCTCTTTCCAAGGAAAAGACAAAGCAGCATTGTCCACTGAAATGGGTATCTAAATGGGGGTGGTAAGCTCCAGGGGGAAGGAAAAGCTTTACAACAGTGGTTCTCTGTCCTGGTGATTTTGCCTTCTGAATTCAGGAAACAATTCCCATTGTCACAATAGGGGTGGGGACTCCTATTGATATGTAGTAGGTAAAAGCCAAGGCTTCTGCTTAACACCCTACCATACACAAGGCAGCCCACAACAAACATCTGCCTGCTCAAAATGTGAACTGTGCTAGGACTGAGAAACCCTGCTTTAGGACAACTATTAGGAGAATTTTACTAAGTCAATAAAAAATAAGGGAAAGATTGCCTCGTCACCTCACAAGTCCACCCAAGTTTAAACAGCATAAATGTAGAATGGGGTTTTCCCCCTTAAATTTTCTAGTTGTATTAAGCATGAAGAGTTTATAAAAGCAGCATGCTTCTTTTTTGTTTCTTTGTCTTTTTTTTTTTTTTTTTTTTAAACTTTTGGGATAGGGTCTCGCTATGCAGTTCAGGCTGGCCTTGAGCTCACTTTGTAGCCCAGGCTGATCTCAAACTTACAATGATCTTCATGCCTCAGCCACCTGAGTGCTGGGATTACAGGTGTGTGCCACCATGCCCGGCTCAGAATGCTTCTTTAGGAAGGGCTTTGTAAACATTTGTCATGGATCAATCACTAACATATTGATATTTAACATTTATTGTCCTAAGTTTAATACATTTGAGGAACATACTTTTCTTTCTAGTTTTTCAGATGATGAAACAAAACCACATACAGGTTAAGTAACTTGTTCAAGTTCACATAGCCAGGAAGATGGAGAGCCAGTCTTCTAACCCAGGCAGTTTGATGAGAGTACTAGTCTTTTTATCAGGGTATCAGGCTGTCTCTAAGGAACATTGTTTCCATTTCTGTTTAACTCTTTTCAAATGACTGTTCCACTGAGGCAAGTGAGTGTCCTGACAGGCTTGTCCTTTCGTTGTCCTGTGCATCTCCACCCCTTACTATCTAGGATCCAGTAGGTTTCAATAACCCCGATCCTTGGTGCTAGGATTAGGGAAGTGGTTAAGTTTTCCTTGGAGAAAAATCAACTTGCTTATCTATAACTTCTGAAGTAACTAATTTTAAAGGGCCAGACTGTTTTATGAGCCATCATATTACCCATGTCCCTCTTTCTGAGGTTGCAGAATGATTTAATGTCTCTGAGCATTACTCTTTCTATCTGTAATGGCCTTTTGGGCTACTGATTCCTGACCCTATGCTTTTTTTCAGCCTCAGTTAGAAATTACCAACCTCCTAGGGTCATGTTCTTTAGGACTTTGCAGAGGTGCCGCTAAGGGTCTGCCTAATATGTGCATCAATTCAAAGAGAACTCTGGGAAGCCTAACGATGAGTCTGTGATTAGTGCTGATATGAGAAATGCCCAAGAAATAGATGGGCATTAGACACCCTCAAGAACCCATAAGCCAGCCTCAGAACCTGCTTGAATTTGACCCAGCTTGGGCACCTGCCAGCAAGACCTCTTGCCTATGTGGTATTTGGTGAAGGCAAGGCTGCTGGAAAGAAAACCACAAACCAACAGCTGACCTGAAGGACACTGAGAGGAGGAGTAGCCAGCAGGGTGCCAAGGGATGAGGATGCCCAGGTGAGAGCCTACATCCTTGCTCTGATCCTACCGTGCATCCTCCAGCCTCTGGTAACTCTGCCTTGAGAGCCAAGGGGCTCATCGAGGTCCCCAGGGCTTCAATCGGCCAGCTCCTTTCTTTCTCACCAATTCCCACAGTTCTTTATCTGGCTCTCTGTGGTTCCCTCTCCCCAGTGGCCATATACTACAACGGATCCTAGATGCCCTGAGCAACTCTGAACCCTCATCCTCCAGGTCACCTGCTTTCCCTGAAAGTCCTTCTTGATTGCATGTTGCCATGTAAGAAAGATAAGACAGACTGGAGAACTTTTTATTACATTATTTTTTACCCTATCTGGTTCTGGTTCTGCTTAAGTACTTAATTAATAGAGCTTATTCTTCAAACCTTTTTTTTTTTTTAAATTTCCCAGCAATTTCCATCTGGTGAACCCCACCACTCTAGCTCCAATAAAATCATCAAGATCTAGGCATTGGGGACTTCAGGCCCTCGCTGAGTCGCAGGTATTTGGTATTTTGAGACTAGAACATGATGGAGGAGTTACAGCCACTGTAATTAGTTCTACCAACTGGTTCCATAATCTCACCTGAGGTTTGAGAAACTTTCTTTGACTAATTTAAATTTATCATGTGTGTGCTCCACTGCAGGAGGACTCCAGAGGTTTATCATAACTCTCTGTGGTGAGTATCTCACAGCCCTTTAAAACTGTCACGTCCATCCTTCCCATGCTGTAGTAAGGGGACCTGGGATGGAAGTCAAGTTCGTCTGTTCTGACAGATGAACAAACTGATGTCAAGGGAGAGGGACTCTACTGAAGTCACGAACTTGAGAGACGGGGCCAAGAACAGAGCCCACACATTCCAACTCCCAAACAGTGTATCCTCTTCTGCTATACACAGAGAGGTTTTTTTCTGTTCCTGGTCCTCCAAGTGGATTTCTTGACCACTGCCAAGTGCTACTCCCTTTCTCCAATTTACTCCCTGACCAGTGAAGTCAGGGCTAGGTGGTTTAGTTTAAGTCTTTAATTCTAACTTCCTATCATCAGCCCTTCTTGGGTCCCACTCTCAACAAGAGGTCTGCTTTTGTTCAGCAACTCATGCTGGCTAATTTCTGAGAAAGATATAATGGCTCATGTCTAAAGTTGCCTTATATCCTGATTTCCTACCAGGATGATCAAAATTGGTTTCTACCAGGAGCTGAAGAAAGGTGAAGCAATCAGGGTCTTCTAAGGTAGGAAAAAGTCTCCACGGGCCATCTCTGTCTTTCTTTAGGTTATTTGGGCTCAGAGACAAGTGCTCTGCTCATACAAGAGACCTTAGGCCAATGAAGTGATGAAAAGGAGAAAGTCTGATACTCTCCGTGCCTGTTCTGAGCTTCATAAGGAAAAGAATATGTAGGTGCCAACGCAGCCCATTGTTCTAGCAACCTAGAGAAGAGGTATCTGCCAGGCCAGCCTCTTCTCTGGCTATCATGCTAGGAACCTTAGAACATTTCTGACCCAAAAGAGGACCTAGAACTATGAACATATGTGGGACATGCCCAATAAATATTTGTTGAATTAATGAAAATTATTTTTTAGTGTTCTACAATATCTCTGTGGTATTTAGAGAACTCTTACTAAAAGAAACAGATAGGAAATTAAAATGAGTTTGGCACGGAGACAGAGTAAAGATTTGTCTAACTATGAGATGGAAATCATGTCCTCTCTTAGCATACCAGATTCTCCACGTGTAAAGTGTTAGGAGCTCATATTGGCAGACAGAATAGCATGAAAACTTATTTCTGAGACCCCTAAAACCAGTGAAAGTGCTTCATCACCATGATCTGTGGAACATCTAAGCCTAGTTCTGACCAAAAGAAGGGAATAAGGATTCCTGCTCAGAAAACTCAAATTTTTCGCAGAGTTGAAGGACTTGGTGTTTCACAGCTTTAGCTAAACAACTCTAGCTTGATTATCAAATATTAGAATTGGGAGAAACAAGCATTGATGCAAATAAAAGAATATTCTGCTGCTGATTTAAAGACAAGTGAATCGCTAAATATTTTTATTAGCAGCAAATTTGCTGCTTGCTGGAACTAATTTCACGCCCTGTAGATATGGTGCTTAAATTGGAAGTGGCGTTAAATTGCTCTCTCCTTGAGGCGGGTAAGGTTTCTGGTGGCAACAACCACTAGATGGCACAGACAAGGTAGCTCCTCGAAGATCGGCAGCTTTGGAACCAATGATAGGGAAGTCCACAGGAAGTTCCACCCTTTATTTCTCTTCCTCCTTTCGAAGAAATACCTGCAGCCCAAATATCCAGATATTTCTAAGGGGCGTTGCCCAGAAAGCAACATTATTCCTAAGATTCTTGAATTTTGCTATTGAATTCTTTCGCTAAATTCATGGAATGCTTTTAGTTAGCACATCCAATTTGCCAATCAATGAAAACATAGTTTCTTGTAGTCTCATGCTCTCTCTTCAGCTATATCATGGCTTCTAGAAAGAAGAGATTCCATTTTATTGCCAGAATTGGAACCAAAAGATAAACTGGTACAATGTACAAGTCATAGAGCCAGAGAGAAGAATTGAGGCAAAGGATGTAGCACAAAGAATGAGACCCAGTTAGATACAAGGCAGGACAGAAAATGCAGAGGTCATGACAGAATTGGGCACCTGAAATGAGATGAGAAATTCCAAGTGGACATTCTCAGAACTGAGAGCCAAGGAATTGCAACTCTGCTAGCAAACCAGAGTCAGATGACATATTAAGTAGTAAAGGTCAGAGAAAATGGGATAAACATGTGAACCAACAGAATGCAGAACATAATGGTTAAGAAAAAACAAAAGCAAGAAGGCAAAAAGTCTAGAAATAGGTAGATACCGAAGAAGTAAGGCAAAACACCCAGAAAAAAGATTGAAGCATCACTAAATAGATGCTTAGTGGCCAGTTAATACTAGAGCCAACATTCATGATTCATGATTGAATCATGGCTCATGATTGCCAAATTGAATTTATTTCCTGCGAAATAGAGTTATGAAGTTCAAAATCTGATCATGTTACTCTCTTGCTTAAAGACTTCTGATTTAGCAAAACTCTTCACCTGCAAGATAAAAGTTGAATTCCCTAACATAGGTCCTTCACATGTTGTTTCTTGAAGTTCATTTCCACCCACACTAGACCATTTGCTGTTCCCAAACCATTCTGAAAACATTCACTCTTCCGTAGTTTGCTTATCCTGCTTCCTCCTTCTGGAATTTCTTACTATTGTCATACTCCATTTATCTCCCAAAAACCCTATGTATCTTTAATTCTTTTTTTTTTTTTTTAGGTTTTTCTCTGGTACCGGGAACCGAACTCACGACCTTGCGCTTGCCAGGCAGGCAACCCTATGTATCTTTTAAGGCCCTATTCAAATGTCACTTCTTTTGGGAGGCTCTCCTTTTTCTTTTGTTTTCTTTTCCTTTTTCTTTCTTCATTAATTCTATGAGGAATTAATCTCTTTTTTTCTAGGGTCTTCTCATAGTTCATTGATACTGCTAATGTATGACCTGATATAATATATATCATATACTACCTATTACATTTTATATCTCAGTTTGTGTCTATTCAATCCACCTATCCCTCTAATATAAATCAGAGGAACACATATTTGGAGCCAATATAGATATCGGTACAGCAAATAATGAGATGTGACTTCTGCTAGTTGTAAGTTCTTTATCACAAGCCTCTGGGTCATTTTTGTATCCTCAGCACCTAACACAGAACCTAGCAGATAGGAATTCAACAACCTGTGTTTACTGATTCCAGTGGGAGGAAATACCAAATACAATGTAACTTCATTTAGACAGAATATTTAAACAATATTCAAGGATTTTAACAGAATATTTAATAAATCATCCATATTATAAAATAATGTTGTAAAATGGGTCGTTAGGCAAAAGTGAAGCTGCCTGAGATTTTAAGGTCTCCAATATTTTCACACTATCCTAGACACTATTTTTAGTAGTGACTTGGTTTAAAACATTCAAAGAACATTTATCAAATGTAAAAGGAGACCCATAAATATAGGAAAGACAATAAAAGCTTTTAAAAGGATCTAGTAAGCTGGGATACTGACCTCATACTAACAAGATAACATTTTAAAAGGTGTAAAGTGTATTTAGAGTTGAAAAATAAATTTCACATACCAAGTATGGTGGAGATTTGATTTGGCAGCAATGAATGTGCAGAAGTGTTAGAAGCTTCAGTTAATCAACAGCTTTAATAGCAAACAATGAGATGTGACCAATATCAAACTAAGGACTCTGGAGTCACTGATGGTCATATAGTGTCCAGCTCAAAAGCAGCAGTAATCAAATCATTGTACTCCATTGCCTTTTAGAGCTTATGTGAAGAATTATGGCCAATAATCTCACACCACATTCTAAAAGACACACTAATAAAGCACAGTTCATCCATAAAGCTGTGACTGGAGTCTAGAAACAATGAAATACACAAAGATTGAGGGAGCTTTATGGAAACCTAGAAAGTTGGAAAACTGAAAACAAGGGAAAGATTGACAGGTATCTTCATATATTTTTAAAATGGCCTTCTGTGTGTTGCTACAAATGGTAAAACTAGATGCAATGAGCAGGAATTGTGAGGAGGCAGAGTTTGGCTCAGTGTAAGAAAGAACTTTCTAAGATTTATACCCATCCAACAATGAAGCATGCAGCTTTGGGGGGGAGCATCGAAAGCACCCCATCCTTGAACATATTCAAGCAGAAGCCATATGACTTGATAAGCAATTTATATACATGGTATAAATACTCTCCTTTATAAAATCTTATCTTTCAGTGGCTCATCAGAATCTGCAGGATAAGATCCAAATTCCTATTGCAAGCCCTAAGAATTTGAAACCTGAGGCCTCCCTGGTGGTTCTCCACCTCCTCACCTTCAGCCTCAACATACCCCAGACTGCAGACTCTCCCACCTATATTGCCTACTCTGCTGTGCTTTCCCATACTATAAGATATGGGCATGGACTGTTCCCTGTGCCTGGGATCCTTTCCCTTTTGCTCTCTGGGACTAACGTGAAGTCATCCATAAAGGCTGTGCTCCCTGACCCTTCCGGTTTATTTCTCTGCATGGTAGAAGCATCCTGCATTGCCTCTGAGGTAGCCCCTGTCACCAGCTTGGCTCACATAGTAGATGCAAACAGAGTGGAGAAAGAATTGTATCTTATCTCAAAATCCTCTTTTCCAGAACAATGCCTTGAGGCAGGTGGACGTGGTTGCCCTGTTGGCAAAGTGCATTATATCAGGCTTTTATTCCTAAAATCAGAACATAACCAAAGAGTTAGGCAGAATCTGGGCTTTGTCAAGGGGACAAGCATCTCTAGAAACAGAGAGCTTGGGGTATCTTGACCTACTCAGGGACTGCTGTCCCCCTTTCTTGCACTGCCCAAATGATTTTACACTGCTTCCTTTCTGTTTAAGGAGCTCGGCTACTTTATCACTCCCCTCTTTCTTCTTCATGTCCGTCACTTGCATGCCCCTTCCTCCCCCTAAGTATTTCAACCCAAGGACATGTTGACTGAGCCATCAAAGAAGAGATTCTACTTTCCATCATTCGTTCATCGTTTAGATGAATTTCAATCATATCAACTGCCTTCAGGGCCTCTAAGTTTGTGTAGCCAACTGATAGGTTAATTTTTTCCATTAAGATTGGTTTGGCATGGTTTCTCAAAGGCTAGAAAAACAGGGTTCTGGACAGAAAGTTCCTGAATTGAGATTGTTAAGCCTTCATCTTCTTCTCTTTATAGACTATAGCTCTTCTCAATTAAAAAACAAAAAAACAAAGTGGTATATTTGTGAGCCTCCATCTCAGTCTGGGCCATACCTGGGTATCCATGAAGTTGTGAGAGAATTACACTCATGATCTTGATTTAACTCTTACAGCTCATAGGTGTTTGTCTTTCAGTGCCAGAACACAGGGCTGATCAAATGAGATTCTTCCCCATATTTTAAAATCTCTCAGATCTGAGTCTGGCCACCTCCTCTCATTCAGTTCTCAAGGACGATATTTATCCATCTCAGGCTCCATCTTGAACCTGTTCTGAAATGCCCTCATGGAACAGACAGTGGTCACTGCTCTGAACCCATGAGAATAGTTTTTTTCACTACTTCTCGGGTCCCTTAAAAAGCTAGGGCTCAAGAGTCTTGCCCAGGCTGTAACAATGCCTTACAGCATTTGCTGTTCATGGAATGCCATGGTATTCACACTTTTCTATAAAGGATCTTGAGTTTTCGTCTCCCTTTCTGCCAAATGTTTCTACATAGGCTCTAGCTGGGTTCACCATATACTGTATGTCTTCCTAACAGCTGCCTGGTACTGTGTCTCTAAGCTTCAGCCCTCTCCACCTCTCCTTCTTCATGAAGAACTGAAGAAATCAGAACCCACAGAATCCTTCTCTGGTCAACCAGTTGATAGCTCCCCAGAAAGGTTGTCCTTGACCGCCTGATATAAAATAGTGCCTCTGCATTTGAACACATTACCTGGCTCCTTCCGCTAGAATGTAAGTTCCGTGAGAGCAGGGACTGTTGTCCTCATTCTTTGCCCCACTTTCCAGAACAGTGCAAGATGCAAAGCAAGGCTCAACAATTACTTATCAAATGAAGGGACAAATAGGGGATAAATGGTCCCACTCAGACATCCACATTAATGCACACACTACAACACTATTGCTTGCCCTGAGCAAATGAGCTGGTGCTACCCAGCCAAGAAACGTAAGTCCCTCTTGTCACTTCATTATGCTCTCCAGAAAACAGAGGGCTAAACATAAACCAATACTCTCCTCTCTCCTTATCAGAATTCCAGCTTTTCAAATGGATATGTGCATAATCAGAGCTCAACCCTCTCCTTGACCACCACCTTTTCTTTTTTTTTTAATTTTAAAAATAAAAGGAGGAAAACATTAACAGACAATCATTTACAAAATAGCAAGAGAACAACACAAACAATACAGTTACAAACAAAGTGGTAGGAAATTAACCATGCTTGTTGTGTTACATATGGGTATCTTCAAAGACCACCACCTTTTCTTATTCTGCAGTTTAAGAAGTAGATCTTACAGCTCCCTCCTAGTGTGGAGGGTCTTTCCAGCTGCCCAACAAGCCAAATGAACCCAATCTAGAAGCTTTGTACTCTAAAACATTAATTTGGTACTTACAATGTTAAGGGAGACCAAGTTCTTTCTTGTGTGGGCAAAACAGTCCTCTTGGATAATGGACAAAATATCTGCTACCCAGTTGTTGAGCCAACAGGTTGGATTTTCTCTGAAAACTATTCTGATTTGTAAGATCTAGCACATAATTCAGAAATCAAAAGCATGTTACTTGTCTCACCCATTTCTGAGTCTTACCAAAGACAGAATCCTCCCCCTTCTCCAGCACAGAGTGGGGCAAAGGCTTTTCACAAAACACAATGCTGTGATAATACTGAAGGAAGGGATCCAGGTTTGCTTTCCGTTCTATTGTCTTGTTCTGTCAGCTCTCACATCTCTCCAAATCCAGGCTTAATAATTTACGGCGGAAAGACATTTAATAAATAAGCAGCAAGATTGGAGCTGTCAGCGCTGCACAATGGGACTGTTTGCATCTTCCTGCTTGGCGTCGGCAGCGACTCTCCCAGCTCGCTTCAACTGAGACAATCCCATTTGCTATTTTCATAAAATTAGTTCCTCTGCAGTTTCTATTAATCAGAACATTCTTTGGAGAGAATTATACTGGGATTTTATCGCCATCTGAGTTCAATCGTTCTGTGAAGCTGATGAATTTTTATCACCTCTGAGTGGCAGAGAGAGGGAAACTTGGGTGGTGGATGTGAGTGGGCAGAGAGTTCTCCTTTGACGTGGCCGAGGCCTGGCAGTCCTGAGGACCTGGGTTGGTCTCTTGCACCACACATCTTAGCAGCTTTCTCCCTCAGACACACCTCCTTTTGTTTGTAATAATTCTCAGTCTTCTTGGAATCATGGACTCTTTTACAAATTTTACAAAGGCTATGGATTCTCTCCCCAGAAAAGCCTACATGTGCACCCAGACACCAAACCTCACCATGTCAGTGGATGTGTGGACACTCTCACTGCACTCCACACGTGTGGCCCAGCCAGCACACTCCAGAACAAAACCAAGGTGACCACCTTAGGCTGGAATAGAAACTCACCTGAAAATACCTTGTTTTTGAAAGAGAAAGGGAAGACAGAGGCCTTTTAAAAAGCATGTAAAAGTAAGAAAGTTTTTCGTGAAGATTGCTATAATTTGGAGAAGTGTTCTCTAAAGGCCTCTGTGCTGAAGGGTCAGTCCCTGGCCCATGGCACTACTGGGAGGTGGTTGAACCTTTGCGGAGGAGGGGGGTCTAGTGGAAGGAATCTAGATCATTGTGGGTTGTGCCTGAAAGGGGCTGTTGACCCCTGGCCTCTTCCTGCTTCTGTTTCCCAGATGCCATTAGGTCAGCCGCTTGCTCCACCATGGTATGCTGCTTCATCAAAAGCCCAAAAGTCATTGGGCCAACCAACCTGAACTGAAACTTCTGCAACTGTGAACCAAAATAAACCTTTCCTTTTTTTAGGTTTATTCGCTTGGGTTTTTTTTTTTTTTTTTAACAAGGGCAGAAAGCTAATGCAATGTACACGAAATGAAAGCACTCCACAACCCTACTAACCTCTTTTTACTTCCCTCCCCTTATAGACAGACTAACAAATGATTTTATACATTTATGAGAAGGAAACGAAACATTGCTTTTTGGTGTTGTTCTCTCTTACCCCTGCCCCATGATACTGGGGATTGAACCCATGACCTTTGCACTGAGCTACATCTTCTGTCCTTTCTTTAATTTGTTTTTTAAACTTTGAGTCGGGGGGATGGGGATATAGCTCAGCGGCACAAGCACCTGACTGGCTAGCGCAAGGTCCTGAGTTCAATTCCCAGTACCAAAAAAAAATTTTCTTGAGTCAGGGTCTCACTAAGTCCTTAAGCTACTGAGGCTGGACTTAAACTCGCCATCCTCCTGTCTCAGTCTCTCTGAGCGTGGGGATTACAGGTGTGTACCACTACACTCTGCGTGGTGCTGTTTTTGTTGATTTATTTGTTTAGAAGAGAAGAAAATTATAATCTAACAAAATGGTATGCGTACGTATATGATGCTTATGTGTATTCTACAAGTACATATACAGCAGTGGTAGGGAGCAATTTTGAAAAGTGCTGGGTAAAACTTGCCAAACAGAAGAAAACTTTCCAGAGAGAAAGGTCGGATGGCCAGGTAATCTGTCTCCTCTGCAGTGCGCACACAACTGCAACTCAGAGGTCCCAGAAGACACATCTCTGTGTGACAGTACGTTACTCCTTCATCTCATTTAGCCAGAAAACAAATTCCTTCTCCCAGTTAAGTGGTGAAGAGCTTAGAAGAAAAATCCCTTCTCATGGGAGAGAAAACTTAGAGACACTACATGGAAGATGTAAGATGTTGGCTATGCATCTTCATTCACACTCTTTTTTAATTGATAAAGAAACTAAAACCAGTTTGATCATTATAAATGTAAAGAGATTAACTTTTTCAGTCTCAAACGTTTGACCTCTTTCTCCCAAAACACTGAGTTGAGAACTGATTCTCAGCAGTTGGGCAACATAACATTACATTTCACTACTTGTCTCCATATTATTCTGCATGTGCCATTGTTCATTCTTGTCTCAGCCTTTGTTCAAAAGATTTCCTCTCCTTGGATTCCCTTCCATCTCTGTCCTGCCCTTTCCATTCCTATCCATATGCTACAGTCCAGTGTTATTCTGGCTCTATGGGAGACATCCAGATTGACTCCAGCCAAAACAAAATGTTCCTGAAGCAGTACAAGTGAAAAACTGCTCTAAAAACTACAAGATGCTCTCAAATATCAAGTCTTATTATCTTTTGGAGCAATCAACTATAAATTAGTTTGGGCCCATTGTTAGGTCTTGCTTTAAAGATCATTTCCTAGTTGCTTCCCCAGCTGTGGACCTACCATTACAAAACCTCTCGAAGCTCATTAAGACAGGAGTCACATCCTATTTCTTATGTGTCCTTACAGTCTCAACAGCACACAGCTACAATTAACACTCAATTCCAGTGAAACGAATTAATCAAGATACTGGCTTTCTTAACCATACAGCTCCTCATTGGGCCTCAGGTTAAATTGTTAAAACACAGAAGAGATGGTTGGGTAGTTTGTGGGAATACAAATGAAGACTTGGGAGTAGAATAACTTGATGCCTGCAACCAATGAAATTCAACCCTCTTCTCCCATTTCATTCATAAAGCTCTGATTCAGGAGCTACGCTGGATAGAATGATCCTTGCTTTGTCTACTTTGAAGTTAAAGGAAGAATAACAGTAAATAAAATGAGGCGAGGTAAGGATAAACGAAAGGTGATGTTATTAGAGCTGGTGCCTCGGACTGTTTCCTCCAACAGGGCTGTTGTTGACCCTTCATCAGTGGGCCTGGGCCGACTTGCGACCCACTGAGCCACTGGTGTGGGGACTGAGATGTTAATCATGCCGCGGCACAGATACTGATGTCTAGAAGGCGGTACAGGACTTTGAGATAGGGGCTGCCTGGTCCTGCCACTGTACCGCATCGCTGAGCAATCTCCATGGTGACGGAGAAACACCAGAAGACCTTTCCTCGGCCCAAACAACCCGCCCTCAGGCTACCCCGACCAAAGGTCCAGTGGGTTAAGGAGGAGGTGTGATTGACAGTGAAGTGGGGTGTGGGGAGGCGCCACTACCCAATCGCAATGGAGGCTAGTCACCTGACCCACCAACAACGACCAATCGGAAGGCGTAAAGGAGGACGACGTGCCCTCCCTTCCTTCTCCCTTCCGCGTTGCCCAGAGCAGCGGCAAATGTAAATTAGTAAGGGGAGAGCTGAGCTTGAAAGAGCCGCGCTGATTAGCCAATCCAAACTCACCTGAATGAAAGCCCACTTGTGATTCGCCGTAAGTAGACCACGGCCCGGGTGACTAGAACAGAATGGAGCGAGAGGTGTGAGTCTGGGCCTGGGGTGCTGGAGAGTTGATTACGGGAGCGAGGGGAGGAAAGCTGGGCGGCTGTGAAGGGAGACTGAGCCCGAGCTGGGGCTCAGGCTGCTGAGGCTGAGGAAGTGGGCGGGCGGTGCACGGATCAAACAGACCGTGCTCACCACGGGTCTGGACCCAAGGCCCGGCGACTCTTAAACGCTTACTTTGGGACCGACAAGGAAGAAGGTTTTGTTCTTTGCTCTTAAGAAAGTTAAACGCCGGTGCCCGATTGCGATGCCTTTAGTGTGAGACCTTAATCCGCGGTAATCCAGGACGTGGCGGGAGCTGCTCAGGCTTGGGCAGCGTTGTCCTCTGGTCACTGTGACTCCCGGGGGCGGGAGAACAGCGGGTCCTCCACACCCCTGGGCCTTCAGATCGCAGCCCTGGCCAGGAAAGGGGGCAAAGTCAGGGTCAAGACCCAGGGAGCCCCTTTCTGTACGTGTGTTGACAGCGA
Organism: Chinchilla lanigera; assembly: GCF_000276665.1. Classification (NCBI taxonomy): domain Eukaryota; kingdom Metazoa; phylum Chordata; class Mammalia; order Rodentia; family Chinchillidae; genus Chinchilla; species Chinchilla lanigera. The sequence goes on along the minus strand of NW_004955412.1, from coordinate 26,165,844 downwards.
ATGTTACATCGGTGGCTTTCGGGTAGCTTGGCATTTAATTGATCCCTCCCAGATTACTTTATTAACAAAAATGAAGGCTTTTTCTTAATATTTTAAAATTCAAATGATAGTGAAGTATTTATAGTAGAAAAATAAAAGTGTGAAAGTCCCCCAAATTCTATTTTAAGCTTTAGGACAAACTACACAGAAAATCGAAAAGGATTCCTCCAGAAGGGCCCCTCACTCCAGGAATCCATTATTTTCTGCTGCTTTCAAGGACTTGAGTTTGAATAAAAGTTGGGGTGGGCGAGGCGTCACCCATGAGGAGGGCAACTAGCCCCGCTGCTTTCCACAGAATCTCCGTGTGTCTTGGACCCTAAGTCGTCGTGGCTATTGGCGCTACGCTGATCCTGGTGGGGAGCGCTTACTTTTGCCCAGTAGTTCAGTCACCTGTAAGCCTCTCTATCAGTTTTCCCTGAGAGCTGAATGCAAGGGCGCGTAGAATCAACGTTAGGTAAATGAAGAACACACCATACATACCTCCAAAGGGGTCTGAAGAAACTTTCCAAAGAAATAGCTTATGGCATGGAGTAAAGAGGGGGAAAAAACCCTGCAGTTGTTCTTGACCGCTACCAAACAAGGCGTTCAAATTGGAACAGATAATTTGAGGGGGGAGCTTTTTTGTTTGTTTGTTTTTTGAAAGAGGGCCTCGCTATGCAGTTCAGGCTAGCCTTGAACTTACTATGTAGCCCTGGCTGGCCTCAGAGTCCCGTGATCTTTCTGCCTCAGCCTTCAGAGTGCTGGGATTGCAAGCGTGTACCACCAGATGTATATATTTTTTCCTACTCTAGTTTACTTGCTTTTATTGCCATGGATATTAAGTAAATGGACTTACTTTTGAAATCAGATTGGCTAAACCATCCATTTTCAAAGAAGATTTGAAAAAGTACTGAGTATTCAGTAAGAATGCTTTTTGCTTTTATCCAATCTGACTCTAAATAATATTACTGTTCTAATAAGGGAACTATTATCCTCACTTTAAATTAACAAAGTAGAATGACCAGGTGTTTGCTTCTCTGGAACAGCATCCTATAGTATATCCAGGCCTCCCTTTCTATTCTTAGTAAGAAAATGCACGGTTTGGTTATCAAGTGATCATCTATATCTTTAGAAGAGCCTGGCGCTGTGTATTGCATGGAAGCCATAGCCAGTACGGAACCCAGTGTCTCCTGAGGGTGTAAGCATCTGCGGGAGATTGAAAAGATAAATACTGACAAGGGGCCAATTCAGGTGCACCTTGTTACTATTCACCCTTTTAAAAATTAAGCATTATCTCAAATATCTAAAACCTAGAGAATATTACATTGAATAGTATAATAAATAGCTATGCTTCACCAATCAGACTAATACACATTAGCATTCCGGCACATCTGCTGAAGTTCCTCATTTCAAAGAAATAAAAGATCACAAATTTAGCTGGGACCCCTTCGGTTCCCCTTCCTGCGCTCATCCCTCCCCAGAGGTGGGTACTCTCCCGAGACTGTACATCTTTCATTTCCAACGTGTCTGGGCTTTCGCTCTACGTATATAAATCACAGGCAATGTATATAATTTAGATTTTCTATTAATTTTAAAAAACAGCTAATGATATACTATGGCTTTCATTTTGCACTTGCATCACTAATGTTCTTTTTGAGATATGTTTGTGTCAGTACTTAAAGATCAAGTTTATTCATTTTAAATGTTCATTATCAGTATATACTGTACCTGTTCCCTTATTGATGAACATTTCATTTAGCTTTTATTCTGCTTTTAAAAAATATTTTTTTATTTGTTTATTTTAATATCAACAGAGCTACAATGGCAATCCTTGTATGTGTGTCTCCATGTACAACAGTTTTTCTCAGACAGTACTTACCCTGGGTAGTGGTACCGGCCCTGGCAGGCATTTTGGAATTTGTGAGGCATATTTAGTTATGACTGATTGAAAAGGGGGTCCTGAGGTTTACGGAGCAGGGCTGGGGATGCTAGGTATTCTGTAATGGATGGAACAGTCCTCACATGAAGAATTACCCTGTATCCTATACAGCTTTTGAGTGCTGCACGGGATATTCATTTATAATTAACTGGCCTAGAACTTAACTCTATTTTTTGTATTAACATAATGTATTTTTTGGCACAGTTTAATATAGTAAAATTTCCAGGAATGTAACTCTAATGTAAATCAAGGGGAAATTATACTAATTTGTGGTTTGGAACTTTAACAAGAGTTGTTCCTCACTCTAGAAAAATCACATAACCGAAGGCAGCACAGCTCGTGGTATTTGAGTTGCCAGTACAACACACCTGCATAGTCTGCGTTTGTAGCTTTTGCGTTTGTGGTGATTCTAAGTTTAGGTGCAAGCATCTGACTACTGTACTTCATTATGTATTCTAGTGTAGTCAGCCTGAACATTTGTGTATTTAAACATATGCTATTTCATCATAAATTACTTCTATTTAAAATTGGCTTCTGAATATGATACAGAGTAGGGGTCGGATTTTATTATTTTCCAGTTGGATAATCACTCATCCTACCACCGTCTATGCAGTCCTCCACCCAGTGAATCACACAGCCACCTCCTTCCTGTATGAGGTTCTCACAAATGCATGGATCTGTTTCTGGGTTCTGGATTTGATACCACTGGTCCATGTGTCTTTGTGCCACCATCACACTGTTTTAATTACCTTGGTTTCATAATGTATCTTGTAGCAGTTGGTAACAAGAAAGGCAAGTTGCCATCCTAGTTCTCAAAATTGTTCTGGCTATTCTTGGGTTTTTACTTTTTCATATGAATTTAGGATTTGTTTTCATGTTCCACAAAAAAGCTTCAGATTTTGGTTAAAATCACATTAAATGTATAGATTAAGGAAAATTGACATCCTTTCATTGAACCATCCCATCTAGACCTGTGGGTTTTTTTCTCTAATTGGGGCTGCTTTATTACTCTGTCCAGGTGCTTTTAAAGTAAAATGTCTTTGAATAAAGTTTTATAATTTTAGCTATAAAAATCTTACAAATCTTTTGTTATGTTTATTCATACTTATATACATACACAGATATATCTTTTGTCTTAGTTACGTTCTCAGTGCTGGGACAAAATACCCAATACCTGCAAGTTTAAGGAGGAGAGGTTTAGTTTTCCTCACAGTCTGTAGAGGTTTCAGCTCATAGTTGGCCATTCCAAGGCAGAGAGGCATGGCAAAGGGCTATGGCAGCAGAGAAACAGTTGTTGGGATGACAGGTGGAAATCAGAGAGAGATCAAGGGAGGAGGAGAGCTATATATACTTCCTGACCAGCCCACCTCTTCCTACCAAGCTTCACCTCCAAACATCACACCCAGCTATAAACCCATCAGTGGACTAATTCAGTGTGAGTATTACACACTCACAGTCTAGTCACCTCCCCCAAACCCCTACCTACGAACATATGAAGCTTTAGTGAGACATACTGTACACTACAACATCTTTTTACTATAAGGATTCAGATATATTCTAAGGTATGCAAAATATAGCCCACATCCACATACCCACCACCCAGCTTCAATAACTAGCTCATGACCAGTCTTATTTCATGTTAACCCCCTTCCAATTCCTACAGTTTCTGTTACCTGTAATGTTATATTTGCATCTGTTCATATGTATACCATAAAACACTGCAATACTTTAAAAAAACCTTTTTCACTTAATATGAAATATTCAGCCTGTTCAAATTTCCCCAGTCATAAAAGGTTTTTACAAGTGCTTTGCTTGAATCAAGGCTTAAACTGGGTCTATATATTGCATTGGGCTGATAGGCCTCTTAAGATTCTTTAAACATTCTAATGAAGTGTAACACACAGATAGAAAGGCGTACAAATCCTAAATATGTGGCTAGATACAGTTTACAAAAATGAACAAAACCAGGTTACTAATACACAGATTAAGAAACAGAGTTATATCAGTGTTATGGCTCATTTCTAGATGTCCTCCCAAAGCTTCATGCCTTCATAGTTGGGGCTTTTCAGAGCTGGCTGGATCTAGGGTGTGTGATATGAGATTAGGGGCATGTGGTACTAAATTAATCCACTGATTAGTGTATTTCTGGTTGTGGATGATGGGAAGGCTTCATGGGTGGGTGTGGGTGGCACCACTCAAAAGGCTTGTAGCCTGGATGAGATAAAAGGGAAGGAGAGACTGTTCATGCCTGCTGCCTCCTGCCTGTTCTGTTGTGGACTATTTCTCCTCTACCGTGCCCCTCTGTCATGCCAAACTGCCTTGGAGACAGTCAACTATGGACTGAAACCTCTACAAACTATGAGCTGAAATAAACCTTTCCTCTTTTAACTTGTGGGTGTCGGGTATTTTGTCTCAGCGATGAAAAGTAACTAACACAGTCAGTACACCAAAACTTCCTCTAATCACTGTGTTCTGCAGGGTAAACGTACTTCTGACTGCTAGGCCACCCAAAGTAGTTTGGCCTATTTTTTAAACATTATATAAATGAATGTTATAGTATGAACTCTTTTGCATCTATCTTTTTTACTTAATATTTGTACAATAAGTACCTACATCATTGGATATAGTGATAGGCTCACTCTCATTTCTTTATACAATTGTGTTGATGAATGAATACACTGTGTGTATAATACCACACTTTCTCAATTCTTTGGGTGGATATATGAGTTGTTTCCTTTTGTAAGTATTTCAAAAGGGCTTCAGGGAGTTATTGTGTATGTATTTGTTTATTTTTATTAGTACATGCTTGCAGTACATAAATTGGCACATGTACATAGCACATCTTAATTCCTTTTTTTATCCCCTTTCTCTCCCCTCTCCCCCTCCCTCCTATGTCCATCCAGATGAATGGGTAAAGAAAATACGATATTTATACACAATGGAATACTACTGTGCCATAAAGAAACACTTGAGTCATTTGTGGGAAAATAGATGTACTTTGAGAACATAATGTTAAGGGAAATGAATTGATATATTAAGTTTAAAGATTGCGTGGTTTCTCTTATATGAGAAACCCAATATTGTATAAAGTGCAAAATAAAATATAGGTAATAGGAAGTAGGGGGATAGATCTTTCTCAGATGGGAAGGAGCAGTGAATTTCTGTACATGTTTTTTGATAAACTTGGTATGCATGTCTGTCAGGAATACTCCTAGGAATGAAAGAGGTGGATCTGGGGTGTGGGAATATTCAGCTAATAAATATTACCAAGTCTTCAAAGCAGTTGTAACAGTTTATAGTCTTATCAGCATTGCATGAAGGTTCTATTTATTCTTTGTCTTTGCTAACTTTTGTGTTGTCTTTCATGTTCATTTAAGTTATTCTGGTGTGTATAGAGGCACTAAATTTTGGTTTCTTTTTAAAAAACTTTTGGTTTTTATTTGCAATTTTTTGATGACTAAGTTGAGCTACATTTCACATAAAGGTCATTCAAATGTCTTTGTCAATATTTGTGCTTTTGTTTTTCCTCTCTCTTTTTCTGGTACTGGACATTGAACCTGGGGGCACTCTACTATTGAGCTTTTATTTTTTATTTCAAGAAAAGATCTTGCTAAATTACCCAGGCTAGGCTCAAACTTGTGATTCTCCTGCCTCAGCCTCTCTCAGTGCTACGGGGATGTGCTACCACACCTGGCTGTTCTTGTTTTTATTTGCTGTAACTGTCAGATTTGATACAAGTGTACTAAAATTTTCCACTAAATTTCTGGGTGTGTTCATTTATTGTAGTGCTTAGGTCAATTTTGGCTTTGTATATTTTGAGGCTTTGTTGTTAGGTTCATATTTGTTTCAAGTTGTATTTTTTTCCTAAATTACTTCTTTTGTGACAGTTCTTATTAATATTCTTCAATAATATTAATATTCTTTATGTATTTTTCTTAATACTTACATTGCTTTACTAGTTTTTATTTTTACTTTTTAAAAATTGTAGTAAAAAACAACTTAAAATTTATTATCTAAACCAATTTTAAGTATACAGGTTAGTAGTGTTAAGAATATTTACATTTTTCACTAGAGATGTGGCTCAGTGGAAAAATATTTACATTTTTGTGAAACAGATCTCCAGAACTTTTTCATCTTACAAAACTAGAACTCTGTACGTATTGAACATCTCTCTGTCCTCTCCTTTCCCTGGTATTTCCTGTTAGTATATGCTTTTGTTTGTTTTTAAATTTTCTTTTCAGTCTCTCATTATGCTTTTTGTATACCTTTTATAAAGAGCTGTTTTTATTTTTTAAAAAACAACCAATATGAGAGTCTTTCAGTAGTCTGCATTTGCTGTAACTATTGTTGTATTTGGTTTTATATTTAAATCTTATTTTATATTTTTAACTTTCCTTGCTTTGTTCTTTCCCAATTCCCCCGTCTGTTTTCTTCCTTTACTTTTTTTCACTGTGCTAGTGTGGAAGCTACTCGTTCTGTTTCTATTGTTTGGTATTTACCTATATTTTAAAAAAATCAAGTATACATAGCTTAGTAAAACCTGATAGGTAATCATTAATTCTCACTTCCTCCAGAGCAAAGTGATATCTGTAGACTGCCTTGACTTTGAACTATTCTTTCCCTTCTTCCATATGACTGTTGAGTGATATTTTAGTTCTTCCTTATTTGCTAGCCTTTCAAAAAATTAGTCATTATTATTACGGGAATCTCCATAGACAATACTGGCTTATGTAAAATCCCCTTACATTCTTCCTGGTATCTCACACCTCCTTTATTGGTTCATTTTCCTTCTTGCTTACGTACACCTCTGAATAGCTCTTCCAAAGGGATATTGAGAAGTAAACTCCATGTCAATGTTTGTATGTCTGAAAGCATCTTCCTTTTATGGGTAAGTCTTAAAGGAACATTACCTGCCCACCTGCGGTAGTATTCCAACAGAGGTTTTGGTTTTATCTCTGCTGGGATAGTGTAGGTTTCTCAATTTCAGTCTAGTTTTCATGCCAGTGGATTTCAGTACCATCTTGATGTGTGATTCAAACCCTAAACTTGCCTGGGATTCAAATTTAGGATTCAGATTTGTTTTGGGTTGGTATTTTTTTTCACCCATGATCAGAAGCACTTGGCCAGCTTTCTTCCAACACCTTAGCAAATTTTTTAGACCCTATTTCAAAAGCCAGGTCAGCCTTTTTGATGCAGCATGATGCATTATTCGCAGTCCCAGTTCTTTGTGTTATGGATCTGCAACCTCATCTGCCCCAGCCAGGACCACTTGGAGAGGGTATATCTGGCACTAGGACCCCTGGACAGTCATGAGCTCAGCTCCTGCTTACACTTGGGCTGAGCTACAGTTTTTTTTAAAGAACCTGTGGATTTTCCTTCATTGGTCTTTATAGATGAAGTGTTTAAATTGTAAGTTATTGAGCATTTCTGTGTGTTTACTCTTGTGCTGGGACACTTCCACTGTTAGCCCTGTCCAGCGCATTGATCGGAAGTTAGTCATCTTTCTGAACCTTGACTTTATTCACCTTTACTTACCTGTAGACCTGTTCACACTACTTCCTTTATTCATTCAACTAATGCTTACCGCACATAATTTCTGTGCTACAAACTGGGAATACATACCAGGGTGAAGAAAATATAAAATTTCTGCCCTCATGAGTTTATTGTCTTAGTTAGAGAAAGAGAAAACAAACATCAGCAAATGAATACAAAATACTCAATATGGGGGCAGCTCAGTGGTGGAGTACTTGCCTGGTGTGCGTACTCAAGTACTTGCCTTGAGTTCAGTCCCAGCACTGCAAAACAAAACACCCTCTTGGTTCCTGCTGCACTTTGTTGATGGAGTCGAGTGTGGACGGCTGTTTCGAGATCAGTCTTCTCCAGCACTCCTTCAGCTTCTGCCAGAAGGGACGTCTGCCTTTGTTCCTGGCTTATAACACACTGCTTTATAGGGGAAGCACGGAATGTGTGTTGACCGAATAAATGTAATTCTTTTTTAGCTGTTGATGTTTAAAGCTTCCTTTTTCAGTAACTTTTTAACAGACTTTCTTATAGGTAGTATTTTTCATGGTATTTAAATTATCACGGTAAAGAAAAACAGCAACCTAAGGGAGAATTTGTTTGCCGAAGAATCATCCCTGATACAGAAAAGGAAAATTGAGGAAGGTACTGTAGGTACTCGCTGATACCCTGTGGTGAGTTGAATGGTGGCTCCCCAAAAGATAAGCACAAGCCAGATGTGGTAGGGCACGCCTATAATCCTCACACTCAGGAGGCCGAGGCAGGAGGATCATTGTGAGTTCAAGATGAGCCTGGGCTACGTAGTAAATTCAAAACTAGCCTGAACTACCTAGAAAGACCCTGCCTGAAAAAAAAAAAAAAAAAAAAAATCCCCCAAACAACATAGCAAAACAAAAGATAAGTCTGTATTCCAACTTTTGGAATCTGTGAAATTAGCCTTAATTCACAAAAGAGTCTTTACAGATGCAATTAAGAATCTGGTGATAAGATCATTCCAGGTTATTCTAGTAGACCTTAAATCCAGGGGAAATACCCTTTTAATGGACAGAAAAAAAGAAAAGAGAGACAGAGAAGGCCATGGTGATGAAAATAGAGACAGATTGGAGTGAGTCACAAGCCAAGGAGCACCAGAAGCTGAAGAGACCAGGAAGGGTCCCCCTAGATCTTTGGAGAGCTCAACCCTACCCATGTCTGTATTTTGCACTTCTGGTCTCAAAAACAGTGAGAGAATGAACTTCTGTTGCTGCAGGGCACTAATTTGGAAACAAATGCATGCCCCTTTGCAGTTAGGCTGCCCTGACACCTGTAATATGGATGTAACAGTGCCTTCCTCAGGAGCTTCTTGCCATGATTTCATGAGACATATTTATAAAGTATTTAACACACAATAAATATCAAAAAATATTGATGACTGTTCTCCCTCCTCTTTAAGGGCTGGGCATTTTCTTCCTTGTGTGAATAAGCACTCAGGCAACACTGTGAAAATTCCTGTCCTGGGATTGCCTGGTGAGTCAAAGTCCACACTCTGAATTTAACTTGCGAGCTTCAGCTTCTGCTTTAGCGCTGGAGCTCCCAGCTCTGGCATCCTCTAGCACTCCCCAGTGAGGGTTTTGTCGCAGGCAGAGTTCAGCTTTCCACTGTGGGTAGGGGAAAAAAAAACTGGAACCCAGAAACCACATTTAAATGACCCAGCAGGGCAGAGGGCTATTTCTCAGTGTCCAACACGAACAAAGACTTCGGGTCCTCAAGTTCTGATCCCTATTCAGGGCTTCCAGGATGGGACACTGCTGAGAGCTAAAGGCCTCCCATCTTGTGGAGTGTGGACTTTCTGTACTTGTCTTAGGGCCGGGCGTGGGCGTGGGTAGGAGCCCAGACAGGTGGGAGCTGATGCTGCCTTCTTCCCCAGGATGGCTGGCGCGGTGCTGGGAGTGGGTGCCGGCGTGTTCATCCTAGCCCTGCTCTGGGTGTTGGTGCTGCTGCTGTGTGTGCTGCTATCCAGAGCCTCCGGGGTAGCTAGGTAAGGCATTCTTTCCAGCTGGGAGTCCTAGGTAAAAGCAATTAGAGGTAAAATCGCTGACGCTCATTAAACATTTAGAATTCCGAAGATCATTTTTGTAATTACTGGCAGTTTGAATGAGTTGCATTTTAACCTCTTATCATAAGCACTAACTGTGTTATTTATGCTCCGAGGCAGAGGTGGGAGGAGAAGGGAAGTGCATTTTTCAGTTCTTACTGTGGAGGAGATGCGGGGAGACAAAGATGACAAGAAAATATGCTTTCACTGCATGCTGAATGTCTTGGAGTTGTATGTGGGAGATTTTCTTAATTGTTCAGATTTATGATGTACATACATGCTTGTCCAGTCCCTAAGGCTCTAGACCTGGGCCTGGAGAAACTACAGAGGCATTCTGTGGGTTGGATCTGCCCTTTGTATCAGGGCCTGATTTTGTAGAACAGAACAGAGTTAGGCCATAAACTGACCCTGAAAAATATGGCAGAATTGTACTCGGGTGAGGCAGTGTCAGTGAGAAGCGGCGTTACAACATTTACTCAAGTGTTCTGGGCTAAAAACAATGGACGTGAACGTGAAGAGGGGCTGCTTTGATTTTTCTTGGCTATGATTTTATGCAGAAACAGAAAAACGGTGAATTCCCCTTGTCAGAATTTGGTACAGGAAGCACCCAGCTGGTGCCTGTCTAGGAGGAGAGTTTTTGCCTCTGGTCACTGTAAGGGGACGGAAGCATAGAATACTGGCCCCAGAGAGCAGCCAGTCTGGGCCTAGCAGGGTAGTGAAGAAACTGTTAACAGTGCCCTTAATACTTGTCTTTCTGACCCCAGGTTCTCTGTCATTTTTGTATTCCTCGCTGCTCTGGTCATCACGGCAGTTCTGTTGCTCTTTCCCCGAGCCAGTGAATTTCCAGCCCCAGGAGTGGAAATGAAGGTAAAGCTGTTGGTTTTAGTACTGTGCAAACCTCCATTCCCCCCAAGACGTGTTAGGACTGTAACTTTCACACAATGGTGGGGGACGTTCAGAGGCCATTGTAAGCCCCTCTTTCGTCATCCAGGGGAGGGACCTTATAACTACCAGCTGCGACCCCGCAGGCTGCGGCTTATCAGACCTCAGCTCATCTCCAACTTGCATCAAGTTACTAACAACGTGTCGAAAGGCTGCCACTCACTGAGAGGACAGAGAAAGAGAACACGAGCTGGGAATGGGAACAGACCTGCCCCGCAGTGAGGTGTTCCCATTCCTGTAGCCTTGGCTACAGGGCCTCAGACCCTGGGCCCAAGCCCTCAGAGTGCCCTCGGCCCAGCAACATGCCTTTCCCTTTCTCTGGGTGTACTTTTTCCACCTTTGATGTGGAGAGAGCTGCTTCCATAGATAAGAGAAGTAGAGAAAGGGAACATCTCTATGGAAAGAAGAAGGTAAAGATATATACATGGGTTGAGCCAGGCGTGGTAGTGCACACCTGGAATCTCAGCTCATTGGGAAGCTGAGTCAGGAGGATCACAAGTTTGTGGCCGGCCTGAGCAACTTAGTGAGACCCTCAAAACACAAAAATTTTAAAAGGGCTGGGGATGTAGCTCAGTGGTAGAACACCCCTAGATTCAATCCTCAGTAGTCCAAAAGGGAAAATAAAAGCTATAGATCAGTGGTGGCGAACCTATGGCATATGGGCTGTTTGTATCACTGAAAGCTCTAAAAGTTTCGCCATCAGTGCTAACCACTCCTTAGTCTTATGACTGTGTCTGCCAGCTTGCACCTCTGTGAGTTTTTATCACCTCTCATCATCTTCTTCTGGAGATGCCAACTCTCCTGGATCATCTCTGATGTGGTACTCTGGCTTCACCCAGCACGGCTGGTCTCAAACCCATAGGATGTCGATAAAGGCATTGATCCCTTCTGACCCAATTTCTTCTCATAGCTTCTTTCCTCTCGACTTCCATTTTAACGTTTAAGTAGAATGGTGATCACAGCTAACATTTCCTGAAGGGTTGCTGTGTACTGGGTTCTGTAATACGTATGTTTGCATTATCTCATTTAAACCGCAGGGCAGCCCTAAGTAGTATCATGCAGGTACTTTAACTTCCCCGGCTTATAGATAAGAATACTGAGGCTGTAAGAGATTAAGGTAACCTGACAAAGGTCACACATATACATAAAGAGACAGAGCAGGGATTTAAGGGGTCAGTCTTAAAGCAATCCTCATTGTCTAGGGGCTCAACAGTATAGCAAGGGCCACCCCAGAGGACTCACGGGTTTCCAGGTGATACTAGAGAACCATACACAAAGTTATATAACTTGTAGACTATCTTAGACACACACTCCCAGCTCTACCTAGGGACTAAAGCATGAAAAAAGGAAGGAAATTAGTTCTCAAAACTCAAGGAAAATAATGCCCCATGAATTCAAGGACTAATTTCCATGGGTGTTGGGGTTTTGTTTGCATTTGGAAATTGCTCTTAAGGTGTAAGTACCTATGTGAATGAGGAGTAAATTCCCACCTCAATGACCTTGTCTTTGTATTAAGGGGGAGAAAGTGACATCAGCTATGTGTTTCCACACTGAGTAGATGCGGCTGGGAAGATGGCACCAGACAAGCGTGGTTTTGAAATCAAGCTCTATTCTCTGTCGTATGAGCTTCAGACTCCAGAGAAAATTGAATTTGAGCAGGATGTATTTGTCAGCATGGCCACAGAGCTGGAGTCCTCATTTTCAGGTTTTGAGAACTGGCCCCTGCAGCAACCTGGCTCAGTACTGTATCAATAATACATGACCTGGGCCTTCTGCACCCTAGGCCTGCTAATTGGCTCATTAAAAAGTGAAACAGTTGAACGAACAAACATGTAGCCCACCAGAGACTTGTTCAGTGCTGGAGCCAAGGTCAAAGCTACGTTAAAGTTGATGTATCAAATTGACCTTAGCCGGAAGTAGACGGTGGGGTAATCTCAGGAGTAGCTGGGTCGTCTGCGGCCTTCTTAGAGTCTGTGGGGCTCAGTGGTTGCTGTCAGTGCTTGGGTGTGATGAGACTGTATTAGTTTTCTATTGCTGCAGTAACAAATGGGTGCAATGGCTTCACAGTTCTTCAGAAGTCCACACGAGGTCTTGCTGGACTAAAATCGAGGGGTTGGCAAGGGTGACATTCCTTCTGGAGGTTGGAGGGCTGTTTCCTCATCCTTCCAGCTGCTAGAGCCTCTAGCTGCCCTCATCCTTAGCTTCTGCCCCCTCCTCCATCTTCCAAGCCAGCAACACCACATCTCTCTGCTCCAGCCTCCGTCCTTATATCTCTTTCTTTAACTTGTAGGGACCCTTGGTTGACACTGGGCCCACCTGGATTGGGTAGTCCAGGCTAACCTTGCTATTTTAGGGACAGCTGATTAGTACCTTTAATTCCCTGTTGTCGTGTAATCTCTTATAGTCTCGGTTTCTAGAGATCGGGATGTGGACGTCTTTAGGTCATTATTCTGTCTATGACAGTCACCTCTCAGTTCTTCTGGATTCTTTTCTAGCCATGGGTTCTCAAAGCTTCTGTAAAGTCAGCCAGTTACACCCACTTGGTTGGTGTTGCTGCTCCATTAGGTCTGTACGTTCAGTTGTGTCCTCCTGCCCACATTTAAGTACCACCATTTGGCCCTGGGGAGAGTGGAGTGTTGGCAGTGGACAGCAGGTAAGTGGGTAGAGCTGACACCAGTTATATGTTTTTGTCAACAGAGATGAGTAGAATTAGGGCGTCAGGGATGGCTGGTTTAGCATATCACGGGACAAATTCCTTGTCCTTTTAAGGATTTTAGTATCTCAACCAAATGGCCATTTCCCCTCCCTGTTAGGATGCTGAGTAAAAAATATTAGTGTTCAAAACTCTTCTGATGACAGCTATAAAGAGACACCATATCATTTTGAAAACTCAACAGCAATGGGTTGATGGTTTTTAGGGTTGGGTCCTGTGGACATGGGGTTTATTATATTACTGTATTTTAATGTGTGTTTATGAGGTTTGCTAGGACCAAGTAGGCTTCGTATTAACTCTTTCAGGTAACTGACTTCAGAACATGAAAAGAACTCATCCAGGCACTTTAAAGCATGTATGAACCTCCTAAATTGAGTTATTCCTTCCCTGTATTTGTTAATCCTTTATGTCTCCTTCTCAAGGAGTTTGAGGGAAAAAAATCTTACCTATTTGCAGAGGAGGCTCAGGGCAGGCTGTTACTGGACGTTACACCTATGAATGAACAGACTCTCAGCTGTTCATCACAGATTTGAGGTGAATCCAGCCAGGATGTTGATGTGGAGGGATTTCACTTTGACATCTTCTCTCCCCAGATTGTGGATACCTTTTTCATTGGCCGCTACATCCTGCTGGCTGTCCTCAGCGCTGTCTTCCTTGGAAGCCTCTTCTTGCTTCTAACACATCATGTCCTGGAGCCCGTCTATGCCAAACCCCTGCGGTCCTACTAAGCATTATTGGGGAAACAGAGGCCCTTGGCCTCCTGTCTTTCATGTGGACGCCATGGATGCACAGAAAGTCACTCGTCAGAGCCTTGTTCTTACAGCCTTCATGTCTTAAGGGTAAGGGACTGTCCATGCTCCCTAGGATAAGTGTATTGAGCCCTGGACTCCAGCAGCAGGGTTGCAAAACGGTCTGCGGGGGACAGAGTCTCACCCACTTGAGAGGGATATTGTCATCTTGCTATCTGTTCTTCAGGGATTTCATGTTTGGAAAGGGAAATAGTCATCCGCTTAGAGCAGATTTTCAATAGTTATTGGTAAGTAGATTTTGGAGTGTTTTGGCTTCTGCTATCCAATAGAAGAATCTGGACTTTTTTGATAACACAGTATGTAAACTTCTTTATTCTTTTTTCTTTTTTGGTACTGAGGAATGAATCCAGAGCCTTCACACTAAGCTACATCCCCAGCCCTGTTTTTATTTTATTTTTTTTTAATATAATTTAATTTTATTTTTGAGACTGGGCTTGCTAAATTGCCCAAGTAGGACTTGAACTTGCCATCCTCCTGCCTCAGCCTCCCAAGTACTAGGATTACAGGAGTGTGTTTGAAATTCCTAATTATGAAGTTGGATTCCCTCAGAAAGGAAAGATACTCAACTTTTTTGTACTTTATCATAGGGTCTATAATAAATACATTGTAAAAATTAAATAAATTAAACTTCAAAGAAATTAGTGTACTACTGGCATGTAAGTGTATACTTAATCTTTCCAACTTGGTCCCTTGGTTCTGAATTTTAAACCAGAAGACCCATTTTCAAGTAGCTATGGGACTCAGGATAACATTTATGATACAGAGCATACCAGAGCCCCTGCATTTAGTGACAAATTTCACTGAGTTTGGGACATTAGACAGGTATCAGAATCTAACTTTGAGAATGTACATTCCTAACTAGCTTTGGAGAAAGGGCTACAAAGATAAGAAGAGCTCACAGCCCAAGAAGGACTCCTCTGGTTATTAAATGAGGTTCACAGCGGGCATAGATCCTGGAAGAAAAACCCAGAGATTTGTGGCATTAAGACAGACACCCACCACTTATACACCTTTCCTCTAATCCCCAAGCAATCTTGAAATATAAAAATACTAGTTTTGGAACTGTGGTTGAGTTTGACCTGAACATCAGCGTTGGTGGTTGTTTATTGGTTTAGTAGAGAAGAGGGAAGTGACTGCTGTTACCTTTATAGAGTTCTGGGGAGTTATATGTGGAATGGTCAATAACATCTAAATAAGCCTTCCAGTTTCAGTATATGTGCAGCCAAAGCGAGCACCTAAATAATAAGGCTTCCAAATTATCACATTAAAATAGCTTTTGCTTTTTAGTGTCTTTCCTTCCTAAGTGGGTGCAAAAGGCCTGTATGTCACCAGGAATCAAAAGGATCCAATCAAAGGCGTGGAGCTCACCGTAGCATCCCATGTGAGTCCGTATCAGAAGGCTGACAGGTCTCCCCTGGAAGGCTGAAGGGCCGATTCTAGAGGCTGGAGTCTGCGCTGAAAGCCAAGAAACGACGTCCAAGGTGAAAGCGAAGACTGGAGCTTCTCCGAAGGAACAGAAGCAATCCCTCCTTCTTCTTTTCCCTCTTATACACTCTGGCAATAATCCTCCCTAGGGTGGGTCTTCCACACCCAGAACTACACTGAGCCAATTTAGTTGGGTGTTGTATATTCAAATTGACACAGTCAACCAAGCATCAGACCTACTAAGCTCTGTAGAACTTTGATTGAGAGCTTGAGGGAGATTAAGACTACCTCTTGCTTTCTGTCCTGGACCCTGTCGTCAGGGTAGAGAGGTCCCCAGTCCTGCCTCCCCTGAGGGGCTCAGCCCTAAATGACAGGAGGCAAGAGCTGGTGACAAGAGTCTTGGGTTGGTGAGGGTCAGGTGGAGTTGTACCTCCACTTAAACTGACTCCTTTACCCGCTTAGTTTGGGAAAACTTTGCAGAGAATGCTTCATGCAGAAAGTCTTAAAGGAAATCATTTTCTTCCCAGCTTTTTAAAAAATTTTTTATCTTTTTAATTTTTTTTATTAGTACATATTTGCCATACATAACGCTCACATTCATCATAGGGAATGTGTACCTGTACGCAATGCCTTAATTTTTTCCCATTCCCCTCCTGCTCCCTTCAACCCTTCTTCCGCTCCCCGTTTACAAAAGCTTTGTTTCCATTTTTTCTTCCATGCTGTCTTTTTAAAAAAATCTCTTCCTTTCCCCTCCCCTCTCCTTTGTTCCCCTTCCCATCTGAACCTGTTGTTCCTGCTTCACAATAACTACCCTTCATTTGGTCCTTATTTACCCTTTGAGTTCCGTACACTAGAGAAACAATGCAATATTTAAACTTGTGTGTCTGATTTATTTCACTTAAAATTATGGTCTCGAGGTGCATCCATTTATTTTTGCCTTTTTCCTCTTTTTTTTTTTTTGGTATCAGGAATTGAACTCAGGACCTTGTGCTTGCCAGACAGGCACTTGTGCCACTGAGCTATGTCCCTGGCCTGGTGCATCCATTTATTAAAGGAAATTGTTTCTTAATCTGGCCAAGGACCCATAGGTAAGAGAAGAAACATCCCTCCCTGTTTGTCAAAAGAGAGGGGAGAACGCGAAACATGGTGGACTCGTGTTCATGGTCTTTTGCACCTGACATGCGCAGTGATGCTTCCAGATGCGTGGGCCTCTGTGCGGACCTGGAGTCCGCTGCAGTGGGACAGCGCTGTCTTACAAACACAGGTCACTGTACCTCCTCCCGAGAGACTTGCTGAAAAAGCAACTCTGGGAATGCTCTTACAGGTTCCTGACTATGAATCCATTTTTTTATTTCTCCAAAAAGGTGTTCAACTATTGAATAATAGTAGAGAGCTTTTGGGGGACTGTTCACATGGAGAAGGATGTGTTAAAGTTGGAAGGTCTAAATTCCTTCTCATACAACACTGCTGTCTAACGTTGCAATTTTTAAACCCAATGTGACCGACAGAGTTGTGTGCTAAGGCTGGCTTTAAGCAAAAACTATACTTTGTACAGTGTATTTCAGTAAGACCTGCCTTCTCTAGTTCCTGGATCTGTAATTACCGGCTGTGCTGCGATGAATTATTTTGTCCTGTATCTGCAGGTAATCATGGTGACCCTAGAACAGAACCCCCACGGGCTGGCCCCAGTAGTGGAGGGCTGAGAGCGCGCACAATGTTTGTTTCAGAGACCTGGACACCAGGTGCATCCATGTCAGCTTCTGAGATGGCGCCTCGTGTCATGGCCTCCCTGGAGCCAGGGCTTGGAGCCCTCCTCCACATAGTGTTTCCTTGACAGTTTTGTGGTCAGTTGGCCTCAGAGTAGGTTGTGCTCTTCTTTTCCCTATTCAGAGACTGGTGATCCTAACTGTTTAGAAGTTTGGGAGGGAGAGTAAATCCCGGCTCTTCCATGTGGAAATGGTTTCTTTCATAGCCTCCCAAACTTGTCTCCTGACAAACTAAATTAAAGTGCACACCTCAGCCCCCACCCGCCATAGAGAAATTTGAGCCTTCAGGTAGTGCTGTGTGTTATGTTTTAGAAGTTTCTCAAGCCAACAAAGCACTTAGCAATTCCTTCATAAATTCCTGAAATTTCTCATTTGTAATGCACCTTCTTGATGCAAGGTATCTGATTTCTAATGTACAGATGCATCACAAGTACTGTATGACGTTCAGGCCCTGGGGAATGCCCAGTGCTCATGTCGCATGCCTGCCAGGGACAGCAGCGGTCCCACTGGATCATGCAATCACTGAGCCAGCCTGTGCAGCCTGTCTTCCCAACTCCCATTTCAGGATAAAGACATCCCAATTACTTCAAAATGTTTCTTTTATTCTAAGAAAGTAATCTGTGTCTTGTTCTGACAAGACATAAACTTTTTTTATTGACTATTTCATTGCTGCTGCAGCGGAAGCATTTGTTTTATTCTCAGTGTAAAAAGAAACCTACTGCCATTGTTTTCAGAGGAAAAACAGAAAAAGAGGAAAAGGCATTTTAAAAGCTTCATAGCTGGGTGGTAGTGGCACTCAAAATGTGAGACTGGCCCAGCCTTCAAGTGCATCCCTAATATTTCTGAGTTTACAGATCATTTCTGGCTTTCAAACAACTCATTTTTTCGTTGGTTAATGCTGTATACCTGCCCATTTCCCTAACTTATATCCAAAAGCTTAAAAGAAGTTCCTTTAAATAATTCTAACTAACATTGATAGTACCAATAACAAACGTTTTATTTTAACTCCTTAGCTTGAACCTTTCAGTATTTGGCTGTAGTTATATAGAAACAAGTTTCCAGGTGTGGGAGTTAGAGCTGTAGGGAAAAACAAGAACAGAAATCTATGGAAAGGAGACTAGAAAAGCGTTGACTGTCCTTGTAGGAGCATACAAACTGAGGATTAGGAAGGATTTTATAGACGTGGAGCTCAACCTTTAATCTTTAGATCCATCCCAAAATTTAGAAATAAGTGCGCTTCACATGCTGAAATCACAACTTTTATTGCATTTAGCAAATGAGTGCCAGGCATTTTTCTAAGCAGGCTGTAAGCAGTAACTCCTGTCCTCCCACACCTTCCCTGCTAAGTGGGACCCTACATCCCCACTGCGCAGAGGGGAGCAGGCGCGCACGGCGAGCTGGGTGCTGAGGCCGCCTGCAAGGGGGATGCAGGGCGCAGGACCTGCGGTCAGGTGGTTTGGCTCCCGTGTTTACTCCGTTCTATCATACTGCGTTGCTGTGTGAGACAGCAACAGGACAGGAGGGGACCAGGATCAGGCACTGCAAATCCGCTCGATGGAAACACTGATAGGAAATCCAGAATCGTAGGAATCGGGCTTCGAGAGTCTGGGGCAAAGCAGTTAAAAGACAAGTGGGACCTCAGAGACTTCACCGATGAAACCTATGTTTCTGGCAGGTTTCTGCTTTGTCAGACGTTGGCCTGCCCAGGCCGATGAGCACCAGACAATTGAGCAGGTACGATAGTAGACTGAGTTTCCCAGAAGGGTGTAAAGGATGCGGTGCTTACATGTTATGTGGCTGTCCCCTCCACTTGTTTTTAAGCTTTGGGGATTTCATTGTTGCCTTGTCTTTAAATTGATCATCTCCTAGGAGGAAGGCATCACCGAAGCTGGGCTCCCCTGCTCAACCTCACCCCGTGTTGCTGTGGCCCACTTCGCTTTTTGGGGCCTTAGGGTTCCGCGAAAGAAGGGAAGGGTGGTCAGTGAGAGGGTCCCATCAAAGCCCAGCACCTCAGCACGCTGTCCTGCCCATTGGCCTGTGTCGGCCAGCTGGGTTCATTCCCTCTCGCTTCTCCCTCCCTCCCTCCTCTCCCTTCCCTTCCTTTCCCCTCCCGCTCTGTCCTCTTGCTGTTTTTTTTGGACAGGGTCTCACTTTGTAGCCTGGCTGGCCTCGAACTTGCAGTGACCCTCCTGCCTCTGCCTCCTGAGTGCTGGGATTACAGGTGTGCACCACTGCGCCCGGCTTCTGCTTCTCTGGCCTTCCAGGTCCTGAGCTTGCGCCCCTCTCCCCCTCAGCTGTGCCTCCTCAGAGCTGCGCTGAACCTCAGCCACTGCCCTCCCTAACTTCCGCTGACCTTTCACACCACCTGCAGCGCCTCTGCCAAAAACAACATCGCTAACTCGGCTGTTCTGTTTCGCCCGCCCTGGGCATTGGCAGCGTCAGCTCTGCCTCGTCAGGCTGTGCAGATCCATTCCTCCTCTGTGGCCCACATGTCAGTCAGCCCAGCTCCTGCCAGCCGCTGTTCTCCCCAAAACCCCCAGGCTCCACCACCTCTTCACTCTGGCCCAACGCAGCTCATTCCCACTGGAGGACCAAGGTTGTTCTAAAACTCCAGCCACGGGTTCAGAAATAGCCATCACAGGGCTGGTAGAGCAAGTGTTTAGCACACTGCAGGCCCATGGTTCAAACCTCCACACAAAAGAGGGAGGCAGGAGGGAGGCTGAGGCAGGAGGATCTTTGCAAGTTCGAGACCAGCCTGGCCTACAAAGAGAGCTCAAGCCCATCCTGAACTGCATAATGAGACCCTGTCTCAAAAAGACAAAAAAAAAAAAAAATTAAAATTAAAAAAAATTGATCATCTTCTAGTTTTACCTGAGTGTATGCATTAGCTTCCATTGCTGTTTTAACAGATAACCACTATAGTGATGTAGAACAGCGCAAATTTATCAGAGAGTTCTGGAGATCCAAAGTTAGAAATGGGCTTATGAGACTAAAGACAAGCCTCAGAGACTCCAGCGCTGCAGTGGGCGTCCTTGTCTTTGCCAGCTGGTGGAGGTCGCGCACATTCCCCGGCCGGAGCGATGCAGCATCTTCCAGCCTGTGACACTCCTGCTTGCTCTGTGATTTACAAAGAACCTTATGGTTCTACTGGGTCCACGCATCTCGAGAGCCTTAATCATGTCTGCCAAGGCTCATCTGCCATGCGGAGTTATGTATCTACTGGGGGTGGGACTTAGGATGTGGGTAGGGCGGGGGCACGTCCTGCCTGCCACAGGGTGCACACGCTCTCTAGCCCCACCACCAGCTTCCTGCGCCCACAGCTTTGAGTGCACCGCCTGTGACTTTACCCACTTGTCAGCTTCCTCCGGCAACTCTCCCGGCCGCACCCAGGCCCCAGGCCCGCCCGAGTTCCTGCCTCCCCATCTCAGTCTTCGTGGTGGCTTCCCGTGCTCAGCTTTATCAAGAGCTTCTTTCCATTTTTCCTGTTGCCCCTTGCCTCCTCCTCCACCCTCCTCTAGCCCAACCTCCCAGTGGATCTGCAAAGGAGGAACGCAAAGAGTTATTGCTTTTTAATTACAAGTGCTATTGTAGCATCTATAAGGAAGAACATTTTAAGCTTAATTGAGACCAAATGTGAAGTTAAATTAAATGAATAACTAATTAACGTAATGCTCTTGCATTAGCCCCGTGTGAGTGCGGAGGCGCAGAGAGGAGGCAGGTACCAGGCCCCTGGTGAACGCTCGGTGCCCAGCTGAGGGGGCAGGGAGCCCCGAGCCGCGAGGCGAGTGCGAAGGGCAGTGCTCAGGGCTTCCCCGACCTCTGGCATCTCCAACTCCCACCCGCAGCCGAAGCCCTCACTTCTGAGGCCGGGCTCCTGAGCTCCCCCAAGCCTTTTTCATCTCTCTAGTGCCAGCTTCTCAGCTGGTAGGAGCCATGTGTCTCGTTCATTTCCCAGGGCATGGCGAGCTTTCGTGCTAACAGTCTCCGTTCGCTTCGTTCACTTCCCGCACTGCCTTACCAGGTCAGTCATCTGAGCGCCAAGCACCCACAGTGATTCCTCCGGTTCCCTGGGATCACCCCTCCCGGCTGGAGTCACACCTCCCTTTTCTCTCCTGTGGTTTATAAACATGTTCATATTCCTCGTCTCATCCCCCTACGGCGACTAGTTCCTCCAGGCAGGCCGTGAGTTTAACACTTAGCACGCCCCACAGCAATTCTGTGAGGTATGGAATGTCATTCCATTTTCTGGATGAGGAAACAGGTGTAAAGGTAGTAAGTGCTGAAGCTGAGGAAGAGAAGGCTTCAAAAAAAAAAGTCATCCTTCCCACCTGACCTTCGCGGAACAAAGTTGGCAAAAGGGAACTTCTCCCGTCTCCCTTCCCAAAGCTGGACAGCAAGCGGCCATGCTGGGTTTTACCACGGGGTTGTGTCGCCATCTAGTGGCAAACAGAAGTAACACAGCTAACCCTTAAGCGGGTCGGTCCTAAGTGATGATGTCATAGCTCTTCCGGGTCTTGAGAAAGCCGAGCATGATGGCACGCATCACAGCTCCTGCACCTTTGGGCTCTGAGGACTTAGAGGTCGCTGGACGGCTCCTACTTTCAGAGCAGAAGTGAGCATCACGCACATGAGGCTTGCCAAGTTGTCACCGCACGCGGCACACAGCCCGCTTCACTGCTGAGGCGGGGTCCTCCGCTAACGCACCTGCCAGGCAGCAGCCTAATGAACGCCATGACTGTATCTAGCGTGGACTCTCGACCCCCTGTGTGCTCGAGTATAGTGTCATGAGCACGTGTCATGCCCATCGTCACCAGCCCCAGCGCACCGGCCTTGTGGCCCCAGGACACTGCCTCCGCAACCCGTGCGAACCCCACCTGCCGCCGCTGCGCCCTACCAAGGATGAGCAGAAGTCCGGCTGGCACAAGAGCTCTGTATTGGTGCTGACGGGCAGCTGAAGAGGCCAGGCGGAAACGCGGGGAGTCCGCCTGGTGCGTCACAGCCCAGGACCGGGGGCAGAGAGAGTGCGAGCATGGGGACCCTGGTGCGCTGCACATTCGCAGCTACTCAACGGACTGGGCAGCGTCCCCGTTTCGTGCCAGTCTTGTCACCCTGGCACCTGTGCTCAGGGCGTAAGTCCTTTTCCTCTGTCCACTGTCCACTTCATTCCTGCAGTAGCGCTGACACTCGGTAACCACCGGCATCTCATGCACAAGATGCTGAACACACATGCAGGTATTTTCAGTCCTGCTCACCCCTGCAGTGCCCAAGCACTGACCGTGACGTCACCAGCCACTGCGACATCGGCAGGGCGAAGCACCAGGGTGAGGCAAGGGAGGCTCCCTCGAGCGGTGGGCACCCGCAGGAGCCGGCGAGCCGCCCACATCCGGTGCCTGCCCGAGGCCCCACCCTAGTCTTCGTCCTGGAGGAACAGTCACATTGCTTTAATCAAAGCCACAGAGGGAGTTACAAACAGCACAAAGGACAAGAAGAGGGTCAGATTCGGGGAGATGCACAGGGAAGACTGGCTCATGACAAAGGGAAAAAGAGAGGTCGGGTACTTTTGAAGCAGGGTACCAGGCTGATTACAGAGGTTAAAATCTAACGCGGGAAGGACAGACGCACCTCTGACCCTGGAGAGCCTCTGCCTGTGTCTCAGAATCTGAACAATCAAGTCTGAGCCTGAGCGCCGAGCCCATCCCTCTGCCTGCAGGCCCGGCTCAGGCCCTTGAGTCTTCCGTTTCCTCCCGCGGGGCGTCCCCTTCCCGTGGCGGGTCTCCGGCTCCCTCCGCAGCCCTATGGGCTGGGCTGGCTGAGGTTAGATCGGGAGTCTTGGCTTCAGCCCTCCTTTGAAGTTTCTGTTGTCTTCCCACGGGGAGCGGGTGGGGACCCAGTGGGGATCCTCCGCGATTCACTTTCCACTGAGGCCTCATATTTCTTTATAGCTGCATGAAGGAGAGAGAGAAGGTGGGAAAGAAAGTGAGATGCAACTTAATAAGCTCTGCTATTCATCTCTGCCTCCTTAATTAGGGCTCGCTCTTACCTCTTGGGCAGGGACCAATAAACCAGAAAATACAAAAATCTTTGAAATGTGTATGCTACTTATGACAGCTTCCCGAAGCCATCTCACTTCAGCCTCAGGTCAACTCTGCCACGTACCAGGGGGTGAGCGCCCACGCTGCACATAAGGATGCAGAGGACCTGGGTGTGTGCCGGCCCACGGGCTGAGATGAGGAAGCTGAGAAGCCAGGATTGTCTATGAACTCCGGGCTCCCCCACCCAGTGCTCTCTGCTCCAGCAAATCCCTGCACACTCCCACAGGCCTTCCACCGAGAACCAGCTTGGGGCTGCAGCCGCGCTGGAAAAGCAAACCCCACAGACCTGAGCTTGGCATTTTGGGCGTAAGAATCAGGACTAGCCCCTCACCTCTAAGGGAGAGCACCTGTCTCCGGGTGGCTGACAGCAGAGCTACAGTATTTAAGGCTTTGCTCCATTCCGGGTGGAGAGCAACGCTCATGAAATACTCCTTCTTTTCCCTTTCTGTGTCTTTTTTTCCCCTCCCCAAATCCCTCAAATGGAAGGAAATAAACTAAACTGTCCAATCATGGGCTGGAGGTGCTGCGTAATAGTGGAGGGCTCGCCTAGTACTCGCAAGGGCCTGAACCCCATCCTTAGCACCTTTAAACAAACAAACAAAAACAGAAACAAAAAGGCTGTCCACTTCCCTGGTCCCCTCCTCTAGGACAGGGCAAGGCGGAACAGACACTATGCACGTTTCCTGCTTATAGTGTTGAATCAATTTTTCTCCCCACATGATTCCTAATGCGGAGTGCTTCCCTGGGTACCACTTAGTTGCCGTGACCCCAGCGCAGTGATGGCGAACCCTTTAGAGCTTTCAGTGACCCCAACAGCCTGCTGTGGCACGCATGACATAGGTTCGCCACCACTGTCCTGGGGGTTCTTCTCAGTTACCATCCCGTCCAGGTCCCAGCTCCAGCCAGCTCCTCATTAGTAAAAGGCTCCTGCTCAGAGGAGCCAGAAAGGCCATAGAGAGAGTCACCCAACCACCAGCACCAGTGAGCAGCTCAACCTGTCGCCAACCCCTGCTGCAGCCATTCCTTCCCTACACCCGCCACCAAGGGACACCAGGCAGACGGCTCACCAGGCCAGGCACGGACACTTGCTTCAAATTTTGTGTTAGAGGCTCTGAGCAGTAGTTACTTTTCTCTGCACACCCCGGGCAGAGGGACCACATAAACTCGGTTTCTGAGCTTCAGGGGGCACTTGCAGCTCAGCCTGAGTTCAGTAGGAAAATGCTTCTGCCTTTGGCCCCTCTGTCCTAAGGATAAGTCCAAAGCCCTAACGTGTCCCTCAGGGGAGATGCTGCTGCGGCCCTCTGTGGCATCTCAGACCCCTTGAGAAACACTTCCCAAGTACCATGCTCTGCCCAGGTGGAGTCTCTGGACCTGGCTCCCAAGAAAAAAGAGAAAGTTGGAAACAATCATATTGAGGAGAGAGGATTCGAATACAGCCCATGTTCTAACGACTTGAAGAAAATACTCACAAAAGTCATGGGACTTGAAAATATTACCGCGGGTGGGTTAGGGCCAGACTAGAGCTATGGAGACACATGGGACACAGAGGACAGGTTAGCAGGGCTGGGATGGGGTGGGTCCACCCTGCCCAGTGAGAGGGCTGGCTCAAAGTCCTCCAGGCCTGGGCTGGGCTGGCCTCGGAGCAGAGCCCCGGGTGGGTTCCCAAAGGAAGAAAGGTTGGGAGAGATAGGGCTGAAGCTGCAGGTGACTCACCCTCGGACTCTGCTCAGGGACGCCTTCCACGCCAGGACCTCCTTGTACACCAACCGGCAGAGGAGCTGTGGGGAATCCGAGGCGCAGGGCAAGGGAGGGCACCGTGAGCATCAGCACACAGCTCCCAGGACCGGCAGCAAAGACCGGGCTGTACAGTTTCACTGGGTGGGGGATCCACCCTGGGAAGCAGAGTGGTTCTGAGCAAGAGGTAGCTGTTCTCCTTGTCCAGAAAACTTGACGCTCTGGACCTCCAGAGTTCCAGTGTGGTGGGACAGAACCCCCCCAGTACTCATATATGTACCCCAAGAACTCTTACCAGGCAGGCAAGGACGTCAGCGGAGATGAGCATGTAGAAGACGTTGTTCCAGCCTGTGGGGGAAATGAGCCCTGCCAGCAGGGGGCCCAGCGCCGCACCTGTATGGAGCACAACCAGTGAGATGAGGGGCATCCCCACTTCCTTGCCCACCAGAGGGCGGCATCCCAGAGGGTCTGGCCCAGGGAGACCTAGGTTCAGCTGCTGGGCCCCAGAGCTAAAGTCACGGACCTACGGAGCCAGTGCCGTCGATGATCGCTGTGACGGTGGAGAGGGCCTTGGCATTGCCCTTCAGGCTCTTGTGAGTTCCCTGGGGAGAGAGCAGAGTGTGGGGGCCCCAGATGAGCAGCAGCACCCAGCAGGATGAGGGAGAGGTTGACTCAGGCAAGGTAGAAACTGAAGTTGGGAGCAAAGAGGGGCCCGTGGTGTGTTCTGAAGGACTTTGAGGGTCTCAACCCTGCAGGACAGGAAAGAGGAAAGGGTGGGGATTCCGAAGCCCTGAGTAAGCCCACTCACCAGGTCAGCGGAGACAGCCGTGGTGATGAGCGCATACGGGCCGTTGACCAGGGCCCCACAGATAATCAGCATCACTGGGAGAGCAGCGGAGAAGGTGCAGTCAGAGAAGAGGGGCACCCACAGCCCCAGAGCATGACACACCAGGCCTCTGCCCTCCCAGCCCCTCACTCTAATGCCCCGTGCCCACGTCATAGGGTGCCCACAGTGGTGTCTTTCCTATGGGCCTGCAGGACTTGTCTTCTTACCTATGGAGCTGGTAATCCCATTCTGGCCAATGGAATTGTACAGAAACATCTGTGAGAGGAGAGAGACAAAGTTGCACCTCAGCCTCCCCTGGCTGGGCTGAAGCCTGAGTGTAGAACAAGCCTGTCCCGCTCTAGAGCCCCATGCTGCCATGTACCCCTCCTTCTTATACCCAGAATTCTCAGACTCTGAGTGTCCCATGGATGGAAGTTCTAAAACATAGTAATCTGTTGTTTCCCTCTTCCCAAAGTTCATCTCCTACGTCTAACAGCAGGCTCTGTCCCTTCCTGTGGTCAAGAAGGTTAGCAGTGGGCCTTCCTCTTCTCCACCAAGGGCAAAGTCACCGATCCTTTTCCCAAACTCAAGTCCTGGTCTCTTTCAAGGACTCTCCTTTCTCCTCTCTGACATGTGCGTACATGTGCCGTGCACATATACACGAGACAGCGGTGTGCACGGATGCAGAGGAGCGCACACTGTCAGAGGCCGTGCACCTGCTCACAGGCACTTGTGCTTTGCCCTTGAGATCGTACGTACCACTGGGGCAGCCAAGATCAGCATGATGCAGCAAGTGGTGGCCCTGCCATTGATGGAGTCAGAGATGAGCCCCGCCATGATGCCACCTGCAACACACACCCACTCACACACGGCCCCGGACAGGACCACACCACCCCTAGCCTGCAGGCCAGCCCTGGCCTGGGCCTGCCCCCGGGAAGCAGCGGAGCTCCTCCCTCGCCTGTACTCATTCTTGCAGGATACCAAACACAAAGGTCATCTTTCTTAGGGTCACCCCGCTGGGCAGGAGTAGAGGTGAGAAAACACTCAAGATGGCTTTCTTCTCTGGAGCCCCTGGCCTGGTGGCCCCACTCCTTCTTTCTGTACCCCGACAGAGAAGCAAGGAAGGCAGCCTCCCACAGAGCAGGTCAGGGCCTCACCTATGATGCCACCGACATCAAAGAGTGTAGACATGTCCCCAGCCTCCTTGGCACTAAAATTAGCTGTGGAAAACACAAACATAGGATCAGATGCGAGCGCTGGCTCAGGGCAAACATTCCAAGTGCCACAGCCAGAGGGAGCCCTACAGGGCACTCCCCCAGCCCACCACCCCTCAGAGGGGGCAGCTGAGGTGCAGGGTTGGCTAGGGCTGTAGTGAGTCAGCATCGCAGCGGGACTGGCCTGCTCTGGCCCCCAGGCTTCCCCTGCCAGATGACGCTGGCCTCTCAGAACAGCCCCTCTCCTGCAAGCTTGGGACCTGACCCCCGAAAGCCCTGCCCCCGGGAGCCACCTTTCCCCTGAAGCACAACTGCTCTCACCAAGCCTCGGCCTGCCATGCACTCTCTCTGCTCGGCTCCTGACCTCGCAGCAGGCCCCTCGAGGAGGTCCTCCCAGCCGCCTGAGGTCTCTGCTAGTGCACAGAGCCATGTCCTGGCTGAGTGTCCAGAGGCTTGACTTGTAGCCACACCCCCAAGGATGACTCATAGCCTGAAGTCAGCACCAATGCCACCAAAGTCACAGTGTCCATGCAACCGCCCCAGCAGTCTACCACTACCACAGAGAGGGGCCCCTCGTGTAGAGTGGCGGGCACACTACAGCCTGAGATCCAGCTCCGACTAATCCACATGGTATCCTGTTCAGAGTGAGCACTGAGCGGCGGGCAGCACTGTCCCTCCCAGGGTTGGCAGGGAGTGGAGCAGCCCTGGGCAAGAGGTCCTGGGTGAGAGGTGGAGTCCAAGGCTCCTGGAGGGTGGGCAGGTGGAACAGGCTGTTCCCTGCTGGAGCCACCCCACCTTTGGGAAAGCAGAGACCCAGGCCAGGTGGACATGAAATGTCCTTTTCAACCGTAAAAGTTATCTCTCCTCATCTGTACATCCTGGGGCAGAGGCAGGGGCAGAGGAGAGTAGCCCATGAGGTGAGGCAGCTCCCCCAGCACAGCCCAGCAGACCCCAACATAAAGGCATCAGTCCCAGGAGGTCCCCTTGGCAGAAGAGCACCATGGTCACCTCCATGCAGTGGGTGGCTATCCAGGCCTCTTCCTGGATTGGGAGAAGTACTCATGTAGCCCTTTCCTAGTACTCCCAGCCCCCACACCTGAGTGCCAAGCAGCCCCAAGAGGATTTCCCCTACACTCAGGCTGGAGGAGAAGACAGGATTGCGGAACAGAGCTTTGTGCTACTAACGCCCAACTCAGCTCCAGAGGAGAGCCGCAGTCAGGGTCTAGCGGGTGGTACACGGGGCTGAACTTCCCACTTAAACAAACTGAACAAACCTCAGGTTTTAGAAATCCTGCCTGGAATCATATACGGCAACGCCATGGCTTCCCCACACCCCCACAGCAAGTACTGGCCTGGGCCTCCTCAGAGACCCCACCCTCTCAGCTCTTCTTCCCCATGGACTTACCCACATTGGAGATGTAGAGGGGCAGCCAGTAGAGGAAGGTGTAGCTGACCAGCTTGGCAAAGAGCAGACACAAAGAGAACTCGACCACGCCCTGGGGAGTGGAGCGGAAGACACAGTGCAAAGGGGTCCACGATCTTTGGTCCATTGGTGGCCCCAAGGGGCAGCTCAGCGCCACCCCAGGTCTATCCACCACCCCATACAAAGCAACCTCAAATACACACCCAATCCAATAAGAGAAATGTACCTGCTGTGTCCAGACAGGTCTCCCACACTGCCCCCCACCAAGAAGCCAACACTCCTACAAAACCATCAGTCATTCCCAGCACCCTATTTCCTGACATCCAGTGGAAATATCCAGAAATCCCCTCTCTTCCCTCTCTTGCACAAACTTCCTACCGGAATCTTGAGCGCCCCCAGGAAGCTGATGGCGGCAGGCTCAGGCTCGGGGCATGGTTCCTTGGAGCAGCTGGCAGCCTCCACGCTACTCTCCCTGTGAGAGTAGGAACAGTTCCCAGGATCCTCCGGGTTGTCCTGGTTCTCTTCTGGCCCACCCTGAGCAGAAGAGAGAAGCCCTCATTGCGGGCACAGCAATGTGCCACCTCCCCTAGTTGCAGCAACTTGGACCAACCTCTGCTAGGCCCCTCAGGTTGTTAGACCCCAACCCCAGGGCCTAATTCTGGCTCTGAGTTCCCAGTCGTCCCTGGGTCCCGCCCTTCTGATTGGAGGAGGGCAGGGACTGCACTAGGAGGGCTCCCACTCACATGGTGCTGTGGAGGCGTGCAGTCCACATCTTCTGGGTCTGAAAAATATAAATGACCTTGAGGAAGCTTCCCAAGGGGCCAGGCTGTCTCTCACTGTACAGGGGCTCTAAGTGGTAGGGCGGTGGCAGAGAGCAGCCCACCACTTCCTGTGCAGCCTCCCAGAATGAGGGACTGGGCCTTGGGGTTCAGGGGGCCAGGGTTCCAGACCTGGCTTTTCTCACTACTGACTGTGTCGCTACTCCCCTCAGATACAAAGTGGCTCTAACACTTGGCCTCCCCAACTCACAGGGTTGTCAAAAAATGGGGATGACAAGCGCCTTCTGCACAGTATGCAAGCGATCAGGTGCTTCAGTTACATCCGATCCTTCCCACTCCTCCCAGACCCAGCCAATGTTGGCTGAGCCCCCGCTACAGGCCAAGCACTGGACACTGTCTCACGCGGACTTGCAGAAATCCTAGGGCGTAGCTATCCCTGCTTTACAAATGACAAACCTGAAGCTCTGAGTCACACAGCTGGTGCCCCAACCCCATGACCACAGTCTCCTCCACACATCCAGCTGCTCTCTCCCACTCATGGGGTCCTTGGGGAGGGAGGGGTCCACTCACACTCAATGAGGAAGAAGAAGGTGAAGACGCCCATGGCAGCGGTGATAATGCCAGGCACAATAAACGACAGGCCCCACTGAGTGTTCACCCAGATGCCGGCCAACAGGGAGCCCAGGATGTTGCCCACAGAAGTGTGGGAATTCCAGATACCCATGATGAACCCCCGCCTGGAGGACAGGGAAGGAAAGGAAAGGAGAAAAGGGAGAAGTTACTGTCCGGGCCAAGCTCGGGGCACCAGCTGCTTCCAGCCTCCACGACATACTTTGGTAAAGCCCCAAAGACACGGTCCGTGAGGAGGCTTTGGCTGGTGTTGCGCAGGTAGCAGCAGGAGCCAGGGTCCCCATACCCCTTGCCAGTGCCCCAAGCAAACACAGCTGGGACAGCCCCACACGAAAGGGATGGAGCCCCCATTCTGTCTTCTCTTTTGCCCCTTAATTTCACTCCAAAGCCATGGTCTTCAACTGAGGGCAACTCTGACCCCACAAACATCTGGTAATGTCTGGAAATTTTTGCTTACAACCACTGACCTCTCCCGGGAGATGCCCAGGAGGCTGCTAAACACCTACAATGTGTAGGACAGTTCAAACTATCAATAGCACCGAGGGTGTAAAACCTTGCTCAGAAGCAATTTGTTCTGCACAAAATCCAGTTCAAGGAAACAGAAACAGTTGTATAACTATTATGAGAAAAAATAGAACTAAGGCTGCCTGTCCTAGGGGTCAAATCCTCATCAGTGAGAAAGCCAGTCCTGCTCTGTAGCGGGGAAACATTTCCCATCTCAGCTGTGAAAACCAGCAGGATGGAGGCACATTCTCCTCTCTTACCCTGAACGCGCACAGAGCAGAGGGCCATGCATGGCTGCCTCAGTGCCCCCAGCCCTCCCCGGTCCTCCCTACTCCTCCTCACACTCACTTCCCCTTCCCGAACCAGTTGCCCACGCAAGCCACGACAGAGGGCCAGCCTGTGGTCTGGACAAGTCCATTGAAGATCTGCAAGGAAAGAGACGCGGTGAAAACAAGCCTGGGTCACGTGCCTGCTTGACCACCCTTGGCGGAGGAGGTTCAGTGTCCTGGCCCCCACACTCCACACTGCAAACCTTGCCTGTCTCTCTTATGTGAACATCCACCTCCGCCCCCAATGTCACAAGCTGCTTTCTCCTCCAGCTCAAGATTACTTGAGGAGTCCACGCTCCTGCATCGGAAGCGGCCTTAGGACAGTGCTCAAGGGAGAAGTACTGGGCCAATAATGCACCGCTGTCAGGGGTGGGAAGCAGGACCTGTGTGTACGCAGATGGAGCCCTGGACTAGGAACGGAATCCATGACCTCAACTGCTGTACCTGGGGCTGGCTGGGGAGAACTAGCCCCAGTCTATCCCATGCTACAATGGGAACAAAGTCTCGAGCACGTGACTTGGTGTCATACCTGGACGAGCACAAAATACCAGAGCACGTGGATGTCCCAGAAATATCCCAGGCCAAAGAGGGAGGTAAAAAGGCCACTGAGCAACATTCCAGCTGAAAGGTAGTAACGCAGGGGGAGCCGCTCCCCAAAAATCCCACTGGAAAAGAGAGAATTGGATTTATGGTTAACCTCTTCTCTGTCTATTCGGCCGTCTCACTTCATCCCCCACCCCATGCCGCGGAGGCCACTCCAGCCAAGATGCCCACTGATGACCCTTGTGCTGACGTATGTCTAGGCCAGCATGGGCCTCCACTTCTGGGACCCCTGTTTTATTTGAGCCTGTGACGGTGCAGACGGTCACTTCCCTCCCCTTGGCTGACCACTCCTCAGCACTTACTTTTCTCTCAGACCAGGCTCCTGCATGATTTGTAAGGTTTTTACCACCACTCATAACTAACCAGCCCCTCCTGCATAGCTTCAATCCTGATCTGCAGCCAGAGCTTCAGGATCCTATCCAGACGCCTTTTGGACCTTTACTTGGAGATTCCCCAAAGCATTTAAAACCTAGCCCTCCAACACTAAATTCCTCTTCCTCCTACCACCATCCAGGCCCGCCCTGCACTCCTCATCCAGGTGAAGGCCACCACCGTCCACTTGGCCACTCATGCCAGTCCAAGGGAGTTACCTCAGGCTCTGCCTCTCTTTCTGCCCTGCGGTCCATCCTCAAGGCGCACTCATTCTACTTTCCTCTTGTCTTTTCTTTTTCCAGCGCAGGGGATCAAACCCAGAGCTTCCACACACTAGGCAAAGCTGTCTACCACTGAGTTACACTGCCAGCCCCCATTCCACCACTTAAATGGCTCCCCAGTGTGCCCTCTCCTTTCCACCTCTGCTACCACCAAGTGACCCAAACTCTCCAGCTCAGCAGTCTGGGCTGCTGTAGAACTGTTCCCCTTGGTATGATTGGGCTGGCCCTCCCTCAGATCTACCCCAGCACCCCCACACACATGCAGAGTGATCTATCCAAAATGTATGTCTGGGATAAAATTCCTTGGTGGCTGTCCCTTCCCATATGGGACACACAGGCCTCATCTGCAACTCCCCGCGATGAGCTCCGTGCTGCCTCTGCCACTCTGGACATGGTTGGAGATGGGATCTTTCCGGGTTTCTCCACATCCAGGGATGTTCTTAGAGGACCCTGGTCCATACCCAGTAACATGGCTATTTTGGTGAATACTCAGAATTGGCATTCAGGAAAAGGGGCTGCTGATGGCGAGTCCACCGGGTGAAGGAGCAGTCTCGGTCAGTACCCACAGTGAGGAAAGGAGTCTGGTCATGGGCTGACAGCCCTTCCCACCTAGGGGAGCTGTCCACATGCCCTCTTCAGCCCACTGTACCCAGGTCAGTCACTCTGAACTCTGCCTATGGCTGGGCATGAGCTCTGCAGGCCTCTCTCTTTACCTGATAAACATGCCGATAGCATAGGCCACAAGGAAGGCGTTGTCCACAGCCCCCAGTAACTCCTTGTAGTCATCTTTGTCTGAAAGTAGACAAGAGAGACAGAAAGCTGGCTGCTTGGCTGTCCCTGCATGAAGCCCTTTCCTGCCCCAGACAGCCTCATCTTGAGGAAGAGAGGAAGAATGGGGAAGAGCAACATGCCCTGGTCTTACCAAATGGACCCCAGCTGCACCACGTGGTATCATTGGGACTGTGGGTGTCATTGATGGGGTTGATCAGCTCTGAGCAATTCTGATGCAGACGGCTCTGAGAGGCAATAGCAGGCACCGGTCAGGGGTCTTCCCATTGTCTCAGGGCCCACTCAGCCCAGACAGGAACAAGCCACCTCCCACCCCAACCAACCACACCACCCAATGCTCTCTCCTGCAGGCACCTCCCCTGCAGGGATGGGAAGGTGACCCCATTAGACCCATGAGCAGAACCCTTAGACCCCAGGGCTCTGCCTTCTCTTCCCATTCACACCCACTGGCACTGCTGTCTTGGTGAATAAACTCAAAGGGAGCCCCTAGGGAAACACAGGGAAGAGAGCTATGAACAGCGGGCCTGCACTGGGAGGAGGGTGAGGGAACGGGGAGGACGGTGGCCTGAAGCCCAGACCCTTCTGCCGCAGTGTGCACATCTCCTGGGTCCTGCATTCTCCCTCACCACCCAGCCTTACCTTGACAATACTGAGGGGCTTCCGTGACATGTGATAACAGGTGTAAATCAGGAAGGTGATCACCAGCGTGAAGCCCCGGAACCTGCAGGAGAAGACAGACATCCAGATCAGCAGGAAGCCAGGTGCCAGCTGAAAGCAGCTCCAGGGCCTCAGCACAGCTGTCTCTTTACCTTCAGGCTCTTTCCAGACACATGTTCTTCAGGGCAGGGGTCAGGAGAGGCCCAGAACAACACCCAGAGGCCAGGCTGCTGGGGGTGCTGGTCTCCCTGGTCAACCTCTGAGGCTTCTAGTGGAGCCTGCTCAGCTGGGCACTCAAACATAGGGAGGAGCTCCTGCCTCCTCCTTCCCCTCTGTTTCTCTGGGTCTCACCAAGGCCAGGGGGCCCTATGTCTCTGCATGTGAAACTGAGATGATGGCAGGAAGTGGAGTGATTTTCTAAATGTCAGAAATGATGGGGTTTTGGAGGGAACTGAAGGAGGAGAAGGGTCTGTCTTCAAAGGGAGGTCAGTATTCCTCTTAAACTTAGCAGACAGCAGACAGAGCCCAGGCCACAGGTGGAGATGAGTCAGCTGGAACAATTGATGACATAACTCAAGCGCTCTCTCTGCTAGTCCCAGGCTGGTCCCATTCTCTTGGATGGAAACATCATTTTCCCCTCTGTGGCTCACATGTCCATGCGTTGGCCGGGGATGGGAAGGACAGCCCAGGCAGGTCTCACTCAGTTTCCAGGGCCTTCCCCTGTCCTGAGTCTAGGAAAGAGCTGCAGTGCCTGCCTGAGTCAACATCTGCTTCCCCAGCAAGGCATCAGCTGAGCTGAGTCAGCAGCCAGAGGCCAGAAAGTATATGGAAAATAGACTTCAGAATGGGGGCTGGGGGTGCAGCTTAATGGAACACCATGTGCTTAGTATTCCCAAGGCCCTGGATTTGATCTCCAGGACCACCAAAAAACCCAAGAACCAAAACACAAAAGAATAGCTCTCCCCCCAAAAAAGAATAAATCAGGAGGCTGAGGCAGCAGGACCATTGCGAGTTTGAGACCAACCTGGGCTGTAAAGTGTGCTCAAGGCCAGCCTGAACTGCATAGCAAGTCCCTGTCTCAAAAAAAAAAAAAAAAAAAAAGAATAGCTCCCAGCCTGGAAGAAAGAACTGGGCATTGAGAAAAACCTAGCAGCCTTTGCTTATTGAAGATATTATTGGAAAATGGGAGGGCCCAGAGCCCTCTGCCAGTGTCTTGGCTCCATGAGCCCCAGGGCAGACACTACCTGCTCACTCCGCCCTTGCTGGGATTCTGCCTCCAAACCCCAAACTCACTTCCCCCAAACAGCCCATGAAGCAACACAGGATACCACTTGTGAAATAAAGGGTGTTTTTGCCAAGCCTGAAGCTGAGTTGTGCTGCCAGGCCCCTCTCACTTCACGCCTGGTCTTGAGCTTCCAAACTAGGTCTCCGTCTCCATTCTCTCCACTGCCCCAGAATTTACCTTGCAAAGAGAATGAGCTTACACATGCATATCTTCATTGCTTGGTTTTAATTTTTCTATTTCTTTCCATTCCATCTAGAAGGAAATTCGAGGTATGCAGTCTGGATTTCCACAACCAGGTCTCCCTGACTACTCACTCCCACAAGCACCTAGATGGACTTCAGAGGTTTTCTAAGCACCTGAGTTCCACAAGGAAGCTGGGGCCACCCCATGTGCCTGGCGCAGTGACACACATCAGCAAACTCGGGGGCAGCAAAGTTTCCAGATGCCACCAACTGCCATATGGTTTACAACTACTTGAGAGTCTTCTAGAATTCTCTAAGAGAATTCAGAGAATATGCCTGGCTGCCTTTGTATAAAGAGCAATTAATGCAAGAAAACTTCAGCCTATAGATAACACCAACCCTGTGTCCTGTCAAGGATGCTGCCTAGTCCAGGCAAAAACAAGCAGAAAGATTTGAGTCATGGCTCTTACTCATCTGCTGCGTAAGATTTTTCTGTCTCTGGTTTCTTCCTGATTTGCACATGGATGGTAGGTAGCATCAACCCCATCTGTCTCATAACAAAGTGAACACAATCTCACTCTCACCCAGGTTCCTTGGACCCTAGTGGTACCACCTTTAAGACTCCCAAGCTTCAGCTAAGCCTACCTTGCCTGACCTTTCCAGGATGTGTGGCCACTGACCATAGCGACAGATCAGATCCTCTCTGGAGGGACCACTGGGGTTCCTGACAGGCCCAGCAGAGCCTGGTGTGGACTGGGACCTGTAGAGCTTTATCAGGAGCTGGGAAAAACCAAAGAGGGCATAGCAGGGTAGCCCAGCTGCCAGCCACATTTTCCCTGCTACGCTGCTCCACCCCCACACTCCAGAAGGTGCCCACGGAGGAATGCCTCAGCCCCTCAGCCCTGGATTCTCTGCCTTCCTCCTGCCTTTGGTCCCAGATGTTCTTCCATATCTATTCCATGTCCCTTTCACCTGCAGTCCTGTCCCTCTCAACTGTGAGTAGGAGGAGCTGTGCAAAAGGACAAACACCCCCATGTCCATCTCTAATATCCGGCTTCTCTTGGCAGAAAGACAGCTGCTCTCCTGTCCATCCATTTACCTACATGCCCCAGGTGCAGGGCTAGTGATCTAGTGACAGCAAGAGGAGTCACCAGAGGGACCTCTGCCCTCCTGGAGCTCATGGGTCAGTGGGGAGACGGACAGAATTGGTGCAACCCTGCTATATAAAAGGGAAGCCCTGCATGACAAGGAGCACTGAGAAGGGACACCAAGCCAGTGTGATGGGGGCAGGGGCGGGAAAGGAATCCTGGAGGTGAGGTTTCAGTTGCACCTTCAAAAACAAGAAGGCGGTGGCCAGGCCAACCAGGCTGTACAGGAAGATGTGTCAGGGACAGGAAGCAGCGCGTGCAGAAGTTCAGGGGCGTGAAATAACACTACCTGTTTGTGGAGCTCTGCATAGTTCAGGATAGCTGGAAGGTGGGACTGAGCCAAGCACAGAAGGAGGAGTGGCTGGGAGGAGGCAGAGCCCAAGCCAGGTAGGGCTTTGGGTGTCAAATGGAAGAGCTTGGGCTGCCTCTTGAGGGTGACAGGAAGCCACTGGAGGGGCTGAGATTTCCTAGCTCAGGGCGCTCTGGACACCACCAGGCAAAGCCACACAAAGACCCAGGGCTCTACACTGTTGATTTTGGGAGTAAGCCTCGGACAGACTTCCTCACTGCAGGGTAGAGCCCATTCTCTGTGCATTTGGCATCCTGCCAGCTGTTCCCCAGCACATGGCAGCTTCATGCGGTCCCTATGTGGCATATTTCAAGGAGGCGATGTCTATAAGAAAAAAGAGTAAGGACTTAGGAATCAGGCAAAAGCTAGTTTCATTCCTTAAACCTGATCATGATTCTGAAAGCCGATGGTTTATTGACTTGCTCATGAAATTACCAACAGGTTAGTGAGATGATGACTATGACAGGTCCTATAGCATTCCTGATACCCAGTGGACACTTAAAAATGCAGCTACGCTTGTTTCCAATTTGCAGATGATAAAGAAGGGTGGAAGGAGTTGAGAGAGCCCTTGTTGCTCTGTTGTTAGAACCAAGAATGGCACCAAATTCTTCTGGACCATGGGTGATCCAGGCCCTAGATTCACCAAGCCCAGGAACATGTGGAGGCCAGCATGCTCCCCAACCCAGCCTCTCTAAGAGGCACAAAGATCTGAAGCTTCTAGAGCCCAGTCTCTCTGGGGTACCTACAGTGTCACAAAGAAGTGACTCCGGCCTGCTAGGCCTCCCCAGTGCTCCTCCAGGGGCAGACAGGAGGATCAGCAAGGGTCCATATCGGTATCATGACTGAGCTCCTCTGGGGTCTGCCTTGTGTAGACCACAACCTCCACCAGAAAACTCATTCCCCATATCCGCAGGAGAGTCAAGATGGCTGGGGGTCCTCATCTGTGGTATGCGGTGCTAGGTCTGGCCCTGGTTTCCTATGGGACTTCCCATCTGAACTGCAGAGGGATGAAGGAATGAGCTCAATGTCACAACACTGGCTGAACACAGTGCATCTGGGACCGGGTCTCCTCCAACTCCAGTGGTATTTCCATGACACTTTGTCAGGTCTTCTGGGGAAAGGACCCAGGCGCCATCATTAGAATAATGCAAACTGAAATTGCATTGAGATTCTATCTCACCCACGTCAGAATGGTTATCCACAAGAACACCAAGTAAGTAAGTAAATAAATGTTGGTGAAACTATGGGGGACAAGGAACCCTTCTACACTGTTGATGGGAATGTAAATGGGTAGAGCCATTATGAAAATCAGTATGGAGGTGGCTCAAAAAACTAGAAACAGACCTACAATTTGACCCAGCTTTACCATCCCTTAGTACACAACAGGTGAGTAAAATTACAGTGAATGTTTAAATAAATTTCTTACAGTAAAATCTCTTACACATGTTCCTGGGCTTGGTGAACCTAGGGCCTGGATCACCCATGGTCCAGAAGAATTTGGTGCCATTCTTGGTTCTAACAACAATTTCTTACAATAAAAGACAGTAAAATTACAGTGAATGTTTAAATAAATTTCTTACTGTACACTGACCCCCTAATACTTCCCCTCATCCACGATATACTTATCCCGTCATCCTTGCCACCTGCTAAAGCAGTTCTAGAACTCCTCTTCTGTGATTGTCTTTATGAGGTCTGATAAAAAATATGGTGAATGCTGCTCCTAATTGTCATTCACAGGGAAGGCAAGCTTCTCAAAACATTATTTACATCATTATCCACCTCTGTGCGACTGCTAGCTCTTCCCTAAAGTCAAAATGACCATGAAAAGTGAATGTTCTGAGTCAGTTCAGGACATCAAGGCAGCAATGACAGTATAATTAAGACATTCACAGAAGAGAGTTTCTAGAAGAGCTTCAGAAAGAGCCCAAATCAGTGGAATATGTGTGTTTGAAGCAAGATAGACTGCTCTGAGGATGATTAATAGCAATGTATCTTTCATTGCAGAAAACTTTAAAAAAAAAATTTAACCATTCACTATATTTTTTGATCATAGCATGTAGGAATCATAAAGTCAGCATACCATAGGGTTATCTGCATATCCATATTTACTGGTACAATACATATTTACTGATAGCCAAGATATTGGAACCTGCCTAGGTGCAGATCAACAGCTGCATGGACAAAGGAAACCTGCTGTACGAACACAATGGAGTATTATTTTAAAAGAATGAAATTATATCACTTGCAGAAAAATAGATGGAAGCAGAGATCCTCATGTTAAGTGAAATAAGCCAGATTCAAAAAGACAAGGATAGTGTGTTTTCCATGGCATGTAGAATCTAAGAAAGATGACATGAAGGTAGAGGGAAACTATTATTAGACAAGAGGAAAGGAATAAGGGGAATGAGGACATTAAAGCAAGGTAATGGGAAGTTAAATACAATTAAAATACACACACGTGTGGAAATACCACATTGCAGCTGGGTGTGTCAGCCCAAGTCTGTAATACAGCACTGTGGGAAGCTGAGGCAGGAAGACTGGAAGTCTGAGCCCAACCTGAGTAGCTTAGTGACCTAGCAAGACACTGCCTCAAAATTTAAAAAGGGCTGAGAATGTAGCTCCATGAGAAGGCATTGGACTGAATTCCCAGTATGCAGAAGAAAAAGAACCCAACACTGAAATACAGTATTTTGTAAAATTAATAAACACTGATTTTAAAAAAAAGTAAAAAACAAAACAGCAAACCAAAGGGGCTTGGTGACATAGGTCAGCTTAAGGGTTGGGCTAGGCTGAGGCTGAGGCTGAGGATGAGGCTGCTGATCTCACATCGCTCAGAAGCCAGAGGCAGCACAAACCCGCAGGTTTCACTTCTCTTCCACGAGCCCCTCCCTAGACAACCAAAGAGGCCCTACAAAATGTGGGTACAAAAGGCACACAGTTATAAGAGGAGGGATGAGTCCCAGGGCAGTGCCAGGTTGAACAAGGAAGCGAAGGGCCAAGGGATGCAAAGGGCAAGGCCCCCAACTATTTGAGCTGGGGCCACTGCCCCATGACCTTCCTTGCTAGAAAGAAGTGTCACTTCTTAGCGTCCCCCTCCCACACCAGATCCTGGTTACTGAATAACCAAATCTGATACAGGGACTAGCTGTCTCTTAACTATTAGCTGACAGCCCCTTATTTTTTCAAAGGAACATGATAAAAATTTTATCGACCTTAGTAAGACTTTGCACTAAAGGTGAGTCTGCATTAGGAACAGGGAACAGTGCGTGCTAAAGTAGCAATGGATAAAAACAAACAAGCCAATCAACCCCCCGAAGGACCTATCACTACCAACACTGTGACAGCGAAAAGACAAGAACCAGCACAGGCTTGGGGCATAGCTTAGCGGTGGCACTTGCCTGGCATGTATGAGACCCTGGGTTCCATCTCTAGCACCACAAACCCCATCACCACCACCAAAACAAAGCCAGCACAACAGGGGGTCTCTGACTTTGGGAGGAAATGAAAACAGCTCCCTCTCCTTGGCTGAGATCAGGTCACCCCAGTTCCCTTCATTCCCCTTTCTTGCTTGGCAAGTACTTTGCTGACAGTCCCAACCACCATGCAAAGCCATTGGGGACTTAAACCCCTTCAGTGAGTGATCCTGCTGTCCTCTGCCCAGCCAGGGGGTATTAATAGGCCTATGGGGCTGCCCAGGAGGCTACACAACAGGCTGAGTGGCTGTGATTACAGGAAACTTGGTGCTTTCTCTGAGGAAATGAACTTGGTGCGATGTTCTTGGGTGTGCCTGTCCTGGGGTCAGCAGATGTGAGGTGATAGAGGGCTGGGTACAGTAAGAGCCAGGGCCACCACCCTCACACCCAAGGCCTCTACTGACACTGGGAAAAGCCACCCAGGAACAGATACCACAGGGGCAGAGTCCTGAGCCAGGCCTTTGGCATGCAAGACAGGACAAGGACAGGTCAGATCGGCAGACACAAAGCTCTTTTGGGACAGGAAGCCACGCCAAGGAATCCCATGCTTTTTGTTCCCTTCCTCTAGCTGGGACTTGGATGAAACAGACTTGGGTGGACTTCGCCCCAAAGCCACCTTCTCTGGCTTCTTTCCAGAGAAGGAGCCATTGGTGAGTAGCCACAGGAAGCCGAACTTTCTAGAAGAAATCAGTGACTACGAAAATGATGTTTTTCAGGAAAGAAGAAAACATAATCATCTTGCTTTGAGAAGAAAGCCAAGCAGGGGAGCCCTATGCACTCAGACAGAAGAGTCACGACTTTACACTGGAGTGTGAGGTCCACTCAGGTGAGAGTATAAGTTTGTGGGGTTTAGAAGAGGAGGCCAGCAGGTGTGATTTCACTCTCCTCTGAAGACAGGCTGTTTGGACAGCACAGAGGCAGCATGGTGCTGATGGCTGAGCTGTGGTCCTATCCAGAGACAAGATCATGGCCTTGCCTTCAAGATGCTCTGCAGGCCCAGCCCACATCTCACTCTCACCTGTTCCTCCTATGCATGAAAGACCCTGGGCACAAGGCTGGAACTAGAGGCCAAAAGGAGAGCCGTGATAGTGCCCCCTGCCCCGTACACATGCCAGCCTTGTGGGAGCCAGGGGGTCCTGGGCTTCAGAGGAGGTTCTGCCCCTGGTGTCTGCCATTTGTTCTGTTTATTTGGGGGTTGTCCAGCTCCGTCCTTAGTGCTCGGTTGGTACAACTGACTGAAGAAATGATGGCCTGGCCAACCACATAGAATATTCCAGATCCCTGGTAGTCTTGTGAGCCAGTCCACACAGCCTGAGTGACAGCCCCACCTAAGCCATGAGCTGCACACTAGTCTGCCCTGTACGGAGGGAAAGAGGAAACAGCGGGGTGGAAGAGGAAGAGCAGAAAGTAGCTGCAGAGACGACACGGTCACGAGGGGTGGGGGAAGGAACTCGCACGGTCACATGCTCAGCCCGGGTGGGCAGGCAATATCTCAGAGCCAGCAGCCTTCCCGGTACCCCACTCCTTCTCACTGCAGCTCTTCCATCCTGGCTCCTCTCCGGTAGCTCTTCCTGCTGCCTTACTAAGGGCCACTTCACAGGAATCAGGAAAATATGACAAGAGAAAGTGATGTAGGAGTGATATAGGCTTGGGGCCAGAGCACAGTAGGGAAAAGGACATTAGATGTAAACCAAGAGACTCAATTTTCTCTTCTGGTCCTGCTACTTACTATGACCTTGGGCTTCTTATCCTCTTTAAATCTTAGTTCTGTCTTTTTTAACTGTGGCACAATGTTATTGTAAGGATTCAGCAAGATATAATAGATACAAAGCATCTGGCAGCTGTCTCTCTGGGTATGTATTTACAGATCTTTCTCCTGTCTAATTCCACAGGGCATTCATCTGAGCTGCAGCCACCAACCCAGCCTTGGCCTTGTGCAGTCCTCTTGGAAAGACTAGGGTGTGGGGAAAACAGACAACGTGGGAGTTCATGCTCCTGCTCCTCCTGCCTGTCCCATCCACCTCCCCCTCCACACCCGTTCCTGCTTGTCCAGCTCCTGTGTCACCCGGCTCCTCCCCCCACAAGCTTCCCACCTCCACGTCCTGAGCTGTTCCTCCTCACAGAGCCCCGGGAAATAGGCCCAGCCCCATAAGTAGCAGCCACAGTCATTTCTCTGGAAAGGTGCCCATGTTGCCAGCTGTCCCCAGACATGCCCACGCAGACACTGGCACAGAAGGCAGGGAACCAGCCCGGCCCAGAGCTAGGAAACTTCTGGGCATCTGGTGGCTCAGAAATGTCATGAACAAGCTGTTCACACCTGTCTTGATGGAGGGTCTGACAGAAGGAGGAACAGCTGATGGTTGGAAACTCCTTAGCCTTGGATTGCACTGGAGCTGCCTCAACAAACCTGGGGCCACCTGCCTCCCAGCCTCATCTCTAGGAACGTTTCCTGGCATGCTAAGCTCCCACTGGCTACAAACACGTTTCCAGTGAGGAGACAAAGACTGCCACATCCACTAAATCATAGGCTAGCTTCCCCTCCCACACAGTGGGAATGAGCTCTTCTGCCACAGAAATTCACCAGCAACCAGCAAATACCATTTATGGCATTGTGCTTTACGTAGTATTTTATATAGTTTCTCATTTAATTTCACCCAAGCCCTGTACTATAGGTACATGGTTATATCGCTTTTATAGTTAAGGAAATGGAGCTGTAAGTGCTAGAGGTTAAGTGATTTGTCTAAGGCCAAATGGCCATGTGAGCTTTTTCCATGCCACACTTAAGAACAGTGGGAAAACCATGGACCTAGACGTAAAACTAACCTGGGTTCAAACCCCAGTTCAGCCATCTACCAACTGCGTGATGCTGCTAACACTGTGTGACTTCTCTGCACCTCATTTTACCCCTGTGTTCCATGGAGAAACTAACACCTTGCAGTCCTATAAAAATCACAAATTAATGATGTCTGGCACAAAATAGTAGGAAAAGTAAATAGAATAACAGCCAAGAATTAATGCTTCCTCACTGTTCAATATAAGCCTGGTACCAATCGAAATATTTTACATGTAATACTTCACAAAATCTCAAAATAATCTTATGAAGTATATTGCTATTACCCCTGTTTTCACACATAAAGAGTCTAGAGCCCAGGTCAAATCCACCCCCCAGATTGTTACTCTGTTTTCCTTAAGCAGTAAATTTGACAGACTGCATTTCTAATTTTATTTCAGCCTAGAAGTCTTTTTCTTGTTCATTTCTACCCCAGCGTATATTTTGTTTGGTGCAAAAAAAAAAAAATGAACTGGCTTAATATCCACCCATAACGATATGATCAGTAATAATGATAGTAAGAGACATCATTTATAGCATGCTTCCTGTATTTCAAGCAATTCACACTGATAATTGCTAACACTTTATGTGTTAGACATGCTTAAAGAGGCGGCTTTCTTCAAAATCAACTCAACTGACCTCTAAAAGATATGGTGCATATGAAACCTCATCCTTCAGCACTCAATGTGCACAGTAGCGCTTTCTAAAGCTGCTGACTTGGAGCTGGAGATGTAGCTCAGAAGTACAGCACTTGCCTAGCATGCAAGAGTCTCTGAGTTTGATCCTCAGGGTCATACAAGCAAAAGTAATAATAAAAAAAATTTAAAAATATAACTGCTGATTTATGGGTACACCCCCCTTTGAACCCTACTCTTAGTTCCAAGAAGGTAGGACCATGCCTTCATTGTCCCTGCAGGCCTCAGAGCTCAGCACAATGATGTACCTGCAGCAGAACTACATTTTGTAGTCTAGCAGATCCAAACCCATGCTCATGGAATGAAGGAAGGAGGATAACATTAATTGAGTGCTCTACACAGTCAGGAGAGGTGAAGCATGCTTATATAAGCTACTGTATTCATCCTCAAAACCCTTGCTTTTTACTGATGAGAAAAATGAGGCTCTGCAAAATTAACTACTCAAAGCACTCACTGGTGAAAATATTCCAAGCCAGGTCTGTCTTAAATCTCAGAGATGTTGAATTCATACTTTAAGATGTTCAAGCAGCATGTGTGGCTGTAGAAAGCTGTGCTATGTGTACAGTATTCCTGTACACAGTATTTTGCTAAAATGCTCATGTGAGACAGATTGTTTGTAATGATTCACTCTCCACACTCTCAATTTTATCTGAAATGTAAGTTATTTTGGTTATGTGATATAATTAATACTCATGAATAAGACTTTACTAGGATAATAGCAGCAGAGGTACAAA
Organism: Chinchilla lanigera; assembly: GCF_000276665.1. Taxonomy (NCBI): domain Eukaryota; kingdom Metazoa; phylum Chordata; class Mammalia; order Rodentia; family Chinchillidae; genus Chinchilla; species Chinchilla lanigera. The sequence goes on along the minus strand of NW_004955412.1, from coordinate 26,121,709 downwards.
TTTGTATAAATAGTAATGCGATGTGTTTTTGTTAAGGGGGAAAAAAGAGTAGCTTTACTCTAAAGTGAAATGACTGCTCACAACAACAGGGAGGGCGGTGAAGGACAAACTCCGAATGGATAAATTTGTAGAGGATTGTGTGGAACGGGAATGTGATTTGCCTTAAGCTGTGGTAGGTGCAAGTAATGAGTCTGAGAAGAAGCAACTGTTAAAATTTTGCTAAAGCTGACTCAATTTTGATGAGTTTGTTCATATTATTTGCAGAAAGAGGGCTCCTGGAAAATTGCAAAGATTTATTCTTTCGCCTTTAAAAAAGAAAAAGAAGTGCTAAATATACTGAGGTTTATTTGCTATGGTGTTGCTCAATCACATGGGAATAAGTGTCAGACCAAAGGAAATGCTCAGCTTTCTTTAGGTTAAACTTAGATAAAATGGCACTATTTCAGAAATTTCAGAATATGCTGTATGAAAGGTTCTGCAGATATCTCCACACCTGCTTTGTCTAGTGTTTCTATTTATCAGTATCTTAGTGGTACTTTGATGACGACTACAGCGTCCTGGTCACGAATTCAGCTATGATTTAAAATGTTACCTAGGCCACAAACTTACTTCTTTAATTTGGATCTAGTATCTTCCAAGCTCTTGGTTTTTACCTGCAAATGCATATCACAATTTCCTATAGAGTTTTATTAAAATACAGATGTTTAGGGACTTACTCCAAACCTACTGAATCTCATTAGTTGATACTCTTAGTATATGAGGTAAATTATCTTTTAGGATTTATATATATATCTTGACATTTTTTCCTCTGTAAAAATTATGGTCATTTATTTTCATCGGCTGATGTAATGTTCCTTATCTTCTTTGAAGTTAGCCCTATCACATTTTTAGGCAATATCTAGATTTTTTGCTGGTGTTTGCCTTGGCTTCTTGTTTTGCATACTATAGGAGCAAAAAATTTCCTTGTCAGTTGCATTACTTTTGTCATGAATTCTCATCAGATCATTCGCTTCTGAAAATCATCAACAATATGTTAACCAGCAATTTTTAAGCTTCTGTCATCTACAGATAGTTTTTGTTTTGCTCTGATGTTTCTTTTTTTTTTTTTTTTTGTTTTTCTCCGGTACCGGGAACCGAACTCACGACCTTGCGCGTGCCAGGCAGACGCTTTTGCCGCTGAGCTAAACCCCCAGCCCCGCTCTGATGTTTCTTAACAGCTCTGTGATAAGCCACAGGTCAAAACTTTTATCATTAACAACTGGTCCCATAAAAGCACCATACCAAGCATTTACTCTTGGCTACAGGCTTCTGGTGGCACCACTAGGACAACTTTAAGAATATACTTTAGGACTTCTGGGGCTCTTGGGCAAAGCAATGGGTGGATATGCGAGACTGAAAACCCTAGATGCAGTGGAACGGAATTAACTGCATAGGACTGAATGAATGGATGGAGAAGAAAAGTGACTGTCCTTTAAGTTTGAACTCCTGGTACAGTGTTCTGTTTTGTGGGTGTAAGGAAGACCTTTCCCTCTCTTCTCAGGAGATCTTCAGCCCATAACAATTTAGCAGAAACAATTCAAAACTTTTATTTAAAAAACCCTTATTAAATCTTCTTGCTCTGCATACCAATATGGCTATTTGCAAAGGTTCAATTAAAAACCTGTCCTCTTTTTGTTTTTTCCCCTAATCAGGGAATAATTAGAAAAAGTGGTTATGAAACAAGGCCTTGCCTGGAATGTTGTGTTTCACAAGGATGTCCATTTATTTGGATATAACCAGCTCCTCTTAGAGTACTAAGGTGCACAGTATGGAGCCACTATGGATAAAACACTCCCAAGAAAAGTGGCTTGTTGGGTTCCCAGACTGACAGGCAAAAAGTAACTCATTTTTGGCTAGGCCAACGACCCCAGGACATTTTGGGATCCTTGAGAACAGAGGAATTTGCCCAAATTTATAGATACAGCACGTAAAACCTGGTGAAGACAGTTTCTTGGCGTGGCTTCCTAATCTCAGGACAATAGTAATAAAAGGCTTTTAAAAACCCAACCTAGGATTTCTTATGAAAACTTCTGGCAAAGCAAAGTTAACGTGACCTGTTTGGTAAAGGACGGCTCCTGTACCTAGGTAAGTGATGTGATTACATCTTAAGAGACCCCTGGCCTTATTCTCTCGTCACCCAGCAGGTCCATATCTCCAGGTGCCCAGGGATATGAAAGTGAGGAGCTCTGTGCGTCCTAGTGTTTGGAGACAAGGATGGCAAAGGGGAAAGGGTGCGACTCCCAGACCGGCTGTTCCCCATCGGTGTCTGAGAAGTCTCGGAGAACGCCGAGTTAGGCAGGGTCGGGTGTTAGCAACCTTCGAGGCCGATGCCACCCAAGGTGCCTGGGGCCGATCCTGGAGGATCACGCCTGCAGCCTGGGCCCCGGCCGCCCGGCCTCCCTCCAGCCCTGCTCACCAGCTGTCCCTGGAGAAGTTGCGCAGGAACCAGACACCTGGAGCGAGGGACGATCGCATCTTGCCGGGTCGGTTCCGGAGACGGCTGGGCAGAGCGCGTAGCCGTGCGGGGGTTTAAATGCCCCGCCGCCCGCCCGCCCGCCCCGCCGAGGCCGGACCCGCCCCGCCAGGCACCTGCCCGTCCTCGTGTCGGATCCGGTCGGATCGGGCGGGCTGCGGGCACGGCCGACCGCTCGCCAGCCCCGGATGCTCGCGCTCTGCCTGCCCGCCCAGCCGGACAGCCTCAGAGTTTCCGGGGCTCCTCATTAGCTCACTCATTTTCCTCTCCGGGGCAGGGGAAGCGAAAACAGCAACTCCAGACGTTACCGCCACTTTGTGACGGTCTGCCGGCCGGCCGCTGTCCTCACAGCCCTTCCCATCCTGAGAAGTAGTGAGCTCCACGCGGACCGGCAAACGAGGGCTCGCTGGGGGACGGCATGTGAGATCCAGCGGCCCCCACATTTTTCTCATCTGAATGCCAGCGCCCTCTGGGAGCCCAAGAGGTTTTTTTAGGAAGGGAAAAAATTTGACTACAAACGCATCTCCCAGGCTGAAGCTTCCTGCCTCGCTGTGACCCCAAACAGCTTATTGAGCCAGCCAGGGACGCCCCAGCTCAGCCCCCTTCTCCCCAGGGACAGCGCTGCTGCCAGCTGTGCTCTCCCTCCTGAGGCGAGCAGCCAGGCGTCAGTGAAGAGCGAGGTACCAAGCAGGGACTTGCGTGCTCATAAAAGTGACTTCCTGTAAAGTGAAGATTTTAGGGTGGGATTCCACTTATAAAAAGATGTCTGAGATTCTTTTATGTGGGCCCAAGGGCAAACGACAGAGGGGTGGAAGATAAAGTAAACTTGTTAGTAGTATGTACTATAGGAATGTGTCTGTGCAAATAGATTTCAGCCTTGACCCCACCCTGCCCCTAACTCGTAGGAGTGCCCAGGCCTGACAGCAAGGACAGGGAAGTGAAGCAACAGCTAAACTTAAACAGGTGAGGACCTGGAATCATGGGCTTGGCTGGTACCAAGCCTGGAATTCAGCTAAAAAAGGGGTAATCAGAGTTGTAAAATCTTCAGTTAATCTCAGCTGTTGGGGGAATGGGTCTGGTGCCAGAAAAAAAGAGGGCAACAAGCCAAGGACACTGGTAAGGAATAGAGGAAGAACAGAGGAGTGGACAGGCGGCAGGAGCACCAGGGTATGTAAGGTCCGAAGCACTGGAACAGCAAAGGCAGAGTCTTGCTAACAGTGGCTCGCTCCATCAGCTCTCTAACTATAACAAACCCTCTGTCCAGAGGAACATACACTTCATTCTTAGACATCAGAGAGGCAGTATCCAAATGGGTAGTGTGGCGATGTTCCCAGGAGATACCTGCTGTCCCAAATTGGTGAACGAACCAGCTCTGGGCTGAGTGACCCCAAGTATGCCAGCTTAAGGTATCTCCCACTAGAGGATAAAATACACTAGAGGAGTGTGCTGGCCTCCCAGCATGACAGCTCTTTGTATGCAAGATCAGGTTGGCATCCAAATGAGCCAGAGAAGGTACATAGTTACTGGATCCACACAGAGCAGGTGCGCAGGACATCACCAGAGGACAGAGTGACCTTTCCAGGCTTTTGCTGGTGCTACCCAGGCTTCACTAGCATGCAGCAGGGGTCTTTCCATTTTAGACAAAGCAGCCGAGAAATGAGGCTCACTACCGCTGGATCTCCGCGCCCCTCTGGAGAAGCTGTGTCTGTGGCTCACAGAGGACCACACCTGTCTGCTCTGGAGCTCTAAGAGGCACTAAGAAACCTCCCCATGTTAGTCTGCCTGTTATGTACTGTGCACCACGTAGCTGGCAGCAGGGCCAGTCCCGAAACAGTCCTTGCTTTGTCCAGCTCCTTCCTATGGATTACAGCCATGTATCCCTGTTCAGGGCCAGGACGGCAGCTGAAATGTGCCTATTCACACCGGAGCACTTTCTCACTTGTGAGCTGGGGGGGCTCTCGGCTTCCTGCCTCATAGGGGAGTGACAGGGAGGTGTATTATGGCCCCGGTGTTTGTTTTGCTCACTGATAGCGCCTCTCCACTTTTGACTCACCTTCTCTTCTCTGGCATCCCTCCACACCATCTTCTGAACTCTGGGGGATATGGCTAGTACCCGAGGGAAATGAGGAGGGAAAGAAAGGGCTATGAATCAGATACTAAAGGGAAAGGTCCTCCGGTCTTAACGTCATTCCATAATTTGTCCATCATGCTTATCAAATAGTTTAGAACCAGACATGCGTGAGAAGGAAGGCTGGTAGTACATGGCCTTTTTACCTTTCAAATACCAGTTCCTACTGCTAGTAAGTTTCACTGTTCACGACAGGACTTTCTGAGTAGCCAGTTAGCTGTGTAGGTCCTTTTAGATATGGCAGCAAGCATCCTCCTTGGCTTTTCACGAAGGAACAAAGGAACTCGGGTTCTTGAGGAAGTCTATGAGTTCAAATGCCGTGAGAATAAGCTCACCGGCCACAGACCCTCACACACACACACAAGCATCAATCTCTGGGCACATTTCCCTCTTCCCATTTCTGCCTCACAAAATAGAAGATAGCAGCATTTTTATGTGTGTGATGGAAAGACACAGAGCCTGAACTGAAGAGGTAAGAGTTGTGATATTAGGAGAAATTTGGGCCATTCAATATTTTAGATTCAATTTTATATTAGGGTTTTCATGGAGAGGCAGAGTCATGCACTGAGATGAAGAGAGCCAGTTGTAACTAAAAGGCTATTTCTCTGAACTTCAGTTCTCTCTTGTCTATAAAACGTAGGTAATAGCGCCTACCTTTCTGTGTGCATGTAAGAAATAAAACTCATGCGTATGGAAAAAGTACAAAAGTGCCTGGTCCTATTAAGTTGGTTTGGTAAGTGAAGCAATTATCTCATGTGCATGTAATATGAAGATCGATATGGACTACAACTGAGAAAAAACAATGGTCATAATAAATCAAAACAAAATGCAGGAGTCAAAGGATTGGAGTCCTTAAAGAGTCAATAACTACAACAGAATACGTATAGGAGTCAAAGGATCAGAGTCCTGCTACAGAGTCAACAGATATAACAGAATAGGTTTGATCAGCAAAATCCTTAATATCACATATTTAGGTGTGTATAAACAACTTAACTCACTGATTAGTGTAAGCACTGTAATAACACATGATGAGTAATTTGGTCTTGATAAGGATGTATGTGTGGGTTGAGTTAAGAACCAGGAAAATGGAAGAAGCTGTTATTGTCCTAAATGTCAGAGGCTGAAATCTCACTAAGAAGAGTTATTGTTAAATTTCTCCCAGCCAACACAGTCAAAAGATAAGCAAGGTAACCATGAATCCAAAAGGATTTTGTCTTAACTAAAATTCCACAATGTTTGGCAAAGGGAGTTCCAACATTGATATAACCAACCTCAAGTAGAGGCTTCAGTCTATGGAAGACTGAATTGATGGTTAATAATGGCCTGAAGAACGGATGTTAGAGACCTCTCAGCCAATCACCAGAGCAGCCCTAGTCTTGGATATTATCAGCAGCAGGTGTATAAGAGGACAACCTGAAAGCAGGCAGTCCATGAGGAAGGGAGGAAGAGGATGGAGAACAATGTTTCAAATTACTCGAATTTTCCAGAGTCACTTTGTCTAGCAAAAACATAAGAAAGAACATATGAAAGTGAGGTAACCACAGGTAGTCTGATTATACAAGCTGGGAATTTCTGGTTGTTCTTGCCCTTGAAAGCAATAACTCATTTATTTACTCATGGAGTAAACATTTGTTGGGTGTCAGCTTTGTGCTAGACACAGTGCTAGTGCTGACATACGTTGATAGATGAGACAGGCATAGTTCCTGGTCTCCTAGAATTTACAGTTGGATGGGACCAAGATGTGTAAAGACAAATGCCACCTCAGAGTACAGGGAAGAAGAGATGAACATGAGACGTAGGTGGCAGAGGAATGCTCATATTGCTATGGTGGCACTGAGAAGGGCTCAGGGGGGCTGGGGGAGTATCAGAAGGCTTCACGGTAGGTAGTATAAAAATGAGGTTAGGTGCATGCCAAACATAGAAGAGGAGAAAGGTGGGTCCCACTGAGTACATATGCACAGCATGTGCAAAGCAACACACGCATGGAAACGCATGACACTGAAGAAATGATGAAGGAGCCATTCTGCTAGCTGGTGAGGACACACGCATACAGAAATGCAGAGAAATGCAGAAAACAGGGCTGCTGCACTGGTGGTGAGACAGTAAAGAGCCGCAAGCGCCCATGTTAAGGGGTTGGAATTTCATCCTTTGTGCAGTAGAATGCTGTGACAAGAGCGTCTTAAGGAGGGTAAACACATGATCACATTTGCATTTTGGGGGTTGTTTTTGTTTCTGTTTTTTGGGACAGGGTCTCACTATGTCCTCCAGAGGGGCCTTGAACTCACTCTGCAGCCCAGACTGGCCAAGTTTCCTGTACCAGTTTCCCAAGCACTGGGATTGCAGGTATGTGCTGCCATACCAGGCAAGAATTAATGTTTTCAGAGAAGAAACATTTGAAAGCCCTTTGTCAGACTTCTAGTTCCAGATGAAAATGGAATAGGTACATTCCTCCCAATTCTTGCTAAGTACTACTAAAACCCCTGAATATTATTTATACAACCAATATAAGCCTGAAAAGTGGAGAAAAGGCAGATTAGGGATGTTGAGAGCTGAGGAAAGACACAGTAGTGAGTTGTCTGGGTTTGTTTTTGTTTCATATATCCTAGGCTGGGTGCTGGAGAAATCCATATTCCAGAAGCATACCAAACCAAACCAAACCAAAGAAAGAAGGGAAGGGAAAGGGAGGGGACGGGGCAAGCACAGAGATAAACTGGCTTTATTTATCAAGTAGGAGCCTAGCAATTACCATCCCACTGCAACCAAAGCCATAGAGAGCACAGCAGTCCCACCCTCTCCTATCAGCCCAGGCCAAGTGGGAAACCTAGACATCTACTTGCAACTGGATGCAGTGAGATGCTTCCTCACCTCTCAGTCCTGGGATGGTGTTAGAGAACTCCAAGTGGGAAGTCAGGACTATCACCCCCTTCTGGTAATAATAAGCACCCCACCAGCAAGGTGTCATTGGAAGTCACATGGGGAGCAATAAAAAAGTATCTTCTCTTTCCCATACAGATGACAACAGAGGCCTAGCTGGAACTCCCACCATCCAAAGAGTAATGAGATACACTTGTTTAGCCCCTCAAGGGTGTCAGTGGAGGCCAAGTAGGAAACCTATACTTTTGTGCTCGTATACCTGGTGGCGGGAGACATGATCCAAACACATGGTGTACCTTCCCCCAAAGCTAAAATCCACTGACTATACACTTAGTTGCACTCTTGGATGTGTCCCAGACAAGCAAATGGTTCTAGTCATACACAAACCTCTACATGTGTCCATAGCAGCCTTATCTAAGTAGCAAAAAAACCTGGAAATGTCCCTCATAAGTGGATGGTTATCTCAAAAGGCCATATACTATATTATTTCATTTATACAACATTCTTTAATTATAAATTACAAAGATAGAAAAGATATTAGTGAAGATAAAGAGAGAAAATTATAAAGATAGAAAAGATATAGTGAAAGACAAGAGGTAGGGATGGTGGTGGTGGGAAAGGTGTGGGTATAAGGGATCACCTAAGGGAGATCATAGTTCTGCATCTGTGCTGTGGTGGTACATACACCAGTCAACACATGTGACAGGCTGGCACACACAGAACTATAGATATATGTTGAGCCAATGTTGTTTTCTGGTTCTGAAATCATACTACAGCTATATCAAATATGAATGGGGAAACTGGGTTGCAGGATGCCCAGGACTTCTCCAAACTATTTCTTGTGACTCCTGTGAACGTATACTGATTTTACGTTGACACCCCATTTAGCACTGTACCTTAGAGTCCAAGTTATTCTTTTCTAACCCTTTCCTCTGCACTTGCTAATGACTAGTAGATAATATTCCTTCCCATTCCTCAGATAAGGTCATTTAACTTGCAGAGGAAAACAGGCCTCTTCAAATCACACATAGCTGGCCATGGAAAGATAAAATGTCAGCTTTCTTCAAGGGCCAATTCATTTGTCAGGTCAGATTCCTTCTTAGCACTTGGAAATGACTCATCGCTGTGACCAAAGATGCTTTATGTCTGCCTGTCTTACACTCACCCCGTCAGGACTCTACAACTGGAAATACATTCGTACTGTAAGGTTGCAGAGGGAAAAGAAGGAAATGGGGGGGGAACAGACTGAACAAGTAAAAACCGGAAAGGTTGGTTCAGAAATCAGAAACATCTGACTTCAAAGAACTATGACGCTTTCCACAGGGAATGACTGGGAGGTCTTCCAGGAAAGAGTTTATCAGTAAAACTGAAGGTCTGAATACACAAAGCAGCCCTTCATAATAAAAATTAAAGATGTTTCCTAGACCTCTATAGCAGCATAGGCAGGCTCTAGAGCTCTAGATCTGGGGAAACTCTGAGCTCTTCATTGCCTTTGGCCCTGCAAAACCTTCATTCTAGAATTTCTCCACACATCATATCACAGTGATGTATGTGCACCTATGTTCATGGCAGCACAATTTGTAATTGCTAAAATGTGGAAGCAACCTAAATGTCCATCCACTGAGGATTGGATAAGAAAATTGTGGT
>NW_004955412.1:26091625-26103002 GCF_000276665.1 Chinchilla lanigera | reverse complement strand
TGTCTGTACTGTTCTTTTGCTATTTTGTAAAATGTTGTCTGTCTGTTAATATTTTACTCCTTTTATTTTTAAAATAAAAAAAAAAAAAAGAAAGAAAGAAAGTCTTTCCTTGGGCTGGGGATTTAGCTCAGCAGCACAGCGCCTGCCTGGCAAGCGCAAGGTCGTGAGTTCAATTCCCCGTACCAGAAAAAAAAAACAAGGGAAAAAAAAAAAAAAAGAAGTCTTTCCTTGAGACTACTTCTGATCAAAACAGGGGAGGTTGGAGAAAAAGTTTTAGAATTGGATAGATAATCATGCATTGTCTAGAGGGCACCTCTCTAAAATTAAGACTTTTATCCTACAGTTCTCTCTGAACTATGAAACCTGTACATTATAAAAAATTGTGGAGATCAGTTTTGTCTCCAATTTTTACATTCAATGTAAAATTCTTTTATGCATGTAAGTTTGTGTATTTCTTTTTACTTTTAAAAATATCAGTTATATCTGTTTATTTCTTCATGAATTAAAGACATTCTTTAAAAAATCTTAAAACATTTTTACTGGTATGATTTTACCTTTTTCTGAAAATTATCTTTTAATATTTATAAACAATTACCATGCAGAAAATCTATGTGCTAAATAGTTACAAGTAGAATACCAGAGTTGGGCAGGAGTAATTATTTCGGATGGAGAGAAATTAGGTTAAATTTTCATAGAGCTGGTGATAGGAGTACTTTGCCTTAAGGGTGAGGAGGCTTTTAAGTCTAATTCAAAGGATATTTGAGGCAAACAAAAGGTCTGATAATCCTCAGGGACACTCCTGCCAACTGACCTAAATGCTATTAGCCAGCACCCAACTCCCTAGAGTCTCCCTAGAGACGTATGTAGGAGCCATACCCAACCTGGAACCAATTGGAGTGAATCTCCCTATACATGATTCTACCTGGGAAGTTACAGTCCCAACTACTCAGTGGAGTAGGGCTCCAGGGAAACACAGAAGCATGAAGTGTTATGGTAGCTGGGATAAGGGCCTCATCAGTTCAAAGCAGTGTGTCCTGAAATGAGAACCACAGCTTATTTCCCATATGACATACAGCAGAACTCTAGAACTCACTATACCACGGCTTCAACAAATATCCTATCTCTGCTGCCCCAGTAGGCAGGGTATATAATGGTATGGACCCCACTGCATCTTACTTCTGGAGTCAAAGTAAGTTTCATCAACAACTATTCATCTATATATTTTCATTTTGCCAGTGGTCAAGAGGAAGAAGTAGGTAAGGGATACAGAAGATGGAAAACAGGAAAACACACGTACACAGCATTAGCTAGGTATCCAGCTATTGCTGTTTGCCTGTGTCAGAACTTATTGCTTGATGAGTGGACTTCCCAGTCTGAGCCAACATATGTAAATCTACTGGACTAATAACAGTTTCCAGAGACTCAGGTCTAGCTAAACTGCTGGTTCCCTCCTGTTGTGTTGGTTCAAACTCCAGTCCTGCTCTACTTCAAATTCTTTCTTCCCTTGATGTTTCACTGTTGGTCTCATTTGCTGTTCTTGCTCCTTGCCTTGTATCTGAGGAAGCCTCCTCCTAGTCTCAGCTGTTTCTGGTCCCCCTTCATCTTAGTTTCCTGACTGAAGTTGCTTATAAGACAAGAGCAAGGAGTTGCACGGAAAAAGACCATCTGGCTCCCAGCCCTAAAAGGTAGCTGTATCACACTCATGTTTTACGTGCAGGATATAAAATCCTACTGAGTGACAAAAAAGATGCACCAGTTACCTATACAGTACAGCAAATGATTTGAACTCCTTAAAAAAAAATCACTGCACCCACCTGAGAAAACAGGGTAGGCATGTCTTCCTCTGGCTGAACTATAACTCAGTCTTAGCAATAGGATAAGGTGGGTGGATTTTGTCAAATGAGAGGATCTACAGCTTTGAACCAGGAAGAACTTAAACACAGACTAAGCAAGAAAGATGGCTTGCTGATTTGTATTAAGTGGCACACCCACCAATTTGGCAAACTCTCTTGAACAATGATCTTCTACCTTCAAAAAAAAATACACTTGTAGTCAGGTGTGATGGCACACACCTATAATCCTAACACTTGGGAGGCTGAGAATCGCAGTGAGTTCAATGCCAGGGTAGGCTATGTAATGAGTTCAACGCCAGCCTGAACTACATAGCAAACTATATTCCCTATCTCAAGTTGAAAAAAAGAAAATTCAGTTTTAGTGGTAAATAGGCTTGTCTTGGTTACTTTTTTCTCGTTGCTGAGGCAAAATATCTGACACCCAAAATTAAGGAAAGAAACATTTATTTAGCTCAGTTTGTGGATGTTTCAGTCCATAATCAGTTGTCTCCAAGTCAGGGTGACATGGCACGGGGGCAACAGTTCAAGGCAGCAGAAGACAGCAAAAGCAGCAAGAGCCAAAAAAAAAAGGGGGGAACAAGCATCTTTTCCCTCCTTATATTGTAAGCAGGCTAGCCCACCCCCAGGGCAGATGTAGCACTCACACCATCTCCCTGCCCTCCTCTTGCACAGGATGAGGATGTGCAGTGCTGCATCCTTTGTTAAACTTATAAACTTCCCAAGTCGACACAATGTATCAACCATTACAAGGCTCAGTGTAGGATGGAGCAATGAAAAAAATCAAGTAATCAAATGCTATGTAGTCATAACCTAATGACATAGAAAATTTCTTTACCTAGGGAGTGACATAAAAGGTCAAACTGGATGTACTGGATGTCACAGCTAAAATACTTGAACCATTAAGGATTCCTCCTGCAGGTAATACAACGGAAGGCCTGGCCTCTTGCATTGTTAAATAACCACTACAGTGAATGAGTAGGACTATTCAGATATGTAAAACAGAGGATACGTAATAGTGATGATGATGATAATGATAGAGACAGTAATTGTTAGCATCTAACATTTACCATACATAGCATGCGCCAGGCACTATGCTAACCACTGTACCTACTCTCTCACTGAATTCTCACAACACTATGAAGCAGTATTATTATTCCCACTTTGCAGATGATGCAGCTGAGGTCTGGAGAGTTTCAGGAATTGGCTTAGTGTTGCAGAGCTGGTATGTGGTAGAGTCAGGAGTCCACAATATTAACCACTGCACAAACTATCCCACATCAGTAGAACTTTTGAAGACAAAGGAAGAAAGAGAGCAATTTTTCCATCTCTGGAGACTTTTCCAAGGAAAGACACAAATGTAAATGATTTTTACCATCCCCGAATTTTACCATGTAAATGTTTTCTTACCCCCAACTCACCCAAAGACTTCAAAGCAACTTAGTAAGATGTTACTATTTTTCATCCTTTCCACCCTCGTGTTCTCCATGGTTGTTTATCCTTGATTTCCCAACTTCTATAGGCCTGGGGAGTCACCAGATATACTTCATAAAACCAGGTAAGGAGGGGCTATCGGATTACTCAGAGCATAAGCTATGGTAGTGAGCCCCCATACAATTATGCCATTGCTTGCTGAAGAAATCAGGCGTTTTCCTAAAGAATGACTGTTTTCTGGATTTCTGCTACCTCATAGTACAATGTGTTTCTTTTTCTCTGTCCTGTATTCTCTTTACCTATTGTCATCATCTATACTAGAAAATTATTCGACAGACTACTGGCCAGAGCCCCTTAAGGATAGTACATAGCCGTTCTCCTCTTGAGGATTAGGAGAGAAGTTCGTTTATGACATATAACAGGTACCTTAGAGCATTACTGCTTAATCTTATCCCATAAACCAGATAAGAAAGGATGTAAGATTTCATTATATTCGGTTAGTCTTTTTTTTTGCAAAAACATTTTATTGAAGGCCTTGTATGCTTCATATCGTATCACAGGAGGCACACAATGTTTCCTTCTTTTAGTTATGCTAAGGAGGATTAATGGGCTCAGATGATGACCTTGTCTAATAGGTTCACCCATTAATGCTTATGGCAGATTGTGAATCTGAGAGGGGTGTGTGGGGTACTCCTGAGGCGAGAGTCCAACGATAATTTCTACCAAAAGTGATCTTGTCTTGGGGCTTAGAAGAGATGACTCATGTGGTACAACACCAAACTGCCTGAAGCAAAAAGAATTACTGTGATTTCTCCTTGGCATAAATACTGCTCGGCAATACTGACAGGGCGACTGGAACTGTACCATTCATTTCCACTTTAAGGAAGCTTTAAAAACAAAGCCATCATGAAGTTTTTCATCCAGCAGAAACGGCTCAGGATGCTTGGAAGACATTTGCTTTTGTCTTCCTCTATAATATTTCCAAATCCTTCAATGCATTTTTGTCTGAGAAGCATAAAAAATGCCTAAGATTAAACACTGAGTGTGCTCACTACACTTGAGAGAAACTACAAGAAATAGTTTGCTTCCCAAAACAGAATACAAATAAACGCCTACAGAAAGTAATATCTGCTACCACCTTTATCATGCTTTAAATTGTTAGAAGAAAGCAACCGTTTCTAGCCTCTGCACCTATGGGTGATCAATAAAGTCGCTGATAGTCTGATTCCTGCCCATCATAAAAGGGCTAAATAGCTATGGGTGAGGTCTGGATAATGACATAATATACTTAAACAATACAACGGAGAGGACACAGAAATTTCCTAAATTGAAACAACTGGAGCAAGTTGCCTCAGATTGGACTGACTAGGAAAATGTGTTGTACATGCTTTTGCTGGCTGTTATCATAAGAAAACTTGTACATGACCACTCCTGGATACTACCATGCTACTGAATGTGGCTGTATCACAAACACAGCTTTATCTCTTAGATGGATTCTGGAAATTAATAAAGGTCCCTTCTGGGTAAGAGCTAGAACTAAGCTTTTATGAGGTTGTGCCTATCTTGCTAGATTCATGTCTGTACTCTCCTATATCCTTCTGCTCTGGCTTCCTATTCTACTTTGATCGAAATGACTTGCATGTATCCGGACAGTAAAATCAGTGCTGAAATCACGGTAGAGGAGAATAAACTTGTTGCACCCTAATCTCACTACCCACAAGAAAAACCTACTGCCAGTCCATACATCAGGACTGGAAATAAACTGGAAAATCTGAGTGAGGTGAAGAGTACAAAACATAACGAATTCACAGAATGTTAGAACTGGAGGGGAAATGGAGATCACTTGGTATAATTCTCTTATTTCACTGAAAACTATTCCAAGAGAAATATTTGCTCCAAATCCTAGTGACCATGAGGAAATGGCAAACAAAGCAAAATGATTCCTAATGACTTCTGTAATACAAACATTAAGTAAAAACCAGAAACAGGAGAAATAATGAGGCCTGACCCTTCCCTTTTCATACTGACAGCCAGACAGGGTGTGATCTCACTGACAGCCTCAGGGCCTCTCCTGCCCACTGCCCACTGCCCACTGCCCAGACAGTGGCCCAAGGCAATAAGCCCCAGCACCTTCCTGTCACCTCTTCCCTTGGCAGCCTTCCTCTACGCCAAGATCACTCTTCCAGCCCTGATAGAAACTGGGGCTCAGCTTCCCTCAAGCTCTTGCTGCTCAGGTACTGCTGAATCTGAAGGGTGGCGGAGGACTGCATCCAACAGGGTAAAGATCAGTAGTGACTGGGTCAACTGCCGATCTCCCTGAAATCCCCAAACCTCACTGGACATGGTCAACACTCCCATGCCTCCTGAAAACTCCTTGAAAACTGGCAGGGGCAATTTCAGGTCTGTCATTTTCACTGAAACAGTGGGAGCTGTCCATCAAGCCGCAGCTTCTCCTGCAGTCTGATGAGCTGTCCCATGACAGAAGTTGTCCTTGATGTCATACTGCTGCTCTGGGAGATATTCACATTGGCTGTAGCAGCCTTCAAATAGGGACTTATCCTGGAGATTCTGAACTGCAGCCACTTTGGATGACTCTACGCTGTAAACTCCAGATGACCCCACCCTCCCACCCCAAATAGTTCCATAACCTATTATGGTATACAAAGGAGGGCTTCCTTATACACCTCCAGTCAGGCAAGGAAGTCAGCCGCCAGTGTATTACCTCTCTGCTATAACACTGGCCCCAGTAAAAGCCTCACTGGGGTGGTCCTCATGATTCTCGTAGGTAAAGTGTGATGAGCAGGTTGTACTAAAAAGAGCTGGTAACAAAAAAGCTACTAATCCTGAAAAACTCCAGAAAGTGGCAAAGCAGTGAAGAGTTAAGGCCAACAGAGACCAGTGGCACCCCAGAGAGGCAGTGGAAACTTCTGGAAGAGCTCCAGAAAGCTGCTAAGGGAGCTTTGAGCCCTTTGAGAAGCAGACAGGGGCCACTGTCAGTCACCAGGAACCATGACACTAAAGCTCAGATCTATGACACTATGGGCTGAATGCCACTGGCACTCAAAGCCTGGAGCAACTAACATCACTACTGACTGCACTTTGCCAACTCATAATTTCTAGCCAAACTGACCAAAAGAAGGCCGAGCTGATGGTGATGCTACTATTGGTGTAGAAATATTTAGAATTTTTTTTAATATTTAGCATTTTTAAAAAATAAATCTGTTCATGGTAACAGACAATCAGGTAGAATAGTGTTACAGACCAGTGACCTTTGAGAAATACCAATTATCTTTGTCCTGAACAGGTAAGATGTACAGAAGGAAGAGGAAGGTTCTAGAAAACAGCACCATTATAATCATGTTCAACAGTTGGCACCTGGCATCTGGATACTGGGGTTGGGGGGTCATCATGATATCATTGTGGGCCCATGGGTCAGGCAGCTTCATTGTACAAAACTAGAGTTCAGACATTTGCAAACTTGAGTTGTGTTTAAATATTTATTTTCAACCAAATCATGTCTCCCACTTGTATTAAAACACTAGCTCCTCTTTCACATGATTTAATATTTCAACTATGTTCTATGTTGGCTATTCTGTTGTAAGAAAATAAAATAGGACCCAGAAAAAAAGTTTCTTTATTCATTGTACAAATATTTGCCGAGAGTCTATTAAGTGTTAGGCCTATCCTTAAGAATTGAGGATATAGATTAAACAGACCAAAATCTCTTTCCCCATGGATTATACAATCAGCTGGGGAGAAAAACAAAAAGTAAAACTATGTCATAAGGAAAGTAGGTAGGGAGTACGTGCACATGGGCGTAGATGAAAAGGCTGGTTCAGGGGAGTGCTTCTGATAAAGTACATTAGAGCAAAGACAGGGAGAAAGGAGGTACGCTACATTTACCTGAGGAAGAAGTGTCTCCACTCACAGCAAGAAAACTGAAAAGCCTTGTAACAGAAGCACCCCTAGGATGTCCAACGAAAAACAAGACCCATGCAGCTGAGCAGTGTGCATGGAGAAAAGCAGGAGGGGACAAGGCCTCCCAAGGAACTGAAATTAGATTTTGCAGGGGCTTGTATGTGACTGTAGACTAGCACTCCCTGAGTAAAATAAGTAGCCAAAGGAGTCTTTAAGCGGTGGAGTGCCATGAACTTACTGAAAACGAGCCATCTGGTTGCTGTGCTATGCACAATCTCTAAGGGACAAGTTACAGAAGCAAGAAAACCAACTAGGAGGCTATTTCATAAGTCAGGCAAGACACAATGGCAACTTGGACTAGGGGTATACTGCGGAAGGCACTGAACAGTAGTTATATTTTGAGTGTATTTTCAAGGTACAGCAACAAGTACTGGGATGCACAAGAGAGACAAAAGTGAAGATCGACACCACATGTTTTGGGCCAAAAGGAATAGAAGATGGAGTTATTTACTGAGACAGGGAAGACCATAGTAAGGAACATTTTTGTGTTAATTCATTTTGTTGGTTTTGTAGCAGGTGGAGATAGTAGGATGGTGTTGGTGTGTATTATGTTAGCTGCTGTACTGAGAAAACACACAATGTGCAAGCAGGGAGATTACTTAGGAAATTCAGTAATCCACGGGGGGAGACGATGGTGGTTTGGATTAGGCATCTGGCAGTGGACATAATGTAAACTACATATATACACTGAAGGTAAAGCTCACATCATTTGCTAATGGAGTGACAAAAGACCAAAAGGAAAAAAATGAAGTTTTGGGCCTCAATAACTACAAAGATGGAACTGCTATTAACTGATAGGGGGAAAATGGTACAAAGAGCAAATTTGAGGGAGACCAACAATGTGGAAATATCAACTACGCAGTCACGGTTATAAATCTGGTATTTAGGGGACAGGTCAGGACCAAACAAACAAATTTTGGTATCAGTATACAGATAGTATTTCAAGCCAGGAGACTAGAAATGGCCAAGGGAAAAGAAAGACAGAAAAAAAGCCAAAGGTTGGAGTCTTAGGATACTCTATCAGTAAGAGATAGGAGATGGGGAAATAAAACCAAGGGAACTAAAAAGCAATGGCCAGTTGAAGTTAGAAAAGAATCAAAAGCTTTGGTGGTGTGGAAGCCAGGTGACTAGGTACCTACAACAGGAAGGAGGGGTTAAAACTTTTAATGCTGTCAATAAGTAAGATGAGGTCTGAGAATAAGTACTGGACTTAGCAATCTGGAAGTCACTGGTGACTTTGAAAAGTGATGCAAGTAGTATTACCAAAGTGTAGTAAATAGAGAATATAAGGGGAAGAAAACACACAGTAAGTACAGGCTACTCAAGAAATAAAGAAATTCTTTTTCTTTTTGTCTTCTTTTGTTTTTTTAGTTGATGGGTTTGTAAGATGGAAAAAATTATAACAGGCTTGTATACTGAGAGGACTACTCTAGTAGTCAGAGAAAAACTAATGATGCAGAAAAGAAACGCTGAGGCAATGTAGGTGGGAGGGAAGTGGATCTAGCTACAAGTCAAGGCAGGCCAGAGACAAGAGAACAAACAGTTCCTCTGAATTAATAGGACTAAACAGATGCAAGTAGGTGGGCAGAAGTGGTGGTGGGAACTTACTGAAGTTCCCTTTTGACTGCTTGTTTTTTTGTTTTTTTTTTCAGTGATAAAGGAAGTATCGTTCACAAGCTGAGTATGAATAAAGGAAAGTGTATAGCAAATATGAGGAGACTAAAGAAATGGTTATCTAGGAAAGTGTTCATTCTTCTTTGGAACTCTAAGCCCAAATTTAGTCTTGTTCCCTTATCTTCTATCCCTGCTCTACATATCAAAATTTACCTTATTTAACTCAGTTCTTTTCTTTAGGCTCTTCTGCCTTAAAGATCCCTGCTAATTTAGACAACCCGTAGAATTTATTCTTACAATTCTGATGTTACAAACTTCTAAGTTCAGGCAAACTCTTAGACTCCAGGCTCATTTACAACGGCCTTCCTCCAAGTCAAACAGGATTAGCCACACTGCCATCAAGTAGGGTCATGATACTCGGGTTTCTTCTTTGATAGCTGCTAGCTGCCTCAGTATTCTCTAATCCCACAAAGATAAATCATTAGACGCTGTCCATATATGATCAAACAATTCAAGAACATACTCACTGCTAGTTAAAATTTATATTCACAGACTGAAACTAGAAGAAGACTTGAAGGTTTCCTAATCCTGTATAGCAAGATCTCATTCCATCATCATTCTGCTATTAATTTGACATCAGTCAAGTTCAGTCACCTGCTTCAGAAAACCAAAGCTTAAGAACAAAACAAGCAAATAACTTAGATAAGGCCAGAGAAACAAATAAAAGCCAATACAATTTATCCTAGGAAAACAAAATTGGTTTAATATCTAAAATTAATTAATATGATACATTCTATTAATAGAAAAAAGGACAAAGAACAAAAGATTGTCTTAGTCTTAGAGGTAGGAAAAACAGTTGGCAAAATCTAACACCTTCTCAGGATAACAACACTAGACAAACTAGTAATATAAGGGACTCAATCAATCTGATAAAGGGCATAAAAACTAAATGCTGTCCCCTAACATCAGAAACAATACATGGATGTCCATGTCCTTTGCCATTTTCATACAACTATGTATTGGACGTTCTACTCACAGCAATTAAAGGTAGAGGAAAAAACTTGGGTTGCAAAGAAGTAAAATTATCTCTTTGACCCTTCCTAGTGCTAGGACTACAGGTGTATGCCACCACATCCAACTAGGAGAGTGATCTTAAAATTTATGTAAAAATTCAAGGGACTCAGAAAACAAAACAATTTTGAAAAAGAACAAAATTGGAGAACTCACTTTGCTAACTTCAAAACTTAACCACAAAGCTACACTATTTCAGACAGATTCTATTATCACCAACTGAATTAAAAGTTCAGAAATACACTCTTACATTTAATGACCAGTGCAGTGAGGCCAATAATAGTCCCATTAATAAATGGTGTTGTAATACCAGTTATCCAACATGTAGAAGAATGATGTTGCACCATTAACACCATAGGCAAAGCTTTATACAAATGGATCATAGGCTTAATAGACCTAACATTAGTAAGACTCTTACAACACATATGAATAAATCTTTACGATGCTGGATTAGGTAATGACTTCTTAGGTTATAATAAAAGCACAAACCATAGAATAAAAGGTAGATAAACTGGACTTGATCAAAATTAAAGAGTTTGTGTTGCCAAGAAATTGAAAAGACAAAATGTTTGCAAATAATATACTTGATAAGATAACCGATATGTAGAATAGGAATTAGGAATACCTATCCAATTACAAAATAGGCAAAGGATCTTAATAAATAGTTCTTCAAGAGATTTAAAAATGGCCAATAAGTACATGAAAAAATACTCAACATCAATAGCCATCAGGAAAAGGCACACAAAAACCATAATGAGGTACTATTTCACAGTGATTAGAATGGCTATAGAATGACAAATGCTGGTAAAGATATGAAGAAATTTTATACATTGTTGTTGGGAACATAAAATGGGGAGCCACTCTGCAGTTTCCCAAAATGTTAAATACTAGAGCTACCATATGGCTAGCAATTCTACTCCTAAATACTCAGGAGAAACGAAGGCATGCATCTACAGAAAAGCCTACACACACACTTTTTCATATCAGTATTCTAGCCAATAAGTAGGAACAGTTCAACTGATAGATGGATAAAAAGTGGTTTACCCATAGAATGGAGTATTACCCAGCGAAAAAATTAAGGCAGTACTGATACATGCTACAACATGGATGAATCTTGAAACTTTACACTAAGTGAAAAAGATCCACTTAAAAAAGATTACATATATACTCTGTAAGAAAAGCTGAGGATAGAACAATCTTTATAGATAGAAAATAAGTTAGTGGTTCTGTAGGGTTCATAGCCTGAAACAGGTTTGAAGGGCAGTTTGGGGGTTAAGTGTGACTGCTAATGATTATGGGAAACTTTTTCTTTTTCATTTAAAAAGTTGTAACTTTCAAAGAATGGCTTTCACCCCAGATAGCTCACTTGAGATGTTAGTAAGAATTGCCTCCTCAGTATTCTATAGCCATGATGAGGAGGAGGCCAAGGA
>NW_004955412.1:25980459-26090400 GCF_000276665.1 Chinchilla lanigera | reverse complement strand
AAATGAAAAAAAAAAAAAAAAAAAGAAATGCTACATCATTAAATGATATATTATTTCGACTCCAGCTTTGATAACCACCAGAGACTTTCTGTCTCTATAAATTTGACTGTTTTAGGGACCTCATTTGAGTGGAATTATACAGTATTTTTCTTTTGTAACTGCCTGAGTTCACAACATAATATTGCAACTGATGACATAATTTCCTTTCTTTTGAAGCCTGCATACTCTTCTAAGTATATACCACATTTTTTTTATCTATTCATTCACTGATGAACATGTGGACTGCTTCTACTTCTTGACTATTGTGAAAAATGCTACTATGAATGAGTGTATGAATTCTGGTTTCAATTTTTACTTTCAATTCTTTTGGCTATATATCCAGAAGAGGGATTGCAAGGTGATGGGGGCTTTTTTTTAGTTATGAAAATATTCTAAAATTTAATGGTAATAATTAATGGTTGTATACCCCTGTGAGTGTATCACTGAACTATAAACTTTAAATGGGTAAACTGTGTATGATATGTGAACTACCTCTCAACAGAGCATAGAAATATAATTCTTAAAGGCTGAACTAAGTATATAATTACTTCAAAGATTTTGACTAAACTAAATAATCTAGTTAAGTAAGAAGTCAATCTTGTCATTTGAGTAATTTTGATTCTTATTTTCAATAGCCTGACTACTTTAGGCACTTTTTGAGACATAATTTAAGTGCTTCCTCAGCAATGCACATTATAGAAAGGAAAAAGAAACTGTCAGTATATGACTTTAATTCATAATTTTAAACTCTTTTACATTTTGTATCAGGAATAGTATGAAAAAAATAACAAATCCACACCAACTCTCCCAATTTTTATTTCATTTATTCTAGGCATGTCACTGACCAGATTTTTTTAAAGATAGGGAAACAAGATAGGACCTAATTCACTTTGACTTCAGGTTCACTTTTTCAAGTGTCACCCACAATTATTTTACACAGAAGATATTCAAAAGATATAGGGTTTATCTGACTTTTTACAATAAAAAATTATACAATTAAAAAAACCCCTATGCCCAATGTCACTAAATGGGGAAGGAGTCAATAAATTTAAAAAAAAAAAAATCCAGGCAAGACAAAATTTTGAGAAGAAAATATGCATCAAATTCAGATTCTTCTCATCTTTAATTGTTATGCACAACTAGAAAAGCTAATGGCAATGTGGGAGGCTACTGGTGCTCAGAAACCTGTTTTATCACTTTCTGCTTTATCTAAACATTTTTAATAGTGCTAAGACTCAAAAACACAATTTTAGAAAGATGATAATAAAATTATCTCAAAGATTTCTCATGAGCTTGTGTGATCAGAGCAGAGCAAACTACAACAAACCTTACTTGTCTGATCAGTTCTAAAATAACAGACTCTGTATGATTCATAACAAAGAAGAGACAAGTTTGGGAGTCAACTTTCAATCTTGGTCTCAAGGCAGAATTCTAATTACAGAGATAATTACGTGGACTAGTTTTTCTTTCTAGCTAATACATATCATATACTTTAATAGCTTTTCCTAAATAATTTCTTGGGATTGATTTAAAAGTGAACACTGAAATACTACCAGTTGATTCAGCTGATTTCAGAATCTCCTTACGTGTTTTTCAAAATCCGTCTGTGTGCAGAAGCAAAATTATGAATGGCGTTTCGAAGAGTTGAATTTCCCTCAGAGACATCAGAGGAACTGATGACTGAATATAGTGCTCGATTATATGCTGCAAAATAAAGGTTTCCACAGTGATGAATAAAGTTAAGTTCTATCAGCCTCTCTTACCCTTTTCCACTAGTACTATTTCTCTACCCAGAGTCCCACAGGCATTAACTTTATCCATGGAATAATTGTTTACTGAGTACTTCAATAAATACTTCAACACAGAAAAGGGAATAGAGAGGATAAGCACACACACAAAAATAAACTGCAGTGTAATACTTTCCAACCAGAGGCATTTACAAAATGTCATCACAGAATGAAGTTGGAATAAATGAATAACTAGCTAGAGGGGACTGAAAAAGACTTCCAGAAACAGTACCTTTTAAGGTGGTCTTGAAGGTAACAAGTAAAGAAAAGGCAGATTATGATGTTCAAAATAGCAAGTTTATTAGAAATAGCAAGTAGAGTGTGGCCTGTGGGTAGACAGAAAATATGCCATGTATTTTACACTGTCACAGGACAGTACAAAATTCTTAGAGATTTTAGAATAGGAGAATAAATGATCATATATGTGTTTTTAAAAATATAACACATAGCCCTGATAAGAAAATCATTACACAGATGAGGTGCCCTAGGAATACAAATACTATACTGGCAGAATTTTCAGTGCGTAACGGAGTCCTGCATAATCTTTACACTATTCAAATCAATGTATTTAAGGGTGGACAGGAAAAAGAAACATTAGTGACAACAGGAAGGACTTCATTTTATCTGAGTGGGACTCCTGATGGAGGGCCACGTTTTCCTCAGTATGCCCTGGTAGAAATGGCAGCCTAATACGGAGATATATGTAGTAAGTCTGTATTAGATACCTATCATTAAGTATGTGTACTGCAGAGAATTCAAATGGACAGACTCCTAACTTACATAACCATAAAAGGCAAACTCTATGCCTTCAGTTAAAGGAGAACCTTAGAGTGGAGTAAAGGGAAAGTATTTTCTCACCGTAAGTGAAGACAAAAGGTAGCAGAGTAGATCTCAAAAAGACATAAAATTCACTATAATTATTTTCATCATCTCAGAGTTATTTGGTAATGGTGTTGGGTTTTCTTTCATTTATACCTTTACCAAACAACTCAACAAATGGCAGATTACCATTATCGCTATTTGTATTTGTGTTGCTTTTTAAAAAAATTGCTATTAGGCCCCAACTATTCCTTCAAGAAACTTACCTCTATGGTTTTTATAGAAAATACAATTGTTGGCGCAGGTATCAGGATGAGCATCCCAAAAATCAGGACCACAAAAGCACAGTGGAGGTAAAGTGATATTATACAGCTTCATTTTCTCCTGGACTTGGGCACGTAAGGCTTCTATATATCTATAAAATACAGTAATGATGAGGCAAAGTGAACTTCTAGGAAAACAGTACACGTGAATCCTGATTTAACAACTTGCTTTGACTATAAAAGCTATTTCACATCTCTGGACCTTGATCTCTCCTCTGTACATTGAGAAACAGCACTAGGAAAAATGCCATGCTATTTCAAGATACTTGGTGATGTTATATACCCTTAAATGAGGAAAAGTATAAGACGACAGTCAATTCTCTTTTAAGGGAAATGAAAATACCAACTTCCTACTAAATCTCCTCTAGAGCCAGAATTTCATACAGAATTTTCTGAGTTACCTTACATATTCTTTTTCTCTCTGTTGCTGCTTTTCTCTGGTACCTTTTATTTCTTCAAGTTGTAACTGGCCTAAACTGTCACTCATCTTCTGCTCTGAATATAGTGCTCCAGCAGAGCTCAGTCTTACGGTCTTCTGCTCGTCAACATAACATTGTTGCTCTTTCTTTTTCTTAATTCTGAGAATAAAATCATAACATGACCAGCAATTTCATAAAGTTGTTAGTAAAAATTAGCTTCTGGATTCAACTACAACAACAAATTCCCACAAATAAATGGGTCAGGAATTAGTTTAATATTCTGAGTACCATCAAAAGTTCCTGCTGGCTGATTTGAATTTATCCTATGTTCATCTAAATACACAGCCTCTCAAAAGGAAATGAGAATAAATTTTCTGTAAGTATCTTAGCACAAGAGTCAGGACTTTGGCTTCTGGCCAAAAATGGAGTACCAAGGACTGGATTTGCCCTCCCACCTTGAAGAACCAAAGAAATTTAAAAAGTAATAAAGTAAATTGGACAAAATACAAGGGACAATGGTTTTCAAGATAGTAGGTGTACACCAACAGAAAGTAATGGTTCCTGACAGATGGGAAACAAAGCCAGCCCTGGAACTGCCAGATATTACTGTCTTGAACGTTTCCAAGGCATGGCACAGGGCAGAACTCAAGTGGAGCCCATTGGACACTCTGAGTTAAGGAGGTGGAGCTGAGATAACGCAGAGAGAGAAGGACAAATAAGGGTACCACACATAATACCAAAAGGGAGAGAAGTGCTCAGAGAGAAAACCCCAGAAATGAACAGTTTCCTCCTAGTATACAGCAAAGTACTGACTGGTGCACAAATGCAGAGAAAGGACCTGAGTCCATGAAAACAACATCCAAAGTAATAAAAGAGAACACTATCAAGCATTTGTACAACACAGGAAATAGTGCCTGTTCCCACTAGTCAAGGACCAGAACCTATGAAACCGTAAGCCAAAATAAACCTTT
Organism: Chinchilla lanigera; assembly: GCF_000276665.1. Lineage (NCBI taxonomy): Eukaryota > Metazoa > Chordata > Mammalia > Rodentia > Chinchillidae > Chinchilla > Chinchilla lanigera. Next base: position 26,086,042 of record NW_004955412.1, on the reverse strand, counting down.
TCTCTTTATAAGTTATTGTCTCAGATATGTGCCATAGTAATGGAAAGCTAACTAGTTCATCCAACAACCAACAAAGTAAAATTCATAATGCCTGACATCCAGTCAATGATTACTAGGCATACAAAGAGGAAGGAAAGTAACTCGAAGAGAATGGTCAACCAAAAGAACTGACTAGAACTGACACTGTTCTGTAGAATTAGGACAGAAGAACATTAAAAGAATTATTAAAACTATATATTCTACCAGGTAAGTGGTGGCACATGCCTATAATGCCAGAACTCTGAAAGGCTGAGGCAAGAGGACTCCAAGTTTGAGCCCAGCCAGGACACTTAGTGGACTTAGGGAGACCCTGTCTCAAACTAAAACATAAAGAGCTATGGCTATAGCTCGGTCCAAAAGCTGAGTTCAATCCCCAGTACTAGGGGAAAAAAGGATACTTAAATCAAATTTGTATAGATGAAAAGTATACTTTCTGAGATGAAAAATACACCGAAACATATTAGTGTGGTGAACCTACAGCACAAATGTTATTGTGTTTTTCTTTTAAGACAAAATATTTTAATGTATGAGTTGTTTTTTCTAAACTAAAACCTCAGTATTCAGGTCTAATTGCAGTGTTGTTACTTTGTGATAAATAAGTGGGTTTTGGGTTGTACTTGGGGCACTCAGTCTCTAAAAGGTTCACCATCACTGGTATTTACGATTACCAACAAATTACATGTTTTAGACACAAATGTGAAAATATATAGAAATTGTCTAAATGAACCACACGAAGAATAAAACCTAAAACCAGTAACACACACACACACACACACACACACACACATTCACTGGTTAAAAAAATGAGTAGAACACTTAAATAGGCACTTCACCAAAGACGATACACAAATTGGCCAACGTGCATATGAAAAGATGCTCAGCATCACTAATTACCAAGGGACTACAAATCAAAGCCACAATAAAATGACACCTCATACCTATGAAATATGAGTAACTGGAACCTTGATGGGATTATAAAGTGGTGAACCACTCTAGAAAACCCAATACGGAGGTGATTTTAAAAGTTAAAACAGAGCTACAAAATGATCCACAATTTAAATTTTGTGTACATATCCAAAAGAATTAAAAGGAAGGTTTCTTCACAAGAGATATTTGTATTTCTGTTTTACAGAAGCACTAATTCATGGTAGCTAAGAGGTGGAAGCAACTTAAATGTCCATTGACAGATGAATAGATAAAATAAAATGTGGTCTACAAATATAATAGGCTATTACTAGACTTAAAAAAAGGAGAAAATTCTGTCAAATCCAACAACATGCACGAATTTTAAAGATATTACACTGAGAAAAGCCAGTCACAAAAGACAATGTGTGATGCCATTTATATGCAGGTTCACGGGAGTAAAATTCATAGGAACAGAAAGTAGAATGTTGATTACTGGGAGCTGGGGTCAGAACAAAAGAAGAGTTGTTTAAGGGGGTCATATTTCACATGTGCAAAATCTAGAGATCTGTTTTACCACCACTTAAAACTGGCTAAGATGCTTAAATTTTACCTTTAATAAATCTTAAATTTAGTAGCTTTTAATAAAACTTATGTGACACAATTTTTTAAAGGCACATAACTAAATGAACAACTGAATTAAAAATGATAACATAAGTCAGATATACCAAAGCTGAATAATGTTCATCTCCAGTAGATCCACAATTACAAGAACTGTTAAAAGATATCCTTTCAGCAGAGAAAAATAATAGTATAGTTTTATATATTTATGATTTTTCTCAGTTGAATGTTTTTAAGTAACAATTGACTGCTTAAACCAAATATTTCATATTTTTTGTAAAATGCATGACATCACTACAAAGGACGATGGAAAAATGAAAATATAGTATTACAGATTCTTATACTACACATGAAATAATATGATATAATTTGAAAGTAGACTGAAAAAAATTATGGATATATATATACTATAAGCCCTAGAACACCCAATAAAGTAACAAAACAAAGAGAAGAAGGATGAATACTTCCCAGTTCATTCTGTGGGGCTAGTATTAACCTGAACCAAAACCTGATAAAGACAATAGACTAAGAAAGTGTAAATTAATCTTTCAAAACATAGATGAGGGGCTGGGATTTAGCTCAGCAGCACAGCTCCTGCCTGGCAAGTGCACCATTGTGAGTTCCATTCCTGGTACCGGAAGAAAAACAAAAAACAAAAAAAAACAAAACATAGATGAAAGCCAGGCATGGTGGCATACACCTGTAATTCCGGCTTAGGCAGAAGGATAGATGCAAGTTCGTGCCAAGCCTAGGCTACAAAGTGAGCTCAAGGCCAGCCTGAACTGCACAACGAGACCTAGTCTCAAAAAGACAAAAAAAAAAAAGATGAAAAAAAGACAACACAGTAGAGAGAATATACCTTTTTCAACATACAAAAATAAGAGTTGTACTACGTGTGAAAATTAAATCAAACTGGATCACAGACCTGAATGTAAAGCCTGAAGTGATAATACTTCTAGAAGAAAACACAGGAGAAAATCTCTGGAACCTTGAGTTAGGCAAAGATTTGTTAAATATGATTGGGTCAGCCTGGTGGCATATGCCTATAATCCTAGCACTCTAGAAGGCTGAGGCAAAAAAACTGCAAGTTCAAGCCCAGCCTGGGCAACTTAAAATAAAAAATAAAAATAGGCTAGAGACATAGCTCAATGTGAAGGGCCTGGATTCAATCCCTCATACCAAGAAAAACAAAAAAGATACAACAAAAGCACAATCTATAAAAGAACATATTGAAAAATAGAACTTCATCAAAATTTAAAACGCCAGCTTTTTAAAAGACATTAAAAAAGAAAATGTTAAGACTAAGAAATGAACCACAGACTAAGAGAAAAATCTCTGCAAAACACATATCTGATAAAGGATTTGTATCTCATAACCCAGCAATAAGACAAACCAATTTTGAAATCTGAGTTTCAACACACCACCACACATACAGACAGCAAATAAAGGTATGAAAAGATGCTCAACATAAAAAAAAAAAAAGATGCTCAACATCATTAGTCATTCAGGAAATGCAAATTCAGACCACCAACCACACATCTACTTATTCAAATGGTTAAAATGAAAAAGACATCACGACAAGTGTTAGTGAGAATGTAAAGACATCTGAACCCTCGGACAATGTGATAGCAGCACAAAAATGGTATGGCCTGGTGGCATATGCCTATAATATTCTATGTTCAAAAACGGTTTGACAGGTTCTTTTCTACAAAAAATGAAATAATATTTTTAAGGGGTGGTGAAACAAATCTCTATTATGTTATGTTCAAAATAAAATAACATTTTTAAGTGGTGGTGAAACAGATCTCATGTTCAGAAGCAGTGTGACAGGTTCTTTTAAACCTGAAATACACATCTATCAGCCATTCTACTCCCATGCATTGCTGGGAATGTAGCTCAGGGGCATAGTGCCCGCCTGAAAAGAGCAAGGCCCTGAGTTTGATTCTCAGTACCAAAAAAAAAAAAAAAAATTATATTCCCACATATTTACCCAAGGGAAAAGTTAATATAGGCCCATACAAAGATTTGTACATGAATTTCATGGGAGCCAAAAACTAGGAATAACCTACATGTACATTGATCTACATAGGAACAACCTACATGTACACTGATCTACAAATGGATAAACAAATTGTGGTACATCCATAAAATAGAATACAATTCAGGAACAAAAAGGAATAAATTCTTGATATATACAAGGACAATTCCCAAGATAATCCAACTTAGTAAAAGGTGCAGGGCACAAAAGAGTGCACACTTTATGATTCCATTTATAAATATATCTTGTTTTATCCTGCTTTGCTTTACTATGCTTCATAGTTACTGCATTTGTTTTTACAAATTAAAAGTTTGTAGCAACTCTTTGTCACTGAGTCTCTTAGTGCCATTTGTCCAATAGCATGTGCTTACCTTGTGTCTCTGTCACACTTTGGTCATTCTTACAGTATTTCAAGCTTTCTCATTACCCTATATATTACAGGATTAGTCATCTCCAACAATACTGCTGTTTAACCTGTATAAGACGGCAACATAACTGATAAATGCTGATTTGTGCTCTAGCTGTTCCACCAAAAGGGTATACCTGCCTCTCTTCCTCTCCTCAAGCCTCTCTATCCCTTGAAACGTACTACTAAAACTAGGCCAACAAGGGCCTCTAAGTGTTCAAGTGAAAGGAATAGTCAAACATCTCTCACTTTACACCAAAAGCAAGAAATGATTAAGCTTAGTGAGGAAGGCATGTTGAAAGTTCAGACAGATGGAAAGCCTAGAATTTATAAACACATATTAGGGTCAACTGCTAAAAACCACTTTGAAACAAATGACCTATTGCTTGCTGGATGGTAGTATCAGGCCAATTCACACTCATATTCTTCAATAAAGCATGGTCCCTGAAAACTCTGGACTTCTATTTGTGGCAGGCTACCATCTGCAGGGGAATTATACCTTTCTATTTTGTAAGATTAATAAAGGTATAAGTTAAAAATCTAGAAAGGCTGAAGAATTCAGCACCAGAAAAACAGTCAGGACATGGTAGGTGCAGAACCAAATTTATCTATATTGTGACAGTGAATCACTGGCTACCTATAGAAGAGAGCAAAGCCACTTTAAAAAAGGGTTTTCTTAGTACTATCTCTCCCTATGTTAGTATTTAATGAGTTACAACTGTAAAGCTAAAATCAGTATTTCTCAAAGAGTATAGAACAAATGCAATACAAAGTTGTAATAGGTTAGAGGTGAGAAATCTCATTATTGTCACCTTGGCAAAGGGATATCTTTTTATACCAATGAACACCAAGATTTAAAGGGATATAAGGCAGTGTAGTTCAGAATGTGAGAAAGGTAATCCGAGCAAAGGCCAAAGCAAGCCACATACTAATCTCCTGCTCTCCTACAATAAGCTAGTTAAGATTAGTTAAGATTAAAAATACAAAATTTAAAAGATGAGGTTAATAGCACAAGTGCTATTGGCTGGGTGTCTATAAACAGCATTCCTACTCCAGAGTAAAGAAAAAATATTTTGAGGACAGTTTATACTTGTTAATTCAACAACTCCTGATCTTTCGAGGGGGAAAAAAAATATAATGATTCAAATTGATGTTTTCAATGATGAAATGAAAATAGAAACAAGTGAATGAAACAGAAAAGATAAACATCAAATGTAAGGCACACGTTACTTTGAACACTACCAGCAGTAGCATAAACAATTTCATATGAAGCTGTTACTAAAGTAATTCTCTATACCAATATTCTCTACACCAGTAAACAAAGAGCTAAGGAAAACATCAGCACTGCTTTCTAAGGGTTGACACTTCAGGACTTAGTAACAGAACACTGACTAGAAAGGATCAGTCCTCTCTCTCTCCTCAGCTACTTGTCTCCCCCTAATAGTTAAATATCACAAGATAGGGTTTTCTAGACTTTCTGTCTTTAGTTCCACACTTGGTCACATATTCCAAAATAGCTTTAAGTTTCATTACTCCACCAAAACAGTTCTGAGTCAGTGGTGGCCTCTAAGTCACTTAATCCATTTATCAGTACATTCTCAACAGGGGCAATACACTCTCCAAACAGGGAAACGATGTAAGATATTATAACAGTTTGTGGTCCTCCAAGAAGCTGTAGTACATAAACAGAAGTACATGATATATGTATATTAAAATTTTAGGAAGGCAATTGGGAAAAATGTCTTTAAAGGCTCTGTAAGGAACAATAAGGAAGAAAAGGTTGGGCTGGGGATATAGCTCAGTGGCACAAGTGCCTGCCTAGAAAGCACAAGGTCCTGAGTTCAATTCCCAGGACCAAAAAAAAAAAAAAAGGAAGAAAAGGTTGCAAATACTGATGGAGCATCTATCAATCCTCATTTTACTCAAATTAGTAACTCTCCTCTCTTGTTAAAATTGTCTCTTCCTCAGTCTCTGTGATACAGCATTGCCTCACGTAATTCTGGATCATTGTTCTATCTCCTTTGGAAACCCATTTCCTCAAAGCTCAAACCTAAGAATCCTCCTCTTATCTTCACACTATATCTTCACCCCAGGCGGTTTAATGTGTTCCTCAGGTTGAGTTACTACCCCAAACTCACAGTGATACAGCTGTCACAGATCAGTCCCTGCTTATCAACGTGATAATTTGATATCTCCACTTGTTGTCAGGGGATTTTTTTGGGGGAAATCTTTTTGGTCAGATTCTCAGGTTAAGAACCACCTCCACATAGTAGTTTCAGAAAGAAAATAAATTCCAAAATGATAGCTCTAACTAAAAAAATTGAGATAACCAAGCAAGGTAGCACACACCTATAATTCCAGCATTCTGGGAGACAGACAGGACTTGAGTGTGGCCTGGGTAACTTAGTGACTTAGCAAGACCCCATCTCAAAAGAAAAGATAAAAAGGGCTTGGGATGTAGCTCAATGCAAAGATCCTAGGTTCAATTCCTAGCACCTCAAAAACAAAAAGTTGATATAAACGATTACTCTATAAATAAGTTTCTATTCATCTCTAATGTCTTTAAGCCCTCTTATATAAATATACCTTTTCCTGACACACAACAAAGCTAGACTAGGTCGGAAATCAACATGTCAATACATCTGTTTTTCCCAGGACAATGATCTGAATACTACTGCAACAGTCCTATGGTTATGCTAAAAGGTATTCTGAAAACAGCATCAGATTTTTGCTAAGAGGGAAATTAAGAACGTAAGGACTGTAAAATGGCTTATAAACTTAATATACTGGGTATTCATACGACTAAAGCAAGTAGACATCAATATTTACATTTTTGAAGAAAATCCTAAAAACAAACTGATAAATGGGAAACTATAAGAGAATATAAAAACATATTTCTATAGTTTCAATAAAAACTCAAAGACTATTTACTCAGTCCTCTTCCATATAATAAGGTTGTACCACCAATTCTTTACAAAGTTAAACTGAAATACAGACCTAGAATCAAATATGAGGACTGCACTTTGATTCGATGGATTCTTACTTCCCCAGCAATCACAAGAATTTGTCAATACCAATATTTCAATACAAGAAATTCTACTTCTAGTTTTAAAAACCAGTCTTGTCATTTTAGTAGTGAAAGAGGTGTTCTGTTTAAAAAAATAACTTCTCAGGGAGGTAGAATAAATCAGCCTCTTTGACACAACAGAATTAAGGCTAATCTAGTACAGTGGAGTCTAAATCTTTGCCTGCTAATCTTGTTTTTCTGTTCACCTCTCTTCTCTCCCTATCCCCTTGTGCTTTCAGTATTACTCCATCGTGATTTCAGAAGTCACTACTAAGAATAATTAAGATTTCCTCCTGAACTCTACATTGGTTTCCTTTAAGCACCTCAAACCCAATATGCCCCAATCCAAACTTATCCTGTCCATCTCCACGTCCTTCCTGGCAAATCTGTGTATAGTCTCCATTCACCTGTTGCCACAGGACATAAACCTGGGACTTATACTTAAATTCCCCTCTGACAAAATCCTATCAATTCTCTTAAAAGCTCTTAAAAGTGCCTCCTACTCTTTGCCACCTTGACCTTATTGCATGTGACAGGCCACATTGTAGACTTCAAAAGGGTAAATAGGGTTAAAATATAAGATTAAATCCACTTCCTACTTGCTAAGTGTGGTCTTTTTACCAGGGAAATTATTCAACCTTTCTAGGGCTCATTTTCTCATCTTTAAAATGAAAAGAATAGCAGAGTTGGTGATGTAGTTCAGTGGCAGAGCACTTACCTAGCATGTGCAACACCTTGGGTTCAATTCCCAGCACTGCCAAGAAAAAAAATCTTCCTTATACGAAGTAAACAAACTATCTCTAAAGCACTCAACATTATGCCTAGCACATTGTAAACATCCAATGAAATGCCTGCAGGATTGTTTTATCAATTAAATGTGACAATAATCTGTGTAAAACACTTGACACACTATAAGGACATAATATATATTTTTTTTAAAAATTATTCTCACTCCCTTCTCTAAGTGTGTACCTCCTAACACTTAGCCTCATCTATTTCCAAAATGTGTGTAATTGAACTCTATAAAATCTCATTTCCATATTTTGGCATATAAAACTCTATTATCTTATATTTAATTTAAGGTTCACCTCTTGCTATTTCTTTAGTCCAGATGAGCTCAAACTCAGAAGGGGCTTCTTTAATGAATCAGTGTTTTTTCAATGCTGTTCCTTTTCCCTAGAATTCCTGTCTACTCTTTCCCCAATACAATTTCTACTATATCTTATACTGTTTCTAGTTAATCCTTTAAAACACAGCTCACAAAGTCTTCTCTTTCCTTCTGTTACTCTATACCCCCAATTCTGGCCTCCAAATATGTTCTGGCTTCCCACATATTCTTTTTTCTTTTATTTTATGAAAAAATAAAACAATTTTCATAGGCAAATAAGAGAATAATAATAGTTATTACACTGTGTATCGGTATCATCAAAGAAGTTACTCAGTACATGACACAAACCAAAAAGATTCTTACAAAACCAAAACAGGTAACAACACAAACTTTCTTTTCAACAGATTAAGAAAAGCTTAGTATAAATGGTATATATATCTATCTGGTAGTATAAGCTTAGTATAAATGGTATATATATCCATCATATATATTGAAATATTTTTAAAACAATAATATAATTTGGGGAAGTACTTGAACTTTCTACTTCCTATTTACCTCTCTTCTAATTTGTGCTCTCTCTCTCTACATATATATATATATATCTACAAATATATACATATAATTTCTCATATAAGAGAAACCATGCACCATGTGATAGTTGAGTTTCAATGTCTGATTTAATTCCCTTAACTATGTTCTCAAACTGCATCCATTTATGTAGAAATACCTAAGTTTATCTTCCTTTAGGGAAGCATAATATTCTACTATATATAAATACATTATCCTTATCTATTAATCTATTGATGGACATATATCCATTTCCAAAATCTAGCCACTACAAATTGTGCTGCTACAAACAAGGGTATCATGTATCCTTGTACTATGATGATTTGAACTCTTTTGGGAAGATACCTAGAAGGGGGATATTTGAGTCAAATGGGATTTCTACTTTTAGTTTTGAGGACTCTCCACACTGATTTCCATAGTGGTACAAAGTTGTACTACTTTCCACTCACACTAACAATGTAGTAGAGTCCTTTTTTCCCCCATTTCCTCACCAGTATTTGTTGTTTAATTTTTGGATGATGTAGCCATTCTTTCTGGGGTAAGATGTATCTTGGGTTAGTTTTAATCTGCATTTCTCTGATGGACAGCAATGATAACGAGGATTTTTTTATGTATTTATTGGCCATTTTTACTTCTTCGGGAAAGTATTTCAGTTGCCTGTTTTTAATTGGATCTTTTATTTTGGGGGGGGTCTAATTTGTTTTGAATTTTTTATATGTTCTTACTATTGGTCCTCTGTTCATGATACAGCTGGCAAAAAATTTTCCCCATTCTGTAGGTTGTGTCGGTATTCTGCTGTTTGCTTCTTTTGCTGTGCAGAAGCTCTTTAATTTGATATAATCCCATTTGCTGGGGCTGGGGATTTAGCTCAGCGGCACAGCGCTTGCCTGGCAAGCGCAAGGTCGTGAGTTCGGCTCCCGGTACTGGAAAAAAAAAAAACAAACAACAAACAAACAAAAAAACCCCATTTGCTGATTCTCAATATTATTGCTTGTGCCACTGGGGTTCTGTTCAGAAAGTACTTGCCTATGCCTATCTATGCCTTTGGAATTTTTTCACAAATGAATGTTGGAATTTGTCAAACGCTTTTTCTGCATCTATAGAGATGATGATGTGATTTTTGTTCTTGCTTCTGTTTATGTAATGAAGACAGCAGGCCCTGGCATCAGTGCACACGCTGGCTCAGGCAGGACAGCAGCGTGGAAAAGTCCAAAGCAGCAATGAGGATGAGTCAGGCACACAGACATATGGAACAGAAGCAGGAGGGATCACCATTCTACATCACAGGGTTCTGAGAGAACTTGAGCAACAGAAGACCATTCCCAGCCCCCACATCCAGAGGCCAAGATCTGCCCTATACCCAGCACAAATCCCATTGCAAACTTGGATGGAGTACACAGCACATTTCTGGGATCCGACTTGGACACTACCACAGAACTGTGGACAATAGATGAATTTTACTACTTTTATTTATTTATTTGTTTGTCTGATTATCCTTTTTCTGTCTGGTTGGGCTTTTTGGTTTGTTTTGTTTATTGTGGTTATTTTTGTTTTGTTTTTGTTTTCTCTTTTTCTTTCTTTCTTTTTTCACTATTTAGGTTTCTGGCTTTCTTTTTGTTTTCTTCTACTTGTCTGTCTTTCTCTCTTTCCTCAACTATCTCTCGATTCTATGATATTTTCATGTGAGTGAACATTATCTCTTCTTTTTCTGGTTCACTTCAATACTCCTTTCCTTTCTCTTTCATTCTTTTTCTCCTGTGTCCTCCAAGTTCCCGAAATTTGGGTGATCATCCTTTGCACTCCAGTCTTGCTTCTACTATACGTGACTTTATTCATCTCTATATATTGTCCACTATCCCTCTTGAATACCCCCCTCTGCTCCCTGCAACAGGATAAAATCACTCCATTATGGGGAAAATCATTGCAAACAAGTTCCTGGTATATGCTGGATTTTGTTATATATCTGTAGAATTTGCTCATGTGGTTAAAGGTACCAGGTTAATAGTTACCACAGTTTGTCAGTAGCTAGGCTGTACTTCATGCTATGGTTACTGCTAACTGGTACTACTTTAGCCAGGATATCATATATGTTATAATCAGTTTTTCTCCCTTGTACAACACCATGATTATATGGAGTCATAACATCACCACAGTCCAGTACCACAGAATTGGGTGCTAAGCCAAACAGACAGCAACTTCTCATCCTTAATAAATTGGGAAGGTAAGTTCTTGGGATAGATGTAATGATCAAGAACCACCTATATCTAGAAGGCATCCCTGAGGAAAAGGTATTTCCTAGGGAAGGAAGCCTCAATACTAGTGATAAAGATATTTACCATAAGAAATTGGCAAGCATCAACATGGAAAACAAAATAAAATAAAAAGGAGAAAATGACAAGACACAGAAGCAAAATGCAACCCCAGACCCCCAGCCTATCCAGGACAAGTCCAGAGTACAAAGAAATACAGGAAAACAAGCTAACCACTAAAACTTTCTAAAATGATAGCAGCAGAAGTGTAAAATCAAATACATGAGGCTATAGAAGAAATAATCTCTCAGATACAAAAAGAAATGACAATCTGAATGAGACATTAGAGCAGACATGATAAAAAATAAGAGTTCAGGAAAATGGTGGAAAACATGAATGCCCAACATAGGAAAGAAATGGAATCCATGCAACAGATCCAAACAGAAATCCCTGACATTAAAATCTCCATTGAAAGCATATGCAACAGACTGAATGAAGGTGAGGACAGAATATCAGATCTGTTTATGCAATGAAGTAATTTATTATGTGCATGTGTTGAACTATCCTTGCATCTCTAGGATGAAGCCTACTTGGTTATGGTGTATGCTCTTTTTGATGATTTGTCATGTTCCATTTGCCAGTATCTTGTTAAAAGTTGTTACACCTATATTCATTAGACGAACTGCCTACAGTTTTTTTTTCTTTTTTGTTTGGATTGTTGTCTGGTTGGGGATGAGGACAACATTAGATTCTGAGAATGATTTTGGAAATACTCCTTCCCTTTCAATTTCAATAAAAAGTTGGGGAGGAACTGGTGTTAGATCTTGTAGAATTTGGTGAAGTTCTTGTAGAATTTGGATGTGACTCTATCAGGTCCTGGCTTTGTTTAGTTGGTAGTTTTTTTTTGTTTTGTTTTGTTTTTTTTTTTTTATTGCTTTGATTCATTGCTTACTGTTCCAGATTTTTAAATGTCCTTGGTTTAATTCTGCCAATTCTTATGTATCTAGGAATCTCTCCATTTCTTCTGAGTTTTCCAATTGTTTGGCATATATTTGTGAAACAGTTGCTAATAATGTTCTGGATTTCAGGAGTATCTTTTGTTATTTCATCTTTTTCATTTCTAATTGCATTAACTTATGTCTTTTTTTTCCTTTTTTTGATAAGAGTGTTTTTCTATTCTTGCAAAGAACCAGCTTGATTCATTCTTTGTATTGTTTATGTAATCTCCATTTCATTAATTTCTGCTCTGATCCTCTAATTTCCTTCCTTGCACAAGTTCTGAGTTTGGATTATTCTTGTTTTCCTAAGACTTTGAGATGCATGACTACATTACTTATTTGGGCTCATTCTACGTTTCTTTCCAGATTTGGAAAAAGATTTTAACATACAGATAAGCAAAGCATATAGAATCTTCAATAGCAATGATAAAAAAAAAAAAAAAACCACTCCACACCACAGAATAAATAAAATACCAGAAATAAAACACATAAACAGAATCTCAAAGGCTGCTACAGAAAAGCAACAAATCAACTAGAAAGGAAAACCTACTGGAACAAAATACTGTTTTCCATGTGATGTGGAATCTACTGCTATAAACTTCCCCCATAGGACTACTCCCATAATGTCCTATAAGTACTGGCATGCTGCCCTGGTATTATCACTTAATTCTAGGAACCGCCTTATTTCTTAATTTCCTCTGTGACCCATTGGTTATTCAAGGGTATGCTGTTTAATTCTCCTATATGTTTGCAATTTCTGTGGTGGTTCTTTTGCTGTTGATTTCTAGGTTAGTTGCACTGTGATGTGATAATATGCATGGTAAAATTTTACTTTTTCCACTTGCTTGGGCAGGCTTTTTCACTAATATGTGGTCTGTTTTGGAGAAAGTACCATGTGCAGATTAAAAAAAAAGTGTATTCAGTTGTGGTTGGATGGAACACTCCATATATATCTAATAAGTCCATTTGTTAAAAGGTTTGGTTCAACTCTGATATTTCTTTATTAATTTTTTGTTTAGTTGATCTATTTGTGATAGTGGGTCCCTTGCTATAATGGTATTATGTTTACTGATCTTTTATGTCCATCAGAGTTTGTTTTATGAGGTTGGGTGTGCTGTAGTTTGGTGCATATATGTTTGTAATTGTTGCCTCTTCCCACTGAGTACTTCTGTTAACCAATATTATGTAATGTCCTTCTTTGCCTCTTCTGATCAGCTTTGGTTGAAATCTAATTTGTCTGAAAATTAGGATTGCTACTCTTGCTTGTTTTCAGGTTCCTGCTACATGAAATATTGTTTTCCACCCTTTGGTCTTTAGTACATGAATTTCTTGTTGTGTTAGGTGATTTTCTAGTATACAGCATACCTCTGGATTTTTTTTCTTGACCCATTCTACTAATCTGTCTTTTGATTGAATCCATTTACATTGATAGTTATAATTGATAGATATTAACTTATTCCTGTCATTGTATTAATTTCCTGTTGCTCTTTTTACTTTCCCTTCTACTTAATTGCTAGCTCACCAGATGTATTCATTTTATTGGACCTTCATCATTGTTAACTTTCACTGACTCCTCTTAGAATGTCCTTGAGAATTTTTTGGAGTGTTGGTTCGGTGGTTGTGAATTTCTTTAGGTTTTCTGTATCATGAAAGTAATTTTATTTTTCCATCCACTTTGAAAGGTAAATTTGCAGGATAAAACAGTCTGAGTTGGAAGTTGTTTTGTTTAAGAGCTTGAAAATACTTAATGGCATGCTCTTCTTTCCTTTAAGGTTTGTGTTGAGAAATGTGTTGTAATTCTGATAGGTTTTCCTTTCTAGGTGATTTGTTGCTTTTCTGTAGCAGCCTTTGAGATTCTGTTTATGTGTTTTATTTCTGGTATTTTATTTATTCTATGGTGTGGAGTGTTTTTTTCTTTTTTTTTTTTTCTCATTGCTATTGAAGGTTCTATATACTTTGCTTATCTGTATGTTAAAATCTTTTTCCAAATCTGGAAAGTTTTCTGCTATTACTTCTGCAAAAAGGTTTTTTAAATGCCTTTTGTGCTGTCTTCTGATTTTTTGCTAATTCCAACTACTCTTTTATTCTTCTCTGAGTCATTTAGGAGCTACTGGATCCATTTTTCAAGTTCCCCTGTTGTTTTTAAGTTATTTTTCCTTAACTGATCATTGACCACAGCCCTATCCTCTAGATCTTCACACTGATTGCTTCTGCTAACTATACTTTCAATCACGTTTTTAGTCTCTTGGATTGCTGTTTGGAGCTTTCTCTTAGACCCCTATTCTTTTTTATGCTGGGCATTCATGTTTTACATCTCTTTCTTTAGGTCCACTAGCTGTTTATTAGTATCTTCTCTAGACTCACTGATCATTTGTTTCATTACAGTTATGTGATTAGTTATATCTTCTTTAAATTCACCAAGCACATTACAGAACTGTTTTACCTCCATTTGTACCCTTTTACACTTATCTGTTGTGTAGTTTATGATTTACTCCCCCTCAATACTCCTGTACTGATTTTGGAGGAGTTGGGAGTTTTTTGAGGCATTTTGTTGCTTTGTGTCTTCATATTTCCTTTTTTGTTTGTTTGCTTGTTCTTTTGTGCTGGGGTTTGCAAATTGTTTGGCCCAAGTGCCTGCTTCCTCAAGAGTGAGCCACAATATTGTTTATTATCTTCTCCCCCAGACAATTTAGGTATTGACATGGAGAGAAAACCAATTGCCCTCCCTCATATTCTTCTACTCTTGTCTTTCCAGTGCTAATAACAACAACTAACATTTACTGAGTACAGACTGTCTGTCAGACTCTATGTTAAGGACATTTACTTATCACCATACTTATCTTTCCTAGTAACCTCATGAGGTACATAATGCTATCATCCATAGTTTAGAAACAGAAAATTAAGGACTACACAGAGCCTGCCTGGCAAGCATGATGCCGTAAGTTCAATTCTTGGTACCAGAAAAAAAAAAACAAAAAGGATTACAGAAATCATTTTCTCAACTTCACATAGCCAATAGGAAGCAAGGCTGGCACATCTATTCAATTTTTTAAGTACATACTGCATTGTCTTATAAAACTTAATATAAGGTATTATACAATCTTTATTTGTCTGCTTCTCCAATAGTCAAATCTAACTAGGAAGTTCCTTCAGGACAGGGGTCATGTCTTTCAGTTGTCATATGCCCTAAATCTAGCATGCCTACCATTTAATAGAAGCTCAATGAATAGCTGCTAAATAAATGAGTGAAATAACATTTAATCTAACAAGTAGATAAGCAATTATTAATTCCTGTTTATAAAGCAGATATATAATTGTTTTAGGATGCTGTTAAATTGGTTTTTGTTTTCAAAGTAAATCATATAACAACCCTGCAAAAGAAAACATAAATGACTTAATTTCTCTAAGAAGGAAAAGGCAAAAAGTAATTTTTAATTATTTGCTATCAAAAACAAGAGTTTAAATCTTTTAATACTGTCTGTAAAACAGAGACCTTTATATTTTTTTCCTGAGATTGAGTATAAATCCAAGAAGAAAAAGATTATCAATAGGTAACAGCAATAAAATAAAAGCCTTAAGCAGGAAAACTTTCAAGAAAGGTCAGTAGTACTGAAGAGGAATTTCCCACTGCCATGTGGTAGACATGTCAAGAAGATTTAGGCTAGACATAAAATACCCACAGCAGGGGTATATTGGCTTCATTTAAAAGAACTGAACTAAATTTCTATTTAATCTTCAACAGGATAAGTCCACAAATGCAAATATATAGGAATTGAAAGACTTTTTATTGGTGGGGGGCAATGCAGATCAGATTATATCATCACTAAAAGATTAAATTATGGCAAGACAAATTTAATCTAGCCTAGATATAAGGACAAACTCTTAAGAACAAACATCTTTAGGTTCTGAAATTGTTATACAAAAAAATTATAGTATAGAAGTATATTTCTAAGAAGTATTTTCCAAGCCTCCCACATTGTCCAACACACACACACACATAGACACACGCTTTTTACTGCAGCAATTTTTGTCATGTGGCTTTTAGACAACTGTATTATTTCACATCTCAAAGGGGAAATCATGTGAGAATAAAATATAGATAAAAGAACCATTACATACCCCCCAGGAAAACCATTCTCATCAGGATCCTTGTATTTTCTACTACAAAATAAACAAGGTATTTAGGAGTAAGAGGCCTCCTACAATGTAGATGTTGCTTCAGCCTCTAAAGTCCAACAAAGTAATGCAATAGTTTGCAAACTAAGAAATACAGACAGGATAGGAAAAAATTATTTATCATCCAAAGATTATGTTGGCCTCTTTAGTTATTTGGGAAATATTACCTGTCTTCTATTCTCTGGAAGAGTTTATGCAAAGCCTGGTATTATTTTGTTCCTGTGATATATTTGAAAAAAAATTCCTCAGAGGAGAATGAAACTGGATTTTTCCTTTTGGGAATTTTTCTTTTTTTGATTCAATTACTTGGAAATGGAATTACTGTTTTCTATTTCTTGTATCCAGCTTAGTTTTCTTTTTAAAGAGGTACATCTACTTTAACAAATTGTCAATTTTTTTAGTGTAAAGCTGTTCATAGTACCCTTATATCGTCATTTAATGTCTGTAGGTCCTGTAGTAATGGTGCTTTCTCCATTCCTAATATTGAAAAATCATGCTTTCTTTCTTTTCCTTTTATTGATTAATAAAAGTAGTATGTGCCTGGACAAATGTACTTGCAAAAAAATAACTGGGCTTCATTTATTTTCTCTGCTACAATTTGTTGTCTCTTCATTGCTTTCTGCTCTTTTCCTTATGATTTTTTTTTTCTTTCCTCATTTGATTTGCAATTTTTCTAAGCTTCTTAAGATAGAAGGTTAAAACACTGACTTTTACCTTTTTTGCTTGTCTAATAATTGCAATTAAGGCTCTATTATTCTCTCTAAGCACTATGTTAGCTGTTTCTGACAAGTTTTGATATATTTATCTTCATTATTATTCACTTCAAAGTATTTTCTAATTTGCACTGTAATTTTATCTTTCACCAAGAAGTCTTTAGAAATGTACTGCTTCATGATTTGCAGCTTAATATCACTATTGTCAGAGAAAATACTCTGAAAATAACTCATAATACTGTCACTTTTAGAAACTATCCCATGAGCATTTGAAAATAATATTTTGTCATTATTGAGTGTTTTTACAAATATGTATTTGCCTTTTTTTAGAGTAAATATCTAGTGCAGTCTTTAGGTCATGAAGTAGGCCTATACTTTATTGCATAATATATTGAACAAGTTCCCAAAGAGGTTATGCTCTTTTCTACTTATACCAAAAACACAAGAGCTACAGTTATCCAACCTTGCAAATATCTGGTTCCATTAAATTTATTGTCTTTCCCTCCTCATTATTCTATTAAGTTTGACATGGTATCTCATTGTATGTATAACAGTACTCATTTTATTTTTTCTTTAAAGATTTTTTTTTTTAATTCCAGATTTTCTATTTTATAGATTCCAATTCTCTACTAAAACTCCCCAATTTTTATCTTTTCTCCAGTGCTTCCTCTGTTTACATGAAAATATTACTAAATTACTTAAATTCCTTGTCTGTGAGAACAATCTGTGTCACCCGTGACTGCTTGTGTTCCCTATGCTTTCTGTGGCTTTTGGATGCTGGTCCTATTTTTCAACATACTTTGAAAATTTTGATTGCATGCTGAAAGTTGTTTTTAAAAACGTTTAGAGGCCCTAAATGATGTTTCTATGGCCAAAGAGAGTTCAGTCTTTTCTCTGCTAGGCAGATAGTGCAGGCTTCATCATCTTTACCCAGTCAGGAAGTCAACAAAATCAAGGCTGCTTGGCAGTTTGGTAAGCCTTATTTTACAGCTAGTTGGACCAAATTCTTAATATATATTCTCCAGGGCTTTCAACTGAAAGAATGGTATATGTTTTTGGCCTTTCTCCCCTCTGCTAATCTCATGGGTTCTGAACTCTACATTTCCTTAGCACAACAGACTAACAGACATTTAGTTTTACTTTCTAGGTAAGGGTTTCCATTTACTCTTTCAACTTTCTTCAACTTTTGCAAATATCTTGAGGAAAAAACTGATCAAATGTTTAAGATACCTCAAGTCTTTAATTTTGTTACTTCCACTGCTTAAGAACACCAAACATTCTGCATGTTTTTTTGTCTCCCAATACTAGCCCTGTAACTGGCCCAAATTCATGTTGAACTATATAGTGAAAACTATGAAAGGAATCTTTAGTTCCCATTGTTCCCAGAACTCTAATTATTTTCCAATGTACATTAAGTCAGCCATAGGATGTTCCATAGGCTCCTA
Organism: Chinchilla lanigera; assembly: GCF_000276665.1. NCBI lineage: Eukaryota > Metazoa > Chordata > Mammalia > Rodentia > Chinchillidae > Chinchilla > Chinchilla lanigera. Next base: position 26,067,712 of record NW_004955412.1, on the reverse strand, counting down.
AAACTCACCCCAGAATAAACTCACTATTTTACTTCTAAATCTGTCCTTGGCATATTCCCTAAGTTAATGGTATTGTCATTCATTCAATTATTTGAGGAGAAAGTTAGAAACTGCTTTTATCTCTTCTCTTAACATTAAACCCAACTAGTCAGCCACATGAGGTCGAGTACACCTATACTCCCAGTACTGGGGAGACAGAGGCAGGAAAACTGCTCTAAGTTTGAGGCCAGCTTAGGATTCATAGTGAGCTTAAAGCCAGTCTGGAATATCAAGATCTTGTCTCAAAAACAAACAAACAAACAACCCCAACCAACCAAACAAAAGCAACAGTCATCAATTTGTATAGATTTTGAAAATATTATTGAATAAATCATTCTCTGTTCCCACAACCTTCTTTATCTCACTGCAGTTACTGTAATAACTGGGTACCATGCCTTGCTTTTCTATTTTCATACTGTTACTCTGTTACAAGAGATCTTCGTAAGGTCCACATCAAGTAATAAGACTTCTGCCTTAAGTATTCCAATAGCTTTGTTCTAGCGTCTCTGCCACTTTACTTTCACCATAGATGGCCCAACTTTTTATATTATTTCTCAACTTTATCATATAGTTTCACGCTAACTTGGCCATCTGGAAAACTCTAATTCACCCTCTAAGAAAGCCTGTTTTTGATATGCTTTGATGATCTCTACCCTCACTTTTAGCATTGTAATAATTATTTGCTGTCTCCTTTTCTCCATTTGTCTATTCTCTTTTGGTGCTCATCCTACTCATCACCACTATCACCATCATGGTAGTAACATGTACTTTTTACTGTATTTATTAAATTCCAAATACAATGCTAAGTACTTAATTCCATTAACACACTGAAAGATAGTTATTATAATCTTCACTTTACAATTAAGGACATTGAGGCTTAAAATTATATAGTCAATAAGTAATACAACCAAACTTGAGTCCATTTGGGTCTAACCCATGCTATGAACAACTATCCTATTACACATTCAAGTTTTATATTCTCTGCGTATAATATGATGGCTAGCATGTAGAATGTTCTTAAAAAATGGGCTTCACTGTTAAAAAGAACCAAATACAATAATATATAAAGGTGCCTATAAATTATAAAACTTTACATAAATAATACTATTATTTCTTTCACCCTGGGCTAAAAGGAAGTGAGTATAGGAAACTACTTCAAAAAGGTTACATAAATACAAACTATAAGATTCCAACTATGTAACATTCTCGAAAGTGAAAATCATGGAGACAGTGCCCAGGGTTAGGGAGAGATGAACAGGGAGAGCACATACAATTTTTAGGTCGGTGAAACTACTCTGTATAACATGTGTATGGACATGTATCAGTATTTATCAAAACCCATGTAATATAACACCAAGAGGGAATCTCACAGATTTTGAGTACTAATGTGGCAAATATTGGTTCAGGAGATGTTAGAAACTGTACCACAGGCGGAAGGTGTGCATGTGTGGGAAAAGGAAGTACATGGGAACTCTGTTTCTGTTCACCTTGGCTGGGAACCTAAAACTGCTCTAAAAATAAAGTATTTAAAGAAATGAAACCACTGGAAAAAAGTAAGTGTTCACCATCTTTAATATTCTACTCAGTTCAAAAATACTTGTTACCGGTGTAGATCAGAAGGCAAAACCATTGCTGGGTTATTTCCCTTTATTTTTTTCCTTTGGGGAGGAAGGTGGCTGGAGATTGAACTCAGGGCCTTGTGCATGCTAAGCACAGGCTGTACACTGAGCTACAGTCCCAGCATGCACTGGGTTATTTCTTAGATTTGACTTCCAAAAACATCTTAACTGCTAATTTAAGACTCAGACTGAGGGTCAAAAAACTTACTTTTCAATATTCTTCTTTTTCTGTTCCTTTTGCCGTTTTTGTTCTTTTACTTGTTCTCTTTCAATGTCCATAAAAAGTCTTCTGTGTCTCAGGTATTGCTTTTGACGCTAAAGTAAAGTAGTTAAATCATTAAAATTCTGTTTTCAAAGGATTTCCCAAGGAAGGAAACTATTCTTATGATATAGACCAGCAATCCCCAACCTTTTTGGTACCAGGCACTGGTTTCTGAAAGATAATTTTTCCACTGACAGGTGTTTGAGGGTGGGGGTTGTAATATATGATTTCAGAAATGATTCAAGCCCATTACAAAGGTGTATATACAGATGAAGCCTCCTAGCTCACCTGCCATTCACAACTTGCTATTCAGCTCTGTTCTTAGTTACATCCTCCCCCTGGTCTCAAGGTTACAGACCCAGGCTACAGACAGTAAGTCTATATAAGTACACATTTATAATATCTTCAAAAAATTAAATACCTAGGAATGAATCTAAGCAAGGAAGTGAAAGACCTCTAATGAAAAAAAAACAGTACTCTGAAAAAAAAAAAAGAGATCAAAGAGGACATAAGAAAATGGAAACATATCCCCTATTCCTGGATAAACACACCAATATTGTCAAAATGACCATTTTACCAAAATGATATAGTTTTAATGCACTCCCAATAAAGGCACCAACAGCATTCCTCACAGAGCTATAAAAAAAAAAAATCCTAAAATTTATATGGAATCAGAAAAGACCCAGAACAGCAAAAACAATCTTGGGCAATGACAGCAAAGCAGAAGTTCACAATTGTGAATTTCAAGTTATATTACAAAACTACAGTGATAAAAACAGCATGATACTGACACAAAAACACATGTGGATCAACAGTACAGAATAGAGGATTCAGAAACAACCTCTTGCACATTCAGTCATAGGATCTTTGACAAAAGGGCCAAAAGCTTAAGGCTTGAGGTAAATAGCTTTTTTAACAAATGGTGCTGAAAAAACTGGCTGTGTACAGGAAAAAGATTGAATCTAAACCCATACCACTCATCATGTACTAAAATAAAATAAAAATCGATCAAAGATCTAAATGTTAAAACAGAAACAATCTGACAAGATAAAGTAGGTAAGATGTTTGAAGAAGACAGCATCATAGACAAGGACTTTCTGAACAGAACCCCAGTTACATGAGAAATAACATCAAGAATCAATAAATGGGATCACATCAAATTAAAAAGCTTTTGTACAGCAGAGGAAACAACCAAAAGAATAAAGAAACAACCTACAGAATGGGAAAAAGAATTTACCAGCTAGTCCTTGCACTGATATCTAGAGGACTGATATCTCGAACATACAAAGAACTAAAAAAAAATCAGACTCCCCACCTAAAATAAAAGAGCCAGAGCAGTATTCATAATCTTTATTTGCATTCTTTCCCACCTTAAGTTCATGCCACTACCCCATGAAAGATTCAACGGACATGAACATGTGCTCTCAGGCCCTTGAACTATCTTTTCGATGGAATTTGCTCCATGTTTCACATGACAATACTGGTGAAATGAGTTAACAACTGTTGCACAAAATCCAACCAAATCTTAACGAAGATCCCTGATTCTAGCTGGCTCTCTATAAATTGTAAACTAAGGGCCAACAAAGACGATCACCTTAAGGTGAATGATGAAAACCAGCACCAGTTATCACCTCATTAAGTCAGTTTCGGGGCTGGTGCAAAGGATGAATTGTATATTGTCAAGCAGAGGCAATAAATTATAAAGGCAGTCCAACTAAAGTAACACCAGCAACTTTGAAAATGTACAGCCAATGGTTTCCCTTGGGGTCTATAAAATTACACTACTTGTGTGTGGTCTTAAGGTTGAAGTGTGGTTCGGGGATGTGCATTTTAGCTGTCAGCACTTAGTAGCTGTGGAGGAAGATGCAAAGTCATCAGAAGATGAAGAGGACATAAAACTCTTAGGTATATCTGGAAAGCGATTTGCCCTTGAAGTGGTAGCAAGGTCCCACAGAAAAAAGTAAAACTAACTGCTGATGAAGATGATAATGATAAAGATGATGCTGAGGGTGATGATTTTGATGATGAGAAAACTAAGAAGAAAGCTCCAGTGAAGAAATCTATATAAGATACTTCAGCCAAAAATATAAAAAAATCAAACCAGAATGGAAAATTCTCAAAACCATCAACATAAGATCAAAAGGCCAAGAGTACTTCAAAACACAGGGAAAAACTAAAACATCCAAAGGACCTAGTTCCATATAAGACAATAAAGCAAAAATGCAAGCAAGTACAGAAAAAGGTGGCTCTCTTCTCCAAAGTGGAAGCCAAATCCATCAGTTATGTGAAGACTTGCTTCCAAACGACTGATGAGAAGGCTGTTCAAGATTTGTGGCAGTGGAAGAAGTCTCTTTAAGAAAACAGTTATTAAAATTTCCTGTATTATTTAATTTCTATAACTGCTGATACTTGGCTATCCTTTTTAGAATGCAAAGTGAGAACTTTTCCTACCACATTTGACAAAAGTTGTCCAGGTTCCATTGCCAAAAATGTGTGTCCAAAATGCCTGTTAAGTTTTTAAAGATGGGCCTCCACCTTTTGCTTGGTTTTATGTATGTATGGAATGTTATGATAGGACATAGTAGTAGAGGTGGTCAGACATGCAGATAGTGAAAAAACAAAAATATACACATGAAATAAACAGTGCTTTAATAATGTAAAAAAAATTTAAAAATAAGAGAGTCAATCAAAAAATGGGCAACTGAAATGAACAGGTACATTTCAGAAAAAGTACAAATGGCCAATAAATACATGAAAAGATGTTCAATGTCTCTGGTTATTAGAGAGAAATGCAAATTAAGAAAATACTGAGATTTCATCTAACTCCAGAAAGAATGGCTGTCATCAAGAAATCAAATAACAAATGCTGGCAAGGCTGTGGGAGCAGGTGGTTAAGGAATTCTTTTACAAGGCTGGAGAGAATGTAAATTAGTACAACCACTACAGAAGTTAGGATACAGATTCCTCAAAACATTAAAATTAGAAATTGCATTCAACCCAACTATACCTCTTCTAGATATCTTCCCAAAAGAGTTAAAGACATCATATTACAGTGATACATGTATACCCATTTCTATAGCAGCACAACTCATAATAGCCACGTCTTGGAGGCTACCTATATGGCCATCAACAGATGAATGAGTAAACAAAATTGATGTATATATAAACAATGGAGTACTACTCAACCACACATTTCAGTCATCTGTAGGAAAATGGATACATCTCAAGACCATATGCTGAGTGAAGTAAATCAGATACAAAAGTTCAAATATTGCATAGTTTCCCTTATATGAGAAAAACGAAATACCAATAATTTTTTTTGTTTATTTTGTTTTTCTTCCGATACCAGGAATTGAACTCATGACCTTGCACTTGCCAGGTGGGTGCTTTGCCACTGAGCTAAATCCCCAGCCCCAAAATACAAATAATTTAAACAGGAAAATAAAAGATTGATAAGAGATAGGGAGACAGACTACATGAACAAGGGAAGAGAATCTGAGGATCTGGGGAGATGGGACAGAGGGAAGGGGAAGGAGAAGTACAAAGGATGAAGATGTAACATTTATATATAACAATACCCCACAATGCATGTATTTATTATGTATCACAAGCATATACTAGTAAGAGAAACTTTAAAGTGAAAACAATACAGAAGTAACACAGAACTAAGTCCTTAATTTCTTTTTGCCTCTGATGACTCACAATAATAACACATACAAGAATTTTATACTTTTAAGCATATAGCTATTATATGTTAAAATAAACTATAGAAAGAAAAGTTTTGGTTTTTTTTTTCTTTTTTGGTACCGGGAATTGAACTCGGAACCTTGTGCTTGCCAGGCAGGCGCTTGTGCTGCTGAGCTACATCCCCAGCTAGAAAGAAGATTTAATGTAGTTTGCCCTTAGTACAGTCTCATCACTAGTACTAAATATAATGATTATATTTGATACAGTGAGATATATATTTACTCTATGTTCCCAAGTAGTGGGTATTATCAAAAGCCAGGGCTACAGAAAGAATGTGGAAGTTATTTTATACTATAACATCCCTTGAATTTTCAAAATTTGAATCATATCACAAAAGTGTACTCTGAGCCTAGCCTAACATGCTAGAAAGGACAGGACAACCAAAGTTTATCAGGATATCATACTCATAAATGGAACCAGTACAATACAAGCAAGTGCTAACATACTGTGTGTGATTTGTGTGATTTGTTTATTCCTCTGAATTTATATATTCCTTTTTAAGGCTACAGGATGCTCAAAAGGCTAAAGCCTATCTATACTTATACTAGGGTAGTCTATGGATTTGGTAAAAAATTATTAAAAGTCAAAATAGTTTCCAATATTGAGGATGTGTCAGAGTCACACAAATGCTCCCAATGCCTGCCTTTCCAGGAACTGAGTTAGTATATCTGGTTCAGGTGTAGGCATTTGCATTTTGAAAAAAGCTCCATATCTGATTCTGGTATATGGTCAAATTAAGAACTTTTAGTTTAAACCAACTTTAAATTGCAAAGGAAATAAAAAAGGAGACATACATATAAAATGTTTTTTTAATTAAGTTATAGTGGCAAATATATCCTAGCTGGGGAAATTCACTTACATCAGAACTTTGATTTCACATCAATGTACCCTATACCACAGAAGCTTAGAAGAAAAGTTCAACACACGTTATGATCAAAATATACAGTAAAGGTTTAAATTTTAGAAATTATTACAATAAAAGACACACCACCATTAACCTGCCTCAAAATATGTCTCCTCACTTCAAACATGCTTCACCCATTGTTCCTGCCACTTTTTGAAGCAGTACTGAAAGTCCTCTTTCAAGAGTGTCTTCATAAAGTCTGGTCAAAAATACAGTGAATGCTGCAGCTAAGTGCCATCCAACAAAAAGACAGGCTGGTAAAAACATTCTGGTGTGTCCTTATTCACCTTATTCCCTAGATCTGCTACTGTGTGACTTGTAGCTCTTCCCCAAAGTCAAAATGACCATGAAAGCTTATAGCTGGAATACTAGAAACAGGAAGTGAGAAGTATGAAAATAGGCCAAAAAAAAGGTGAGTAAGGTCAGATAACCTAAGATCTTGAACGTGAAGCTGAGAAGCACAAATTTTATGCTTCAGCAATGGAAAACCAATGAGGGTTTCCAACAGGATAATGATAACATGACATTTTTAAAAGGCTGTTTTAGTGGGGAAGACTGGAGAGAAAATACAATTGTTGGAAATTATTGTCAACAGCCTCTCTGAGTCAAGATTAATCTCAGTTTAGATAACAGATAAATTGTATTTTTAATCCTCTAAAATAAACTTTTTCTTCTAACTCTTAAAAGAATTACCATGAAAGCTACACACTTTGAAACGATGTATTACATAGAAGCAGCCAAGTGCAACTAAAGGCACTCAAGAAACGACTTCCAGAATGGCTTCAGAAAGTGGCAAGAAACATGGGACAAGTGTGTTTGAAGTAAGAGGGAGTATTCTAATTGGGATTAACGGCAATGTGTCATTTACTATGAAAGTGTTTTTAATTTACACATTCACCATAGTTTTTGATCACATCTTGAATTATAATGACTCAGACAACTTGTCTGGATTTTGTGAAATTATCTTTTAATCCATTAAGGCACAGAAAACCTTCCAACGTCACATGTATCATCACTGTGGAAATATTACTATTCAAAGCAACATTACCACATACCTCTTTCTTTTCTTCTTCTTGGTCTATTCCAGAATGAATGGACAGTGAAGCTTGAAATTCAACACTCAATCCTGATGGATACTTATAAACCTGTTAGAAAGTCCAGTCACACAAAATGAGAAAATTATCCTTTTAATGTTTTTATCTATTCTTTTCTTCTGTAACCTTAACTTGATTGCAGTAAGCAAACAAACAAAAAAGCATGTAAGAATAAAAGCAAAAAAGAATGAAAGGAAGACATTTCAGAAGTAATTAACCAGTCACCCAACCAAACAAAATCTTAATAAGCCCAAGAAAAGGTTTCAGAGAAAAAACATGAACGGACAAATAATAATAGTCTTATGACATAAGGTGGTATACATACTTGGATGTTTTTTTTTTTTTGGTTTTTCTCCGGTACCGGGAACCGAACTCACGACCTTGCGCTTGCCAGGCAGGCGCTTTGCCACTGAGCTAGACCCCCAGCCCCACTTGGATGTTATATAGGTCAAATTATGATTGCTAATTTTTAGAAGTAAAAAGTTTAAAATTGTTTTATCTCTTTAAAAGTTATTTATCTTTCAGCAAGTTTGCAGGATATAAGATGAATATACAAAAATCAACTGTATTTCTATCCTTGTGATGAATAATCTGGAAACAAAATTAAGAAAAAAATCCATTTATACTATTATAAAAAGAATAAAATACTTAGGAATAAATTTAACAAAGGAAGTATAAATTTTATACTCTGAAACCTACAAATCATTGTTGGAAGAAATTAAAAGACAACTAAATAAATGGAAAGACCTTTCACCTTCATGACTTGAAAGACTAAATATTATTGAGATGGCAGTACTCCCCAAATTGATCAATAGATCTAATGTCCTTCAAGCTCAGCCAAGACCCAAAATGTAACAGGAACCCTCTAAAAGGGTTCCTTTTAGAACTACAACTCTGGTGAGTTTACAACTCTACAAATCCTACAACTCTGGTGAGTCACCCAACCTCCCAAACCGGGAGACTGTAAGATCCTAAAAGACAAGAGGCAATGAGTATACACTGTGGGAAGCCCTTGTTTCTATCCCCAGCAACACACACAAAAATTAGTTATTTACATAAACAATAATCCAAAAGGATATTTAATAAAACAATTCATTTATAATAGCATCAAAAGGAATAAAATACTTAGCAATAAACTTAATGAATGAGTGAGGCAAAAGATTTACTACAAAACATTGCTGAAAGAAATGAGACACTATTAAGTGAAAACACATCCTATTTTGATGGATCAGAACTAGTGTTAAAACTTTACTGTAGGGGAGGAGAGGAGTGACAGATACATTCCTTTGTTCAATTGCTTAAGGGTCACGGCCAACTTCTGTAACAAAAGATGGGGAAAGAGAATGGGAAGGGAGCGGAGGGGAGAGAAGAGGAGGAGAGGGAAGGGAAGGGAAGAAAAGAACAAAGCAAAACATAATAAATATACTTAATCAAAGCACAAAAGCCTTCAGAATCAAGACCCAGAATGAACTATCCGTTTCTTTGCTTGGGTTTAACGAAAGACAGACATGTAGAAATGATTAAAGAGGATGGTCTAATGCTAACATACTGACTGAGTGAGAAACTAGGAAAGACCTGTCTGTTCAGATTCTCCTTGGTCATTCTGTGCAGCATTTCTTCCTCCTGCATAGGATGGAGGACTTATGATTTGCTGTAAGACCAGGTATGTGAAACAATTCCCTTTTCTCCACCTCTAGGACAGAGAGGCAGGGAAAGATTAGAGTAATATTTTTAGGCTTATTTACTTGCTTTGAGGAACAGTGGTTCTACTTTCTGTGACCTGTCTCAGGAAAGAAAAGTCCTAGTTTCTATGGTTGGGGGTGCAGAAAGGGGAATAGGTGACAGAAGGACAGAAAAATTCAAAGGAAGTCTACTTTTTTTTTTTTTTTTTTAGTGCTGGGGATGAGCCCAGGGCCTTCATACTGAGCTATATCCCCAGGTTTTTTTGAATTTTTTACTTTGAGGGAAGGTCTTGCTAAGTTCCCCAGGCTAGGTTCAAACTTGTAGTCCTCCTGCTTCAATCTCACAGAGAGCTGGGATTATAGACATGTACCACCATGCCTAGGTAAGACTGATTTTTTCTTTTTTTGGCTTGCCTCTGAGTCCCAAAGTGCCATACTTTGGGGTATCATTTTCTGAGCCCCAACAATACCCAAAGTAATCTACAGATTTAACATAACCCTTATCAAAATTCCAATCGCATTTTTTCACAAACACTAAAGTCCTTCCTCAAATTAATAATTGGCTCTAAAGGGACTACGAAGAGTCAAATAACCTTGAAAAAGAAGGACAAAAGTTGTACACTTCTTGATTTCAAAACTTATTATAAAGCTACAATAATCAAAACAGCATGCTACTGGTATAAAGACAGGCTTACTAACCAGCAGGGTAGAATTGAAGGTCCAAAAATAAATGTTAGCATAGATGGTTAAATGTTTTTGACAGGGAGTCAAGATCACCCAATGGGGAAAGGGCAACCTCTTGAAAAAATGTTATTAGAAACATAGATATTCATATGCAAAAGAACAAAACTGGATGCTTACTTTATACCACACACAAAAACTAACTCAAAATAGATTAAAGACCTAAACACAAGAGCTAAAACTATAAAAGTCTTAGAAGCAAACATAGGAGAAAAGCTATATGACAATGGATCTGGATCTTGCAATTTCTTAAGTACAATACCAAAAGCACAGGTAACAAAATAAAAAATAGAACAGGAAGAGGACCAGGAGATGCAAGAAGAGGAGAGGAGGGTAAGGGAAGCGGACATAAAAAGAATGATGTGTTATTAACATATACTAACTCTTCATGATGAATGTAGTCATTACATACTGCAAACATATACTAATAAAAATTTAAGAAATTAAAAAAATAAATTGAACTATGTGAGAATTTTTAAAAAGTTTTTTTGTACATTAAAAGACACTATCAATGGAGTAAAAGGCCACTGAAGAAATCAGAGAAAACATTTCCATATCATATATCTAATAAGGGGTTAGTATCCAGAATACATACAGAGCTTCTACAATTAAAAAAAACAAAACCTGATTTAAAAATAAGCAAGGGCTTGAATCAAATTTCTCTAAAGGAGACACCAAAATGGCCAATAATTATATGAAAAGATGTATAATCAGGAACCATTGGGAAAGTGGAAATCAAAGTAACAGTGAGATACTATGTCTCCTCTATTGGGATGGCTATTATTTTAAAAAATAGAAAATAACAAGTACTAGTAAGGATTTAAAGAAATTAAAATGGAACCCTTGTGCAACACTAGTGGGAATTTTAAAAGGTACAATCACTATGGAAAAGAGTATGGTGAATCCTCAAAAATTAAAAATAGAATTCCCAGCCAGGTATGGTAGTGCACACTTGTAATTCTACCCTAGCATTTGGGAGGCTGAGGCAGGCAGATCAAACAAATAAACAAACAAAAAAATTCCCATGTGATCCAGCAATTTCACATGTGAGTAAATACACAAAACAATTCAAACCAGAGGTTTGAAAAAGTATTTATATTCCTGAAGCTGAGGCTTAACTTCCTCATAGCACTAGCTACTCTGTTTCAGTTTGTTTTGCCTTATTCCCCAAAAAATTAACCAATAAGGAGAGACTTGCCTGAAAAGAAGAAGAAAAAACATCAAAGAACACCAGTCAGATGTAATCTTAATCAGTCTTTTCAGGTTCATGTGAACCAGGAATGCCTGAACACCAGGTGAGTTGAGAGCATGTCAAAATTTTGATTACTGCAAGTATTAATGACCATCCTAAGGTTCACCTGTGTCTAGGGTCTATTGCCTAAAATTAGAGTCCTCAGAAAACCCTTTGTGCCTCGCAAGATGGAATCGGGATAGAAGCCCTTCATCTTCCTCTACCTGGCAGCTTGTTAGCAGAGCTGTATCTTTTCACATTGCTCTATCCCTTGAGTTATTGGCTTCACCAAGAGGCACCGGAACTGGACATTTCATGATTGCCTTCTATGTTCTCTACAGCATTACACATAGTAGTTGAGGCAAAAACAACTCAATTGTCAATCAGTGGATGAATGGATAAACAAAATACAGTGTACAGAGAGAGAGAGAGAGAGAGAGAGAGAGAGAGAGAAGTATCATTCACATTTATAGAGAAAGAAAATACTTTCCTCTACTATAGCCAATGGCTGCCCTATGTCCCAAGGTCCATATTACCATGGTGTGGGAACAAAGCCTGTGGTGTGGATACTGTGGAGGCTCATTATCAGGCCTGTTTGTGCACTGGAATCAAGGTTACAGGAACTGATGCTGAAGTAATGCCTGCCCGGTGAGAATTCCAAATAGGGCTCTGTGAAGGACCCTTCACAGGAGAGCATTTGCATTGTGTATGCGAAGACTTTGGAGTGATAGCAACCTTTAAGCCTAAGCCCATTTCTGGGAACTGGAATGGTGGAGGTGGCCATACCAGTTTCAGCAGCAAGGCAGAATGGTCTGATGTACACTGAGGAGGCCTCTGAGAAACTAAGTGAGCGGCACCAGCACCACATTTGTACCTATAATCCCAAGGAGAGGCCTGGATAATGCCTGGTGCTTAACTAGACTCCACAAAACCTCCAATGTCAATGACTTCTGTTGGCATAGCCAGCTGTGGCACCAGCATTTGCATTCCCCAGACTCTCAGCCAGAAGAACGGTTACGTTGAAGACAGCTGCTCTTCTGCCAATTGTGACCCCTTTGCTGTGACAGAAGCCTTCATCTGCACATCTTCTCAGTGAGCTTGGCAATCAGCCTTTCCAGTGCAAATACCACGTGGACTAGACTTCTGTGAGCCCCTCCTCATTCTTCACCCTATCCCTAGCTGTCCTACTTGTCCCTACTGTAACTAAAAAAGTATATTATGAAGTCTTTTTTATTCTTCACACTCAGTTAATCTTGCTTTCTTTGGCCAGGATAAGAGGGGTCAAATCCTGAATCTCTTCACACCTGCTCCACCTCCCCTTTGTCCCTCCCCATCATGGAAGCTTTCTACTGCATTAATGGGGACACGGGCAGAGAAACTAACCACTGCTTTTCACTTCATCAAGCGTGTTTATCCAGTAGGTGTAGCTATCTGGATAGAAAGATGTGCTTGTGAAGGAGCCGGGGTGGACAGGATTTTTGTTCAAGGTAGCTGAAAGGGGAAAGACCTGACTTTGCTGTAATCCCAGTACTTTAGAGGTGAGGCAGGAGGATAGTTGGGAGTTAGAGGCCAGCCTGGGCTACAAAGTGAGCTCAAGGCCAGCCTGAACTACATAGCAAAACCCTATCTGAAAAAGACCTGACTTAGGGGCAGGGGAGATAGCTCAGTGGCACAAGCATCTGCCTGTCAAGTGCAAGGTCCTAAGTTCAATTCCCAGTACGGCGGGGGGAGGGGGAGACCTGACTGTGCTTAAGTGAGGATCTCTCTCCTGGGAAGCTCTATTTTCTAAGATATATCCAACTTTCTATTCTAAGTAGAAATTACGAGAGGAGGAAAGGTTGGGGATCAGGGAGGAATGCCCTTCCTTGGTCTCTTCCTGTGGTGCCTCTCTACTTGAGGCTTGATCTCCACCCATGAATACAAAGTTGAGTAAACTGACGGACATCCTCATTTTCAAAGAGGAGAAAGTTCTTATTGATTGTCCTCCATTTATAACACAAAGTAGTATTTTCATTTAAATGTTAAAAAATATGTATATACATGGAAGTGTGGTATGTGTTTTTTTCTAAAAGGAGTAAACCATCCTGGTCACTGAGTACTGAATTTGGTTTAGAAATAAGAATCTCAGCATGGCATGGTGGCACACACTTGCAATCCCAACTCGGGAGGCTGAGGCAGGAGAACTGCTGTGAGTTCAAGGGCAGCCTGGGCTACACTAGTTAGTTCAAGTCTGGTCTGCACTACATAGCTATACTCTGTCTCAAACAAACAAACAATCTCCTTTTGGATAGCAGTGAGCAATATGGCTGGTTCCTGGTTCTTCATTATTGTTATGGTTTGTATCTAGATGCCCCCACAAAGCCTCAGGCAGTCATATGTGGGGCTCTTTCAGAGGTGGCTGGATCGAACAGTATGTACCGCTAGGATTGATTTGTGATGCAATGCTAGGATCATGAGCACTAGAATTAAGGGTGTGAGGGGCTGGGGATTTAGCTCAGTGGCACAGTGCCTGCCCGGAAAGTGCAAGGTCATGAGTTCGATCCTTGGTACTGGAAAAAAAAAAAAAAAAAAAAAAAAAAAGGGAGTGAGTGCTACCCACCCTAAATAGCCTAGTTAAGGTATAAGGAATAGAAACAACTGTGGTCATCCCTTGCTTTATTTGCTACCTTCTTGCAACATGAACTATCTCTTCTCTGTGATGCCTGTCTGGCATACCAACCTGCCTTGGAGCTAGCCGATGATGAATAGAAACCTCTACAAACTGTGGCCTAAATAAACCTTTCCTCCCTTAACTTATGAGTGTTGGGTATTTTGTCTCAGCAACTGGAAAAGTAACTAAGACAATGACCACATAAGGGCAGCCCTGCCCTGCCCTCCCCTCCCTGATTTTAGAAGGGTGAATTGTCAGCATGTCACTGACAGGGGTACTGGGGTTGTTTTCTGGTAGGGCTAGCATGTCACTAAAACGAGTCTTTTGATATGTTAAATTTTTAAAAAGCAAAACAAGTTTGGATTTTAATCAAATTTTTAGGGTTTTTAAGTGCAATATTACAGAATTGCCTGTTTTCTTCAGCTTTTTCTTTCTACTCTGCTCTTGGGAATTGGGGGCAGGGCTGGAGATAAAACACTTATAATTTTGTATCCTAATGTCTCTTTTCCCAGGTAGAATATTCCTTTTTTAGACTTCCTAGTTCGTTATTTCTCTTTCATTAAACCTCACCTCCATCCCTACATTTCTGCCCCTGTTCTCTGGTTGTTTCTGTGCTGTGCAGCAGGTCAGCTGTAGTTTTCTCCTGCCAACACATCTAATTGCCCTGTACATTGTTCAGAGTTAGATAACTCCTCACTGTAAACAAACTGTCCAGAACAGCAGTTATAAATCAACCTAACACTTAAAAAAATCACTGTCTATAAAACTCAAAGGAGAATATTTTGTGTGCATGTGTGTGGTATTAGAGAGTAAAAGCAGGGCGTTGCTCACAGTAGTCAAATGCTCTGCTACTGGGCTACTTTACCAGGCTTTTTATTATTATTATTTATTTTGCGATAGTCTTACAAAGCTGTCAAGGCTGGCCTCAAGCTTTCAATCTTCCTGCCTCTGCCTCTTAGGAAGCTAGGATAACAAGTGTGTACCCTCATGTCTGGCAGAAGGATTTTTTAAACAATGTAATAGACTTGAGAATATTTACAAGAGCAAGAGCTAAGCAAGGGAAATTGGTTGAAGATATATTTATGATCCAGGATAATTAATCAAGAATGGATCTAGGAGAAAAAAAAGCAAGGGAATTCAGAACATGGACCAAAAAGAGACAATTCTTCCTCTAAGGTAAGAGTAGGTAATAATGGCAAAAAAAGGTAAATGATTGAGGCAGTTGTGATGACTTTTATTGTCTTTATGAAGGTTTGAGAGTATAGGGGAGCAGCAAGGAGTGTTTAAGGTTTAGAATAATTAGTATGGGGCACTACACAGAGAATGGCAAGAACAAATAAGAAAAATACCACACAGCACCAAGAATTCTAAATATAAACATAGTGTTAATTTATATTACTGAAGGGTATTCTCCAATAAGGCTGCATTATTTGGGAATACAAAAAGAGAACAGGAAGCACCTGGGTTGAGGAGCTTCAGCGCTTATATGGCAGAACGACATGAAGAGGTTCAGACCACTAAAGCCATCCTGAACTGAATGGTAGGGAGTAGTCACCCTTTTCTGTGCTCTGCAAATGTCCTACACATCCTTCATCACTATTATGATGCCTCAGAACTATATGCCAATGTATCAGTCTTCTTGAGACTGAAATTTGAGTACTGTGTCTTGTTCATAGTCGTATGTTTGATATTTAGTACTTAAAGAATGCCTGACATCTAACAGGTGCTTAGCAAGTGTATGACTGGTTAATTCATTCAAAACACGCTACCAAGAAACTGCCAGGTAGGTACCAGGCACTCAAGTAAATTTTACTTCTTTCATTTTTCCCTTCACTACTTGCTTCATTTTTACTAGTAAGCTTTATTAATCCTTAGGTATTCAGTTGACTTGATGTTATTATCATTAAATTATTTCTATTCTTAATAGTGGTAGAGTTGTTGCATCTAGTAGATATTTACTGTATATTGATATTTGCTTTGTCTTTGTGTCTCATTATTATTGCAGATCTCTATTTTTAAGGGTGGTACAGTAGCTTTTAATTTTTTTTTTTCTGGTACCAGGAATGGAACCCAGGACCTTGTGCTTGCCAGTCAGGCACTTGTACCACTGAGCTATATCCCCAGCTACAGATAATAGACTTAATAAATAGAACAGCTGATGAACTTAGAAAGGACATAATAAAAAGCTAGCTGAGCTAAAGAACATGACATAAAACATGAACCACCAGTTGAGCAGAATTAGAGTCTGTGAAAAAGTATCAAACAGAAATTGGGGAGATAAAAACTTCTATTATAACTGTAGGCAACAGAAAAGATCACAGTAAGGACAGACTGTCAGAGCTAGAAACAGGGTTGATGCAAGTGACCATATGCTTAGAGATACCTTAAAAACAACAGGAGAATATGGGAAATGGATCCAACAGCTGCTAGATGTGAAGAAGACTAATCTAAGATGAAATGGAATTAGTAAAAACATACAGGATAGCACAAATGGCACAAAAAGCCTGTTTACAGTAATAATAGCAGAAAACTTTCCAACTATGGGGGAAATCAACTAACATATAGATGGGTCATATAGAAGCCCAAATAGCCATGATCAAAAAAAAACCCATGTAGTACATCACAGTCAAAATCCCAGAAGTCCCATAGGAGGACACAATCTTAAAAGCTGTTGGAGGGGGCTGGGGATTTAGCTCAGCGGCACAGTGCCTGCCTGGCAAGCACAAGGTCGTGAGTTCAATTCCTGGTACCAGAAAAAAAGACAAAAAAACCAAAAAACCAAAAAACCAAAAAAACCAAAAACAGATTTTGAAAAAAAAAAAAAAGCTGTTGGAGAAAATCAACAAATCAATTACAAAGGTAAACTGATTAATATTACCTCAGACCTCTCAACCCAAACACTGAACACTAGCAGAGCTTGGAGTGAAGTATTTGATGCCCTAAAAGAAAAAAACAAAAAGAAAACACCCTCCCAATCCAAACTGACATGTCCTGCAAAATTATCCTTCCAAGTTGATTGTCAAATGTCTTCCCATGATAAAGAGCACCTTAAAAAAATTCATGACCACCAAACCAGCATTTAAAATTTTTTTCGTTTTTTGCAAGGCTACTGTTATAGTTAGTGTCTGGATGTGACCTCCTGAAAGCTCATGCAGTCATGAGGTAGGCTTCTAGAGTTATGACTGATTCATGGGTGTGAGTGTTACATCTGCCCTGGGGCAGGTAGTTTGCATACAATGTAAGGGAGGGAAGAGGCTTGCCTTCTGCCACTCCCCTCTTCTGCTCTTGTTGCTTCTGCTGTTTTTCTGTCGCCATGAACTGTTGCCCTCTGCCATGTGCCACTCTGCCTTGGAGCCAACAAGTATGGAATGAAACCTCCACAAACTGTGAGCTAAATAAACCTTTATTTCCTTAATTTTGGGTGTAAGGTATTTTGTCTCAGCAGTGAGAGAAAAGTAACCAAGACAGATTCCTTAGAAGGAGACAATAAGCCAGAAAGGCCAAAAAGACTAGTGGAATAAATACCTCATGTAGGGTGAGTAGTTAAGCAGAAGAGAGGGGAAAAAAGGGAATCAGTAACAAGAAAATAATGCAATGACAGGAAAAAGTCAACACCTTTCAGTAATAACTCAATGTGAATGATCTCAATCCCCTAATCAAAAGAAATAAATGGACAGATTAGATCAAAAAACAAAACCCAACAGTATGTTGTATACAAGTTAACAAATTTAATCCAAAAAGAAATCCACGGACTAAAAATGAAGGATGGAAAACAATATTCCATGCAGCAGGAACCCCAAAACAAGCAGGAGTAGCTATTTTATTTTCAAAGTAGACTTCAAGCCAAAACTGTTCTGAAAGAGCCAAGGTCACTACATATTGGTTAAAAGAGCAATTCAACAATAAGAAATAACAATTATAAATATATGTGCACCAAACACTGGTGCACCTAACCTCATAAAACAATACTAGTGAACTTAAAAGATATGATGAACATCATCACAATTATAGTAGGGGACCTGAACAACCCACTATCATAAATACACACATTAATTAGGCAAAAATATCAACAAAGGAATACTAGAGTTTAACCACATCTTTAAACAAATGGACTTAATGGATATCTACAGTGTTCTACCCAACAACAAAATACGGATTCTTCTTAGCAGTACACAGAACATTCTCCAAACAAACCACATGCCCATAAATCATGCTTACAAAAATAAAAAGAATCAAAATTATCCCAGGCATATTATCAGATCATAGTGCAATGAAACTAGAAATCAACAACAATAGCAAGTATAGAAATTGTGGAGACAAGTAGAGATTAAACAATATACTCTTGAATAATCAATATGTCACAAGAAATCAAGGAACAAATCAGACAATTCCTAGAATCAAACAATGCCAGTATCAAACATACTGTATCACATGGGACACAGGAAAAACAGTCCTATGAGGGAAGTTTACAGCTCTGAAACCCCACAGAGTAAGCTCAAATAACCTAATGATGCAGCAGAAAAACAAGAACAATCCAAATCCAAAGCTAGTACAAGGAAGGAAATTGTACATTTTAGAGCAGAAATAATTTGAGACCAAAGAATTACAAAGAATCAAGAAATCAAAGAGCTGGTTCTTTGAAAGAACAGACAAAATAAACAAATCCTTAGCCAATGTTACCCAAAAGAGGAAAGAAAAGACACATCTATGTAATTAGAACGAGAAAGGCAAAATCATAAAGGATGTCAGCAAAACCCAGGTTATTAGTAACTACTTCAAAAACCTATACATCAATAAATTTGAGACTCTAGAAAAAATACGTAGATTCTTAGATACGTATGATTTTACAAAACTGAAACAAGAAGATACAAAACCCCAGAATACTCTAATAGCAGGTAATAAAATTGAAGTAGTAATAAAAAGACTACCAACTAAGAAAAGCTGAGAATATGAAGGATTCACTGCTGAATTCTACAAGAACTTCAGGTAAGGGGCTGGGGATTTAGCTCAGCGGCACAGCACCTGCCTGGCAAGCACAAGGTCGTGAGTTTGATTCCTGGTACCAGAAAAAAAAAAGCAAAACAAAAAAAAAAGAACTTCAGGTAAGATCTAACAATATTCCTCAAACTCTAATGAAACTGAAAAGGGAGAAGTATTGCTGAACTCGTTCCTGGAAGCTAACATTATCTTGATTCTAAAACAAAAGAAAACTTCAATTGAAAAAGAGAAGTACTGGAGCTGGGGATATAGCTCAGTTGCATAAGCACCTGCCTGGCAAGCACAAGGTCCTGAGCTCAATTCCTGGTACAAAAAAAAAAAGAGAAATACAGGCCAATCACTTTAATGAATATAGATGCAAGAGTCTTCAATAAGATACTAGCACACAGAATGCAACATATCATTAATGATCATACATAATGACCAAGAAGATATCATCCCAGGGATGCAAGGATGGCTCAACATATGCAAATCAATAAATGTAATACATCACATAGAAGCAAGGGCAAAAATCACAGGAGCACCTGAAAAAGCCATTGACAACATTCAACATGTGCTCATAATAATAAAAAAAAAACCTGAAGAAATAAGTATAGAATGACCATATCTCAATCTGATAAAAGACAAACCTCCTGCCAACATCATACTGAATGGGAAAAACTGAAAACTTTTCCTCTAAAATCAAGAACAAGCTGAGTGTAGTGGTACATACTTATAATTCCAGCATTCAAGAGGTAGAGGCAGGAAGATCACCCAAAGATAAGAATATCCACTATCACCATTCCTGTTCAATATAGTACTTAAAACTTTAGCCACAGCAATCAGGCAAAAGAAAAAAATAAAAGGGATATGTATAGGAAAGGAAGAAGTCAAATTATCCTTGTTTATAGATGACATAGTCTTTTACCTAAAAGATCAAAAAAATTCCACCAAAAGACCCCTAAAGCTAATAAATTCATCAAAGTAGCAGGATAAAAAATCAACAGTATTCTTTTCTACTAATGCTGAAACCATCAAGAAAGAAATTAGGAAACCAATACCACTCAGAATACATTCAAGAAAAATTAAATAGTTACGAATTAATCTAACCAAGGAAGTAAAAGACCTAACAAAAGCTACAAAAAAGAGAATCTTCAAATTTCAGAAAAGAGATTTGAAGAGGACAACAGAAAATGGAAAGCCATCCCCTGTTCCTGGACAGACAGAACCAATGTTCTCATAATGGCCATACTTCCAAAACATACACAGATTTAATGCAATCTCAATCAAAATAGCAAGAGCATTCCTCACAGTACCAGAGAAAACAATTCTAAAATTCATATGGAACCAGAAAAGATCCAGAATAGCAAAAGCAATCCTGGGCAAGAGCAAAGCAGGAGGCATCACAAACTCAGATTTTAAATTATATTACAAAGCTATGATAATTAAAAAAAAAAAAAAAAAAACCACCACAGTAATGACACAAAAACAGACAATGGATCAATGGAACAGAACAGAGGATGCAGAAAATCCCCAGGCACATTCAGCTGTCAGTCCTTTGACAAAAGGGCCAAAATCTTAACACTGGAGGAAAGATAACCTCTGTGATTAAATGGTGCTGGGAAAACTGTCTATCCACATGCAGAAGATTGAATCTAACCCATTACCTCTCACTATGTACTAAAATAAAATCAAAATGGATCAAAGATCTAAATATTAAGAGACAATCTGATAGAAGATAAAATAAGTGCCTGAACACAGAGGCATAGATAAGGACTTTCTGAACAGAACCCCAGTTGCACAAGAAACAATATCAAGAATCAACAAATGGAATCACATCATATTAAAAAGCTCTGTACAGCAAAGGAAACAACCAACACGGTGAAGAGACAAACACAGAATGGGAAAAATATTTTGCTATCTACACCTCAGGCAGAAGGCTAATATTTAGAATATACAAAGAACTAAACGAAATGCAGACCTCCCAAAATAAAAGATTCAATCAAAAAGTGGGAACCTAAAATGAACAGACACTTTCCAGAAGAAGCATAAATGCCAATAAATACATGAAAAGATATTCAACATATCTAGCCATTAGAAAAATGCAAATTAAAACAATACTGAGATACTATCTTACGCCATCAAGAAATCAAATAATAACAAATGCTGGTGAGGCTGTGGGGAAAAAAGGAACCCTTCTGTATTTTTGGTGGGAATGTAAACTAATACAATCACTATGAAAATCAGTATGAAGATACCTTAAAAAATGAAAAAAATTTTATTTGACCCAGATATTCCTCTTCTATATATCTATCTGCCTGCAAGAGCTATAGACACCATATTACAATGATACATGCATACTTATGTTTGTAGCAGCACAACTTACAACAGGTAAACTTTGGAAATGGCCTTTATATCTATCAACAAATGATGAGCCAGGCATGGTGGCACATACCTATAATCCTAACACTCAGGAGGCTGAGGCAGGAATATCACAAGTTCAAAGCCAGTCTGGATTACAGCAAGTTCAAGACCAGCCTGGCCGACAGAGAAAGATCCTGTCTCAAAATAACAACAAAAAATAAAATCAAAACAAACAAAACACATGAATGGAGAAAGAAAATGTAAATGTGGTATTTATACAAAATGGAACACTACTTTGCCATCAAAGAAGAATAAATTTGAGTCATTTATAGGAAAATAGATGCACCTTAAGACTAATGTTAAGTAGGCCAAGTGTAGTGGCACATGACCGTAATTCCAGTACTCAGGAGGCTGAGGCAGGACGAGCACTGTGAGTTCGAGGCCCGTCTGGGCTAGTCTGAACTGTATAGTGAAACTCTGTCTCAAAAAGGCAAAATAATAATAATAATAATAATAATAATGAGACTAATGTTTAACGAAATAAATCAGACACACAATATTAAATATTGCATGGTTTCTCTTATGCAAGAAACCCGAAGTATACATAAATTAAAGAGCAAAATAAAAGAAAATAGGAAGCAGGAAGACAGATCTTTTGCAAATGGGGAAGGGACCAAAGGATGGAGCAAGGGCAGAAAAAGGAGAGGGGAAGGAAAAGAAAAAGAATTAAGATGCATTATATACATGTGCCAACTCCTCATGATGAAAAAGTAGTAAGAACCAAAAGTTTAAAAAATAATAATAAAATAATCTTGAAATAGGTTATAAATAAAACAGGAATCTGTCTTGTAACAGCCTTGCCCTTATCAGATACCTAGAACAGCATCTAAGTTCCACTCCCATACTCTTGATGTCTGCTGTACCTGCTGTCCACTGCAAGGTCCTCTCTGGTCCCTGGGCATAAGATGTTGATGGTGTTCTACAAGCAAATCTTCTCGCTGTCGTTCAGCTGTCCCACCAGATGCTTTCTGCACAGCATATAAGCTCTAAAAAACCCAACAGCACTTGTCAAATTGTAAGCACAGACATAATTGTAGTGATAATGCTGTAAGTTTCAGTAATAACCCTGAAGTAATCTAAACGGGTCAAAGTATTCTTACATATTATGGTATAAATATAGCCAGTACATTTTTTTGCTATTCTTATGAATCTTAATTCTACCACAAAGCAATCTCAAATTCCATCTATAAAAAAAGGATATTAGTATCAATCTCCCAGATTAATTGCAAGAATTAAATGAGACATTGATTCAAACTTGTAAAAGCATGTGGCTGTAAGTACTCAATGAAAACAATGTTATTTATGATAACAATATTGCTAATAGTAATAAGCAATAACACTACCATCACCATCTTTGTTAGTAACATAGCTCTGATAGCCCAGCCCAAACTCACAAACTTACTTTCTGTTGCATACTCTTTACTATACTGTGCTCTACCTGCTCTCTGGCAGAAGCAGGATCCTGGGTTTCATGTACAGCATATCCAGAACACTCGGGAAATAAGTCCTTTCTCCTTCTCTCATTTGTCAGATCATGTGATGCCAGCCCACAGTTCCTGTGCTGAAAGACAACATAAACAACGGCATAAATTATCCAAGTAAGAAGAGGATTCCTGTGCCAACCGGAAAAGCTTCAGTTGAAGAGGCCTAAAGTAGTTTCAAACAATCAGAGTGGTGTGATACATCCAAAAACAAGAGGACATTGCATTCCTTGCCCATTATTACTGACCTTAACACTAATCCCCTGAAGCAGTTCTACACTGCCGTGATCTTGAGCCAAAAACCTAAATACTTAACTCTCTGCTAACTACTCATCACTATATTTCATTTTCCTTATTCTCCAGGAAAGATCAGGTCTTGAATACTGGGAAAACCAAGGCACTGCTCTGCAGAAAGAACACCTTTCCCAATCTCCCATATCTCCAAAGATAAAAGTTGTTTGATATACTTGTTCTAAAAGAATAACAAGATACAAAACTGACTAAGTAGAGCTGATAGAGCTCTACTTAGAGTTTAATCCCAGAATAATGACACGAGGTGAGGCTAACAGAATAGTTAGGTATGTGCATGCATGCCTATGTGTCCATGTTTGTGTGTGTGTGTGTGTGTGTGTGTGTGTGTGTGTGTAACATAAACATTTCCAACCTTACACTGAAGTGAAAAGAAATATGATGAAGCCCAAGGTAGACATCACTCAACTTGAACAAGTAGCAACATTTTGCCTTTTAATCTCTTCTCCAACTTTTCCAGGAATATTCTAAAGCAAATCAGAGATTTTGGCACATTTCAATATAACTAAAGACATTTTATTTTACTGTTAGCCTAGCTCTGGAGGTCTTAAATCTATATAATCCACATATAAGCCAGCTTGATAAACTTCAGTCCAATCTTAAGTAATTAGTCTTATTTCTCATTTGGAAAGTATAAGGGGTGATCACAAGATATGGTGAATGTTTAAATTTATAAAAAACTTATTAAAGTAAAAGACACATTGCCAAGAATGATAGGATAAGTGTGTTTGAAGTATTTTTGAGGATTATTAGCAATGTCTTTCACAGTAATAAATTTCTTAATCTAAACACTCAGCATATATTTGGAACACCCTGCACTGATCAAACATTTGGAACAATGTCTGTCAAACAGAAACATAATGGTGTGGCCTCACCCACCTTATTCACCAGACTGACACCTTGCAACCTCTAGCTCATCTCCAAAGTCACAATGATCGTAAAAAACAAAGATTTTGAACTGAATCAGGGCATTAAAGCAGTCACACAGCAAAACTGAAGACCCTCATGAAAGAGAACTTTAAGTGCTACTTCAGAAAGTGTTAAGAATGATGCAAAGAATGTGTTCAAAGCAAGGGAGAATGTTTTGAGGGAGGTAAGTGGAACTGTATCTTTTACTACAATAATTTTTTAAAAACTTAAACATTCAATATCTTTTTGATCACACCTTCTCTATGCTGCTCTACCTGTTGTCTAGAGGAGGATTTGTCCTGGATCTGAGGTGGGACATACTGCTGATACTGCGGAGGCAACTGCTCTCTCATTCTTTCTTCTGTCATAAAAGATGAGGTTTGGTTGAGAAACCTGTTCTAAAGGAACAACAAAAACAAACAAAAAAAACTTACCAGGGTAATATGCTAATTTTTGCAGGCTTCAGCAAGGATACTAGTTTTGAGAAGAGTAAAGATATTACACTTTTAACCCAATTTTGTAGTTTAATCCTGAATCCAAAACCACAGACAGATGAGTCTGGGAAAGTGTCTTTTTTTTTTTTCCCAGTATCGAGGATTGAACCCAGGCCTAAAGCTACACCCCTACTCCTATTTTCACTTTTTACTTTTGAGACAGGTTCTCACTAAGTCACTAAGTTTCCCTGGCTACACTCTAACTTGGAATCCTTTCCCTCAGCCTCCCACAGTGCTAAGATTACAGGCATGAGCCACCACTACTACTTCTTCCTAACTCCTAATTTGTTCATGTAGGGTCAGTAGGCTTGTAGTAATACTGTGGGCTTTAGCAAGAATTGGAAAATAATCGCAGTAAATTTAAATAGTCTGATATATCAGCCTGTCAAACGGCAGAACTGATTTCATCTTTATAGTTTAGTAAAACAGGGTCTCTTATATCATTAGGTGTGGGGTAGATGAGAGAAAAAGAGAAGACCAATAGGAACTGAGCTATCAGGGCTTAACACCCTATGCATCCTTCCTGAAGCAAGCGTGTTGTTCTAATATGTAGGACTATCATCCTACTAATAACAGAAGGAATCAAAGATGTACTTTTAGCTTAACCCCAAAGTTCCTGATTCTGTATTTCAAATTACCAGTTGTTCAGAATTTATAAAACCCAGCTATTTTATTTTCCATTTCTTTATCTGTTTTTATGCTGCTCTACCTGCTCTTTGATGAAGTTCTGGCATTGGGGTTTGGGAGGCAGATACTGATAACCTTCCAGAGAAATGTCTCTTCTCTCTTCCTCATCTGTCATATCAAAGAGTGGATCCTTTTTAAAGTGGACTTTCTAAAAGAAAAAAAAAAAAAAACAAAACACAGACTAAAAGGTATCCAGTAGCAGTGCTATGATAGCAATAATATCAGCTTTGTGGAGAAGCTTAGGGTAATTTACTCAGGGCAAAATGAAATATCATGGAATAAAACAGAAACTGTGCTTTTTATCAGTTCTGCTTTTTATCAGTTTAGTTTAACAGTTTTTGTAAGCTCAAAACTCAACCCTCAACAGTTCCATTCTTGCTGACCTCCATCCCTTTCCTGTTCTACCTTGTCCCTGGTGAAGGTCTGATGACATCTGAACAGATCCTGAAGGGTATCCAGAGGAAGCTCCTCTTTCCCTTGCCTGACTATCAGAATGGATGCTGGCTGCTTCAAATTTGCTTTCTAAAAAAAGTAAACACAAAAAATTAATTGTTCACTTAGGAATGACAAATTAATGTAAAGCTTTGGGCTTCAATGACAAATCTGGAGTTAATTTGAGGTCAGTGAATAAAGGGCTTTGCTGCCCAGCCACACCCTAAGTAACTTACTTCCTGTTGATCCCCTTCGTCCTTTTGCTCTAACTGATCTCTGGTGGAAGGCTGACCTTGGAACCTGTGTGAAAGATGCTGTTGGGTACTTATGAGCCACTCCTTTTTCCATCTTTCAGCTATCAAAGCAGAGGCTGGCTGACAGAAATAGTTTCCCTAATGAAGATTGAAAACAAGTAAGTAATTGCCTAGATGGGGCAATATGTGCTGGTAACACTTTAACACAGTATGAACCCTGGAGTTTTGAGAAACCAATCAAGAAACTATTTTCTTACTATGATTCTCTAAATCAGCTACAAAATAATCCTTACAAATCCCACTCCAAGTAGTTCTAAGTAGCTAACCCTCAGTAGCTCATTTCTTCTTCTTAAATCTCCTTTCTACTCTATTTTACCTGATCTTTGGATGGAAAATCTTGCTTCTGACATTTGCCTAGAATATTCTGGTCTTTAGGAAGAACACTCTGGTCTTTGGGAAGAAAATCCTGGTCTTGATAGTTGAGTATTATACTGTGGTCTTCAGAGAGAAATTCTTGGCCTTTCGGTAGAAAATCATGGTCCTGACATTTAGGTACAATATTCTCATTTCGGGGAAGAACACACTGGTCTCCTGGTAGAAAACTCTGATCTTCAGGTAGAAAGTCTTGGTCCTGGTCTTGGGGAAGTACACACTGGTCTCTATGACGAAAATCCTGGTCTTCAGGTATAAAATCCTCATCCTGACATTTGAGCAGAATATCCTGCTCTTTGGAGTAAACATGTTGGTTCCTAGGTAGAAAATCCTGGTCTTTATGTAGAAAATTCTGGTCCTGGTATTTGTGTGGAGTATTCTGACCTTCAGGGAAAACACAGTTGTCTTTAGGTAGAATGCCTTGGTCTTTGGGTAGAAAGGCCTGATTTGAGGGTAGAAAATCCTGGGCTTCCAGCTCAATATTTCCATCTTCTAGCTTGATACCACAGGTTTTTAACATAATTCCCTGAGTTTTTGTCTTAATAGCCTGGCCTTCTGGCTCAACGGCCTGGCTTTCTGCCTCAGTAGACGGAACTGCCAGCTTAACAGCCTGAAGATCTGGCTCAACACTCTGAGCTTCAGGCCCAACACTGTGGACTTCCATCAAATCACCCTGGGATTCTGGCGGAATATTCTGAAGGCCCTGATAATGCCATTGATTTTGTTCTTTCTCTTCCATTACAACAAATAATGGATTTTTGAATTTTACTTTCTAAAAGAAAACATAAATACCAAATATAGAACGTTAGGGTAATAGCAACACTCTAGGTTTTCCATGTAATTCCTAAAATAATCTCAAAATGATATGGTGATCAAACAAATTACTAAAATAAAATGTGTGAAATTATAGACTTTGCTCAACTAAAGTTTATCTGTATTTTTTAACCGGCATCTTTATAAACAGTGTATTAGAAATTCATTTACCTCTTGGATGGGAGAGGTTTTCCTTTTATCATTTGGAAACACTGCTGTCATTTTTTCACTCACAGTTTTAAAGGATGCCAGCCGGTGACGTGCCAGTTTCATGGTCTGACTAAGCTACCAATGAAAGGGGGAGAAAAGAAAACAAAACAGGTTAAAGTCTTAATACCAAGTGTACTAAGTGTTCCAACAGGAAAACAGGTCCCTATTATTCAAAAATGCCAGACCTAAGACAAGAGGATTACTTGTCAGGAAACTTTGATCTGCTTATAGTGTTTAATGACATGATTGCAGTTATTCTAAGATAATAACTTGATAACTTCGAAACTTGATTTAAGGACTGTTAAATCAATTTTAAAATATATAGTTAAGGAAAAAATGTATCGTTTATATTAAGTATATACAGAAGTTAAAAGTCTAAATTAATACACTTCGAATTATTGAACAGTCACATTCCTTACATTCTACTCATATTTTCAATAGTTGTTTCTTCAACTGGTCCTTGTAGGACTAATGGCTTTCATCGCTCTTTGCTAGAAAACTCTATTTCTAGTTCCCCTCAAACTTTTTTTTTCCTTATTTACTTGAATCCCTTCAACCCCAATATTTGAAAACTACAGGGCCAGGGATGTAGCTGAGTGGCTCAGCACCTAGCCAGCAGCACAAGGACCTGAGTTCGAGTCCCAGAACCCCCTCAAAAAATCCCCAAAAACTAGTTATTTAAATATCTCAGATCTCTCTTCATTCAGGAAGACTTTCTAAACTAACTTAAAACACAAACATAATAAAACAAATTTGTTTGTGTTCATTTCTTACCTCTATCTAATAACTCCAATACAGACATATTTTGACTTGTTATTCAGAGAAGCAGAGCTATTTTATCTCCCTCAAATCTGCAACTTATGCTTCATTTGGGGAAAAGAAGGAAATGAACCATGTACTATTTTTTAGGATAAGCACTGCATCAGGCTTATCACATACTACTTAGAGAAATGCTTATCCCAAGCATATCACCATACTACTTAAAGAAATTACACCAAGCAGGGCCACCTCTACCTGTTCATTGAAATTTTAATATCATCAACTTTCCCTTGAAGGGAAATATGGCTATAACTTAGGATATGACTAAATACTTTGTGATTTAATAATGAGCAAAAAATTAAAGAAAAAAACCTCTACCACCAACCTTGTTTTCTCACAGTATGCCATTTGCTTGTTCCTTGCTTTTAGAGATTTATACTACTAGCCAGAGAAGGCTTTAAACATTACTCCGTTCTACCAAGAGGAGGACTTCCAGATTTGGGTAGTTGAAGAGTAAAGGGATCGAAACAGTTATTCACAATGTAAAAGGAGATATATGAGTTATAAAAAGAAAAACAGAGCCTTGAATGTGCCTGCTTTTATTAACTGCCAACTGCAGTAGGTGTTAAGGTCCCCACATCATGTGAACAAGGACTCAAAAGCTCCATTGTAATGAATCTAAAGTGAAGGTTCAGTACCTTCATTTTCCATCTGGTCCTAACTTTAGAGTCAGACTAATTACAGTCACGGATATTTTGGTGGGCCCAGCAATCCAAATATGTGTTATGTTTCTACTGTTTTTCTTTTGTTGCCTTAAGTCTCCACCAAACCTCAACTTTGTAAAGGGCTTCTCACTGACCTGGTCACGACTACAGCAGGCTGCAAAGTGGCCACCCAAAGACACTATGCCCTCTTCTCTAGATCCTGTAAATGTTACCTTATGAAGAAAAAGGACCTTTGCAGATGTGATTAATTTACGGGAACTGAGATTAGGAATAATTCCAGATTATCCGGATAGACAATAAACACCCTTTTTTTTTTTGTTTTTTTTTTCCGGTACCAGGAATCGAACTCACGACCTTGTGCTTGCCAGGCAGGCGCTGTACCACTGAGCTAAATCCCCCAGCCCCTAATAAATGCCCTTATAAGAGACAGGTAGAGAGCGATTTGACATTCAGAAAGAGAATGGGATGCAAGGATGCAGGCAGAAAGTGATCCATTGTGGCAACAAGTGAAGGAATGCCAGAAGGCACAAAAAGCTGGGGAAGTCAAGAAACAAATTTTCCTCTAAAACTGATGGAGAGATCATGGCCCTACTGACACCTTGCTTTTGATTCCGTGAAACTAATTTTGGGCTCCTCACCTCCAGAACTGTGAAATGATCTATTTCTACCATTTTAAGCCACTACATTTGAGGAAACTAGTTTACAGAAGCCACCAGAAACAAAACTCAAAACAAGAGCCAAAGTTAGCAGTAATAAGCATCAAATGAAAACATAGAAAGCAGGATATTACTATCATAAAATTATGATAATTAGAATGAACAAATACATAAGTGCACTTCTTACTGTAAGATAATGGTGATCACAATAAATATATGAGACTGTGTAGTACATATATGCACTTGCATGAGTACATACATATTTATATATGTATATATATTTATATGTATGTGCATTCACGAGGTGGGCATGGTCATATGTGTAATCCTAGCACTCTGGGAGGCTGATGCAAGACGAATGAAAGTTCAAGCCAGCCCAGGCAACTTGCCAACTTAGTGAGACCCTGCCTCGAAAACAAGGCTGTGGATGGAACGTAGTATCAAGGCTCTAGGCCAGTGGTAGTAAGCCAATGCACATATGCTCTTGCAGGCATGCAGAGCCCTGTCAGCACATGGGTCACATCACCCGAGCATCGCCCTGGCAGCTGAGCATCACAGAGCCCATAGAGTACACACAGATGCCATGCACATGCTCAGAAAGGAGTAGCAGTTCAGACGATGACATCACGAGCCAGGACCCATTAGGTGTGACTCATTCAAACCTTGACATGGCCAGTCAGGGCACTGCCAAATATATATATATTTTCTTGGACTAGTAGTGTGCTTTAATACATTCTTTTTTGATAACACAAGATTTTAGCTTTGAGTTTTCTGATGAAAAACTGAAATTTAATATCTAAGAGTTAGCAAAAAGATGTTCTAATTAGGAGAATGAGATTTTTAAATATTGTGCTGTTCCCCTGGCATATCTGAATCTGCAGCATCATATTTAACTGTTTATGAAGAATTTTTAAAAACAAGAGCAAGTATATATATATTTCCTTCGACTGGCTGGGATTTTAGCAGAAGCCCTTGTAAGGTAGGAAATGTGTGCAGATGCCTCTTTCAGAGCAGACCAAAAGCTGGTGTTCATTTGAACACTGTCCCCTTATTCTGGTGGTCATCAAATTCAAGAGGAGCCCCAGCTGAGAATCACTGCCACAGATTGTTGACTCAGAGAATATCCAATTCTTTGTTAACTGATATAGGGATAGATTTGTATTGGGTCCTTCATTTTTAAAGTTTTGTATTTTGGAGACTCCAAGTTTTGAACACCAAAAAATGACAGCGGCAAAAAAAGCAAAACCAAAAACAAATAGTGGAAGATCACTCCAAGAGGCCTGGACAGAGTCAGGCAATGGGAAAGTGTTATGCGTTCTGTGTAGTAAAGGTATTGTGTGTTGCACATCAAGTGTCAGACAGCACTTTGACATCAACACAAGTGTTGCCAAAATTGGTGAAGCTGAAGGAAAGAGTTTCTTGGAAGGGAAATTGAGGAAACATCACTCCCAGTATCTTACTTTTTGCAACTATCTTTCTGAAACAAATGGCCACGTTATCTGGGAGTAATTCCCTTTTTCATGATTTCCCAAACAAGGATAAAACTGCACAACAGATCTCTGCGATGCCACTTAGCAGAAATACTGTTAAAGATCGAGTCCTGGGCATGGCAAGCAATGTTAGCGAGCAATAAGCCACTGACTTACAAAAGGTAGCCAGTTGTTATTCCATGTGCTTGGATGAAAGCACAGATAAATAATCATAGAGGGCTAGCAGTAATTTTGTGTTCTGCTGTTGGTGACTTTGTGAGAGAAGAACTGGTGAAATTGGTGTCTCTGCCTGGAATAAGACAAGGAACAGGTGTCTACAGTGCTGTGATGGAGGCCTTTTGTCACAAGATATAGATCAGAAAAAGTAGTTGCAATTACGAGTGACAGGACACGTGCATAGTGGGGGCAACATCTGTTTTCATGCAGTCTTTGTTATTAAAGAAGCAAAACATCCAGTCATTCAGATTCTGTGTATTAGACATCAAGAAACTCTGTGCCATGGAAATCAGCAAAAAATTAGATGATGTCCTCAAAGAAGTCACAAAATGGTGAATTACATCATCACTCATGCTCTTAATTTTTGACAATTTTTTGATGAGATTCAAGTACAGTATAATACTTATGTACAATAATCTCCAGTGGCTGAGCAGAGGGCAAGTCCTGGACAGATGTGTAGCCTGCTTGGATAAAATTAGGTTGTTTATGAATGAAAAAGGGCAGGAATATACACAGCTCACTGATATGGCCTAGCTTAACAACCTCATGTTTTCTACAGATTTTACCCTAGACTTCAATGTATTTGAGCAAAAAACTACAAGATGTAGGGAAAACAACAGAAAGGATGTTTTGTGATATCAAACATTTGAGAGAAAACTGCAGGTTTTCAGAAGAGATCTTGAAAGTGCGCAGCTAAAATATTTCCCAAATCTAAAAATGCATTAGAAAATTCTCCAGCATTTGCAGACAATCCTACACAACAGGAAATCTAAAGGAATTTTTCTAGCATTATAGTAGCTGTGAGGTAACAGATTTTCACACTTCTTTAAGATGGAGACCGCCATGTTTTCTTCTCCAGATAAAGCCAAACTTGAAGAACTTGATCTTTCCCGCTTATACTGGTTAGATTTTGGTAATCTAGAAATGAGGCTATTATATCTTCAAGAAAGCTGTACTTGGAAAAATAAACTCTGTGACATGTGGGCAACACTTGAGAAGATAGAAAAGACAGAGTGTGAGGGGGTGACAAAGGACAGCACAGTTGGTAGTTCTGAAAATGAAATCCTTAAACTGGGGAATTCTCTACCAAATAATTATTGTCAATAAAAGCACTTGGGATTGCTTTCCTTACTTTGTTTGGATCATCTTATGCTTGTAAGCAGCTCTTGTCAGTTTTGAATTATATCAAATCTGATAGAAAAGACAGACTAACAGACGACCTGAGTGCTGCATGAGCTGCTCTTAAACTAACAAAGTATGAGCCAAGGTTTGAAAAATTAGCAGCATGCACACAACAGCAAAGATCACATTAACTGTGCAAAAGCACACCAAATGTAAACTTCTCCCTTTCAATAAAAAGCTGTTTGTATCACTAAAAGCTCTGTTACTGTACTTTTCTCTTAAAACAAAAGATGGTTATGTATGAGTTGCTTTTTGAAACTAAAACCTCAGTATTTAGATTTAATTGCAGTGTTGGTACTTTGTGATACGTAAGTGGGTTTTAGGTTGCAGTTGGGTACCTGGTCTCTAAAAGGTTTGCTAAGCGCAATCAATACCTCAAAAAAAGTACATTTATAAATGTGCATGTGTTATATGTATGAATACTCAAAATATAAAATTTTATCAAGTCTTTTATACTAGAATCTTATACATTTTCTTTCTTGCTTTCTTCCTTTCTTTCTTTTTTTGAGACAGGGTCTCACTATGTAGTTCAGGCTGAACTCACAGCGATCTTCCTGCTTCCTGAGTGCTGGGATTACAGGCATGCACCACCACACTTGGCTTAGACATTCTTTTATAGTTGTTTATCATTCTTTTATAGCTGTTAATCATTATTACTAAAACTGACCAAAATTTTAAAATTCCCTGATGAAAATGAATTACTAATAACTGTATAGGAAACCTAGCAAACGAAAAATAATTATGTGCATGTACCAACTCATGATGGGTGTAACAATTATGTATGGCAAACATATACTAATAAAAATAAAAATTAAAAGAGAAATGTCAGAGTTGGGTGTGGTGGCACACGCTTGTAATCCCAGCACGCGGGAGGTTGAGGCAAGGGAATCCCCATAAGTTTGAGCCTAGCCTAGGATACATAGTGAGAGCCTATCTCAAAGAAAAAAGCAAGTAGTAGGGCTACATCCTTATCTAATGACATCAATAAAAATGCTTAAATTTTAAAAATCAAGAAGGAGCACTACAAGTATATTACTTAGAAATGTGAATGCTAATAACAAAAGATAAAAATTTTAAAAATTCAAATAGTCTTTTTGAGGAGGAAGAAATAAGACAGTTTGCAAAGCACTTCTGTTTTAAATTATAAACACTGTACACACCTACTTATTTTTAAAAAATTTTTATCAGTACATGTTTGTAGTGCATGACTATATTCACTGTAGAAAACTGGTACAGGTACAAGGCATCTCAGTTTTTACCCCTTCCCTCCATCCTACCTTCATTTATTTTTGTGTTTAAAGTACGTACATATATGATCTTGATAAAAATAGAAATGCAGGCTGGGGATATAGCTCAGCAGCACAGTGCCTGCCTGGGAAGCATGAGGTCCTGAGTTCAATTCCTAGTCCCCCCCACCCAAAAAAAAAAAGAAAAGAAATGTAAAAAAGAAAAAAAATCCTTGACTATTTCCCTCACAAAGCTACCTCTTCATATACAACAGAAATATATGGGTATATCTGGGGCTCTCATATTGCATATGTAAATATACATACTATGTCAGACCTTAAGAATATCCTAGAAGAACAGAGGCCTAAAGAATATAGGCCTAAATTTTCTTCTGGTCAGAAGAAAAACCACTGCTCACAAACCTTCACTCATACTGACCCTTAAAGATGATATCCCAGATGTACCAGACAATCAATGATAGTGTCTTCTAAAGAAAAATGCCACTCCCACAATATCTAATAAAAGGACAGCCTCCTCCCTAGACTTAGCAGATTAGAAAAGAAGCTGCGTAGAAGTATACTAAATAAATACAAATCTTGATGCAACGTTTTCTACATACAACAATGACATAAAGGCCTATCATAACAATTAGCAAAAACTGTCACATATTAAAACCTAAAAGTAAATACAATCACATTAAAAAAATTTTCAGCCAGGTGTGGCAGCACATATCTGCAATCCCAGCACTCAGGAAGCTGAGGCCAAAGAATCCTTGTGAGTTTGAGGCCAACCTGGGCTACACAGTGAGTTCAAGGCTAGTCTGATATACACAGCAAAACCTTGTCTCAAAAAACCAAAAACACAATAAAACTTGACAAATATAAACATCTCCAGTAACACTATTCATAGTTCATATATCATTCAGTTCTTTCTAATTTGTTCATGTAATTTTAATTAGGGATAAAAAAGATGGAGTTTATATGTAACTATATAAATGAAACAATAATATTAAGCAGCATAATAGGAAAAGACAACAGAAATGATCTAATGTTTATAGTATTTCCCCTATTCTATTGCCATGGTGGTCTAATACCATTTGTGAAATGCCATAAAGACCTACCTAAACTGCAAACAGTGGCATAGGCCTGTAATCCCAGCTACTCAGGAGGCTGACAGAGAACAATGTTTTCCCAAAAATAAGACCTGGCTAGAAAATAATCAGCCTTGAAAACTAGATATCAAAAATGCCTGCCCTAATTAGCCTGTCATTGCCTTACCTGCCATCACTATTCTCTTGCTTGGTGGCTACTCAGTTTTAGCACTAGACTCGTGTCCTGAGAAACACCTTCATCTTGAGCAAACAGGGAAGGCTGGTCACTCTACGAGAGCAACTGAACCCATCAAGTTAATGTTTAAGTACTACAGTAAAGATTAAAGATGCCATCCTACTGCTACCACTGATGTTACCCTTTATTTAGAAAAACCTCTCAAATTGCAGAATCTTTACAGGGAGTTACCATTTGTATGAGAGTATGATTCTGCCTTTATTACCCATGTATATTCTTAAACTTTCCCACTGTTTGGGTTAGGCTGAAGTGTTATAGCCAAAACAGCTGAACTACAGCACAAGTTTTTCAGTAGGAGATTATAGAAAATTTAGCAGGTTATTTTACATCACTTACACCTTTACTTAATTACAAAAAATAGTAACTTCCATGCTACTAAAAAACTGCAGGATTAGGGATGGAAATCAGTGAGAGAGTGTTGCCTACTATATGTGAGGTTCTGGGTTCAATCCTCAGGACTGGAAAAAAATAGTATAAAAACCTGGAAAACTGACACTGTAATGAGAGAATAAAAATAAGGCAGTAAAAGGATCAATGAGGAACAAAAAGCAGAGATAAACCATGCTAGAAAAGAAACAGTGGTGAACTGAGTAATTTATAGATTAAAAAATTACTACATGGTAAGAATAAAACAAATGTAAGTTGTTCTTCAATAACTGCCAAAATGAGGTACTCAAGCATCATAGAAACTCCATCCCTAAAGATAATTATCTCCCTAACAAAAAAAGGAGCTGTTTCTACTTTATATAGCTATAAAATTGAAATTTCTATGATCCTCATTTCTAACTTTAGGTACCTAATCTTGTTTGATCTTTGAGTCAGTAGATAATACCACATATTTTATATGACCATAAAACTGAAATTTTTTTCCATGATTCCAGTTCCTAAATTTAGGTACCTAACCATATTTGATCCTTGAGTCAACAGGTAATACCAAGTACCTTTAAGTACAGGGTTGGGTAGGGATATATAATAAGATCAATCCTAGACAAATCTCGTTTGAAAGGCAGTGTTGTATTCAATTCTTGGAGTCATATTTAAAAAAAAAAAGGAAAAATTAAACAGCATTCAGAAGAATTCAACCAAGGCATTAGGAATGTAGAAATCCAAAAGCAGAAAAATGATTAGGTACAAGTGAAGACCTAAACTGCTCTTAGATGATAATTTTAGTTTTTTATTACTTGAGAAGGCAAAACTAAATACATTGAATTGACTAAATATATTGAAAAAACTGTCATAATAATTTCAAGTCTTTTAAAAATGAACCATCAGAAAAAAAAAAACAGTAAGATACCTAACACTATTAGTGTCCAAGCAGAACACTAATGTGTATACTATATTACAATGTGTAATAAAATATTAATATTATACATTAAGACATAAATCTTTAATATATAATTATATAATTATGGTATATTCTAATTATAGACAACACAGAGTTTCATTAGACAGGATGGTAGGAATTCACCAATGGTTGTTATATTACATACTATCGTCTTCCTATAAGTTGCTCAGATTACCAGACATAAGCATTTTTTTTACATTATTATTTTCTTATTCTCTTTAATGGTTTGATCAATCTTCCATTCTTACATCTGGTAATCTGAGCAACTTCGCTGACGATAACATGTAATATAACAACCACTATTAATCCCTATCATTTGGTTTGAAACCCCATATCATGTTTAATGCCCTTGCTTTGTTTTGTTTGTATTTTGCTATTCTTCTGTTTTTTTAACCATTCTCTTTAAAATAAAAAATATATATTATAATTATAATACAATATGATTTTTATATATGTAACAATTTTTCTTTTCACTTTGAAGATACCACCACGTATTACAGCAGCCATTGATATTTTCCTACTAATCTATCAATAACTGTGTTGTTTGTGGGGCTGGGGATTTAGCTCAGCGGCAAAAGTGCCTGCCTGGCAAGCGCAAGGTCGCGAGTTCGGTTCCCGGTACCGGAGAAAAAAAAAAAAAAAAAAAAAAAAACTGTGTTGTTTGTAATGTTCCTATCCTATTTCATAATGTATGTTTATTATTATGTGTTTCCTACAACAACCATTGAGAATAGTTAATGATTTTTCAATAGGTCACTCATGTATAGCTCTATTTATATTCTTTAGAAGCCACTTTGAAGATACCAAAGTATAGCACAACAACTCTTGATAATCTCCTACCTCTTTTGTCTGTAACTCACTATTATTTGTCTATTTGTTTTCCTGAGAAACTATTTTGTAGATAATAATATGTAAAACGATAACCATTGATAATTTCCTACCATTTTGTCTGTAATTTGCTAAGTCCCCCCTATTATTATGTTATCCTTCTTTTATTCTTTAAAATAAAATTAAAAAATAAAATAAAATAAAAGAATTTTTCTTTTCAGTACTAGGATTGAACCTAGTTTTGCACTGAGTTATACCCCTCTTCCTTTTCATTTCATATTTTATTTTGAGAAAAGGTCTTGCTAAATTACTAATTTGCCTGCACTGGGTTTAATAAAAGAATGCTTTGTACAGAGAGAAAGGTAGGATCAGATTAGGTAACTTTTTAAAACACTCAATTAAAAGCTTAAATTCAAACATGGAAAATGTCTAACGTATACAGAAGTAAAAAGAATTGTGTGTATGTGTGTGGTACTGGGCACTGAACCAAGGTCCTTCACACTGAGCTACATCCCCAATCTTTTTTTAAAATGTTTTATTATGAGATAGGGTCTTACTAAGCCACTAAGCTGCCTAGGCTGGCAGGCATAGTGGGGCACTCCTACAAGCTCAGCACTTGGAAGGCTGAGGCAGGAGGATCACCACAAATTTGAGACAACCCTAGGCTACACAGTGAGTTCAAGGCCAGCCTGAAGTACATAGTGAAACCCTGTCTCAAAAAAACAAGGATACTGCCATGCGCCCAGCCCCTTACATGTGCAAAGCGCACAGGGAAAGTGAGTGTCCTGCTCCCAGCTGATGAAGACCCTGGAAACACATGCCTCACCCTAAGCCAATGAAAACCCACCAGAGCCCCACACCAACAACAAGAAGACCAAGGAATCTGGTGCCTCACACCCAAGCAATGCCAATGGCTTCTGGGCCATGAGCCAGACCCAGGAAGGCCCAGGAACAGGAAGACCCAGGAACAGTACATCCACCTCCAGTCCTTGGGTTCTCCAAAGCACAAGGCAACAAAGTTGAAAACCAACAGAACAATCTGACTGAAAAAGACACCAAGGCCAAGAAGGACAGTTTCACTTTAGGACTGAAGTGACAGTCTTCCTTGGGAGATAGGCTTAAAGAGGACGACAGCTAAAGATACCCTGGGATCCCCTGCAAGGCTCTGCTCAGACCAGGAAAGTCATGGGGCCTGGAAGTAAATGTCTGACAGGGCAGTCCTAAAGAAGACATTTCACCTGGTGGTATGTTTAAACTATCTATATTCAATCTATACTCAATAAATGTTAGTTGTTTTAGCATTAGAAGAATAAAAAAGTACAAGAGTATGTGTGAGGGTAACTGGTATTCTCTCCACGTCAATACCTAGATTGTCCAGAGAAGGGGGTCATAAACAATACTGTGACCCACTCTTGAGGAACTAGGCACTGGGCCAAAGAATTTACAAACCCCAGCACATAACAAAAAACAAGCAAACAAACAAAACAGGAACTATAAAAAGACAAGGCAACAAAATGCCTCCAAAAACTCCCAACTCCCCCCAGGTCAGTACAGGGGCACTGAGGAGGAGCAAATCATAAACTACACAGCAGATAAATGCGAAAGGGCATCAGTGGAGTTCTATAATGTGTTTGGTGAATTTCAAGAAGATATAACTAATCACACAATAATCGTCATGAAACAAATGATCAGAAAGTCTAGAGAATACACTAATAAACAGCTAGTGGGCCTAAAGAAAGAGATGCAAAACAAGAATGTCCAGCATAAAAAAGGAGTGTATAAGAAAGCTCCAAACATCAATCCAAGAGATTAAAAACATGACCGAAAGTATAGTTTGTGGAAGTAATCAGTGTGAAGACACAGTGTCAGACCTAAAGGACAGGGCTGTGGTCAATGATCAGTTAATGAGACATACCTTAAAAACAAAAGAACATGAAAAATGGATCCAACATCTCCTAAATGACTCAAAGAAGAAGAATTAAAGAGAAATTGGAATTAGCAAAAAGACAGTACAAAAAGCATTAAAAGAAAACCTGTTTGCCTTAGTAATAGAAAACTTTCCAGATTTGGAAAAAATTTTAATGTGCAGAGAAGCAAAGTATATACAACCTTCAGTAGCAGTGATCAGAAAAATACCACTCCACACCACACAATAAATAAAATACCAGAAATACAACACATAAACAGAGTCTCAAAGGCTGCTAGAGAAAAGCAACAAATCACCTAGAAAGGAAAACCTATCAGAATTACAACACATTTCTCAACACAAACCTTAAAGGAAAGGAGAGCATGCCATAAAGTGTCAAGCTCTTAAACAAAACAACTTCCAACCCAGACTGTTTTATCTTGCAAATCTACCTTTCAAAATGCATGAAGAAATAAGATTACTTCCATGATACAGAAAACCTAAAGAAATTCACAACCACCAAACCAACACTCCAAAAAATTCTCAAGGACATCCTAAGAGGAAACAGTGAAAGCTAACAATGATAAAGGTCCAATAAAATGAATACATCTGGTGGGCTAGCATTTAAGTAGAAGGGAAAGAAAGTAAAAACAGCAACAGGAAATTAATACAATGACAGGAGTAAGTTAATATCTATCAATTACAACTATCAATGTAAATAGATTCAACTTCCCAATCAAAAGACACAGATTAGCAGAATGGATCAAAAAAGAAAATCCAAAAGTATGCTGTACACAAGAAACACAATGAATACAACAAAAAAATTACAGACTAAAAATTAAAGGATGAAAAACAGTATTTCATGTAACAGGAACCTGAAAACAAGCAGGAGTAGCAATCCTATTTTCAGACAAAGTAGATTTCAGGCCAAAGCTGATGAAAAGAGGCAAAGAAGGACATTACATGCTATTAGTTAACAGAACTACTCAAGATGAAGAGGTAACAATTACAAACATATATGCACCAAAACACAGTGCACTGAACTTCATAAAACAAACTCTAATGGACATAAAAGATAAAAAAAAAAAGTCAATACCATTATAGTGGGGGACCCATCATCACAAATAAATCAACTAAACAAAATATCAATAAAGAAAACATAAGGAGCTGACCCAAACCTTTCAACAAATGGACTTAACAGATAGTGTTCCATCCAACAACAGAATATACATTTTTTTAACCTTCACACAGTACTTCCTCCAAAACAGACCACATATTAGTGAAAAAAATATGGGGCCGGGGATATAGCTCAGCAACACAAGCACCTGCCTGGCAAGCACAAGGTCCTGAGTTTGATTCCCGGCACCAAAAAAAAAAAACCCAAGCACAAACCAATGCGAAAGAAGTGAAATTTTACCATGCATATTATCACATATTATCACATTGCAATGCAATTAAACTAGAAATCAATAACAAGTGAAAATGCAATTAAACTAGAATTTAATAGCAAATGAACCACAGAAACTATGCAAACATATGCAAATTAAACCACACATTCTTGCATCAACAATGGGTCACAGAGGAAATTAAGGAAGAAATGAGACAATTCCTAGAATTAAATGGTAATGTCAGCACAACATACCAGAACTTATGGGACACAATAAAAGCAGTCCTATGAGGGAAGTTTAGAATGGTAAATAGAAAACTGGAAGGAGCCCACATAAATCACCTAATGATGCACCTCTAAGTCTTAGAAAAACAAGAACAACCCAAACCCAGAGCTTGTACAAGGAAGGAAATTTAAAGATCACAGCTGAAATTAATGAAGAAATGGAGAGCTAAAAAAGAAGAAGAGGAAGAACAACAACAACAAAAACAAGAACCAACAAATTGAAGAGCCGGTTCTTCGATAGAAAAAAGAAAATAGACAAACCTTAGCCAATTTTACCAAAATAAGGAAAGAAAAGATACAAACTGACAGAATTAGAAATGAAAAATGGCTGGGCATGGTGGTGCACACCTGTAATCCCAGCACTCGGGAGGCTGAGGCAGGAGGATCATTTCAAGTTAGAGACCAGCCTGGGCTACAAAGTGAGCTCAAGGCCAGCCTGAACTGCATAGCAAGACCCTGCCTCAAAAAGACAAGAAAAAAAAAAAAGAAGAAGAAGAAGAAGAAATGAAAAAGGAAATCACAATGGACACTGCCAAAATCCAGAAAATTATCAGCAACTACTTTACAAACAATCACAGAACTCAGAAATGTAGATATTTGTAGATACATATGAATTGCTAAAATTGAACCAAGAAGACTTAAAAATCTTGAACAATCCAATAACAGGAAATGAAACTGAAGTGAAAATTTTAAAACTACCAATAAGAAAAGCCCAGAACCTAAGGGATTCGTAGTTAAATTCTAAAAGAACTTCAGGGAAGATCTAACACCAATACTGCTCAAACTTTTTAATAAAATTGAAAAGGAAGGAGTATTTCCAAAATCATTCCCAGAAGCTAATAGCATCTTGATCCCCAAGCCAGACAAGGATTCAACCAAAAAAGAGAATTATAGGCCAATTCTTCTAATGAACACAGATGCAAAAATTCTTAACAAGATACTGGCAAACAATGTGACAAATCACCAAAAATATCATATATTATGATCACGTAGGCTTCATTTGAGGCATGCAAGGATGGTTCAACATATACAAATCAATAAATGTAATTCATCATATAAACAGAACCAAGGACAAATATCACATGATCATCTTAAAAGATGCACAAAAAGCCTTCAACAAAATCCAACATGTGTTCATGATAAAAACCCTGAAAAAAATAGGTATACAGCCAGGTGTGGTGGTGCATGCCTGTAATCCCAGCTCAGGAGGCTGAGGCAGGAGGATTGACCTGAGTTTGAGGCCAGTCTGGGCTACACAGTGAGACCCTATCTCCAAAAAAAAAAAAAAAAAGATAACAGAAACAAGTATAAAAGTTCCTTATCTCAAAATGATAAAAGCAATTTATGATTAAGCTATTGCTAACATAGTAAATGGAGAAAAGCTGAAAGCTTTCCCTCTAAAATCAGGAACACGACAAGGATGTCTATTATCACTATTACTGTTCAACACTGTCCTTGAAACATTAACCAGAACAATCAGGCAAAAGAAAGAAGTAAAAAACATACCAAAAAAAAAAAAAAAAAAAAAAAAAAAAAAAAAAAAAAAAAAAAAAAAAAAAAAAAAAAAAAAAAAAAAAGGGCCAGGGATCTAGCTCAGTGGCACAGTGCCTGCCCAGCAAGCATGAGGTTGTGAGTTCAATTCCTGATACCAAAAAAAAAAAGGCATACAGGAAAGGACAATTCAAAATATCATTACTTGTTGAGGATATGATCTCAAAAACTCCACCAAAAAACTCCCAGAATTGATGACTAAATGCAGCACTATAGCAAAACACAAAATAAACAAAAATGAACATTCTTATACCCTAAATAATGAACTCACTGAGAAAGCAATTAGGAAAAGAATACCATTCACAATAGTATCAAAAAAATTAAATACTTAGATATTAACCTAAGGAAGTAAAAGACCTCTATAATGAAAATTATTCAAAATGAAAAAAGAAAATTGAGGAGGACATCAGAAATTGGAAAACTGTTCTTTGTTCCTGGATAGGCAAAACCAATATAATCAAAAGGGCTACACTTCCAAAACCATTATACAGATTCCACACAATCCCAATCAAAGTACCACAGAGCTTTCTCACAGAGCTACAGAAAATAATCCTAAAATGTATGTGTAGTCAGAAGAGACCTAGAATAGCAAAAGAAATCCTGTGTAACAAAAGCAAAGCAGGCAGGATCACAATCCCAGACTTGAACTTATACTATATAGCCACAGAGATTAAAACAGCATGGTACTGGCACAAAAACAGGCACACGGATCAATAGAACAGAATAGAAAAAGCAGAAATAATCTGACACATATACAGCTCAGCAAAAAACATACCCTGGAGGAAAGATAGCCTCTTTAATAAATGGTGTGGGAAAACTGAATATCCACATGTAGAAGATTCACTCTAAACCTATATATCTTACCATCTACTAAACTAAAATCAAAATGGATCAAAGAACTAAATGTTAAAACAGAAACAATCTGCTGGAAGATAAAACAGGTACAACTCTTGATATAAAAATTAAAAAAAAAAAAAATGACCAGGTGTGGCAGCGCATGCCTGTAATCCCAGCACTTGGGAGGCTGAGGCAGGAGGATTGTTGCGAGTTCGAGACCAGCGTGGGCTACAAAGTGAGCTCAAGGCCAGCCTGAACTGCATAGCAAGACCCTGTCTCAAAAAGACCAAAAAAAAAAAAAAATTATATAT
Source organism: Chinchilla lanigera (assembly GCF_000276665.1). Classification (NCBI taxonomy): domain Eukaryota; kingdom Metazoa; phylum Chordata; class Mammalia; order Rodentia; family Chinchillidae; genus Chinchilla; species Chinchilla lanigera. Next base: position 26,024,270 of record NW_004955412.1, on the reverse strand, counting down.
ATATATACGTAGAGACATAGGCAAGGACTTGCTGAACAAAACCCCAATGGCACAAAAAATGATACTGAGACTGAATAAAGGGATCATATCAAATTTTAAAAAGCTTCCGTACAGTAAAAAAACAACCAGCAAAATGAAGAAACTATCTATGGAATGGAAAAAAATTTTGCCAGCTATTCCACAGACAGAGAACATCAAGAACACACAAAGAACAATATCAAGAACATATAAAGAATTTTAAACATCAAGAACATATAAAGAACAACCTACAGAATGGGGAAAAACTTTTGCCAGCTACTCCATGGACAGAGGACTAACATAAAGAATATATGAAGAACTTTAAAAGATAAGACCCAATCAACCAAGAGGCAACCAAAATAAATAGAAGTACAAATGTCCAGTAAATACATGAAAAAAATGCTCATTATTGCTGACCATCAGAGAAATGCAAATTAAAACTAGGCCAAGACGCCGGGTGTGGCAGCGCACGCCTGTAATCCCAGCACTCAGGAAGCTGAGGCAGGAGGATCATTGCAAGTTCGAGACCAGCCTGGGCTACAAAGTGAGCTCAAGGCCAGCCTGAACTGCGTATAGAGACCCTGTCTCAAAAAGACAAAAAATAAATAAATAAATAAAACTAGGCCAAGACACCACTGTACCCCAGAAAGAATGGCCATCATCCAAAAATCTAACAATAACAAATGCTGGTGAGGATGTAGGGAAAAAGGAACTCTACTACATTGTTGATGTGAATGTAAACGAGTACAACAACTGCTAAAATTAGTATGGAGATTCATCAAAAAACTAAAGTAGAAATTCCCACTTAGCTGTCCCCTCTAGGGTATCTTCCCAAAACAGTTAAAATTACCATAGTACTGGGATACAAGCACACTCATGTTTATAGCAGAATAATCTATAATAGCTACATCTTGAAAATAGTGTGTTTGTTCATCAACGGACAAATGGATAAAGATAATGTGCTATTTGTACACAATGGAGTACTACTCTACCACTAAAAAGTGGCTTTGCAGGTAAATGGATACAACCTGAGAACACAATGTTAAGTGAAATAAGTCAGACACACAAGCTCAATACACAAAATCGCATACATCCCATGGTTTTCCTTATATGAGAAATACCATACATAGTTCATGCACGCACACACACACACACACACACACACATAAAAAACAAAATAGAAGAGATAAACAGCAAATAGGGAAAAGTTCAAATACTTCCCCAAATTAAATACTCCATTTTAAAAATATTCCAATATATAATTTGTTTCATTTATACTAATAGTTTATCTTAGTTTGTTGAAAAGGAAGTTTGTGTTTTTATCTGTTTATTTCTTGTTTGCAAGAATCTTTTCGGTTTATGTCTTATACTTTGAAGATAATGATACAGGGAATAACTATTGCTATTCTCTTATTATTTGGCTATGAAAATTTGTTTTATGTTTTCACAGAATGAAAATATTTAAAAAAAGAAAAAGATGAAAACCCTACATTGCCCAGGCTGGGCTTGAACTTGTGATCCTCCTGTTTCAGGCTTCCAGAATGCTGCAATTATAGGCATATGCCACTACTCCCAGCTTTAGCTGTAACATTAGGAATTCCTTTGCCTATCCTGTTTTATCCATAACTCCCTATTTCATCTCTCCCTTACATTATTTTGAAGTATATTCCAGATGTCAGGTCATTTCACTCATAAATATTTCAATATGTCAAGTGAACTTGAAAAACTTCCACCTCTAAGATTCTGTTTCTATAGGTCCAAAACACACGAAAACCAAAAAGTCCATTAACATTCATAAAGTGAATTACATTCACCATTTACTCAACTAGTTGTAGATAAATTAAGGCAGTGAGTACTTTAATAGTTTCATTGTCTAGTTTCATGGTGACACCTAGTGGATAAAAATGAGAACAGACATGGTAAGATTAAAAGTATCTAATGTCATGGAGTTCTATAGACAAAAGTTCCCAGACCCAAAACAGCTAAATAACTGAACATTCTTCAGTATTTCATCTTCTTTCAAGGAAAAAAACCCTGAAAAACAGAATATAACATGTAAGGCATTTTGCGGTGTGTGTGTGATAGGTGGTACCAGGGGTAAAACCAAGGGCTTTCACACTTTAGCTAGATCCCAGCATTTTTTCCCCATTTTTGAGACACAGTCTCATTAAGTTGCTAAATTGCCCAGAGTGGGTCAAACTTGCAATCCTCCTGCCTCACTTTCCAGAGTGCTGGTATTACAGGCCTGCACTGCCACGCCCAGCTCATTTAATTATTTAATCTCCTACCTACTTAATCTTATTTTTTGTTCTCTTTTATAAACTACCAATTAGAAAGTTTCTACCACTTATTTCCCAAATATACAAAGCTCACTGCAGATTCTAGCTTTTTAATTGTTCGTCTTATCTCAAAAATTCTCTTGAATTTATTGATTTAATTCAGCTTCCCAATTCAAACTATACCATCCAATTTCATGCACATTCATGTTTATACACTCTTCTATGAAATCTTCCCTACAATTTCCTCTGAACTTAAAAATTTCTGAACTCCTATGGCACGATTTTATTGCCAAATATAAGAAATGTATTTATATTATTATCTAATAGACAGGGCTTACAGTATTAGCTTTGTATATCTACATGGACATATAAACCCATGGAAGGTTTTTACCAGTATCCCTACAATGCTTAACAAATACTATGCATTCAAATACTGCTGACTTATGTATTCTGTGCATTTATTAGGCAGATGAAGTCAAATCCTTGCTACAGTGGGATTTAGAGCTGTAAGTACCACAAGGCAAGGACTGGGTCTATCTTAGTGACTGTTCTTCTCTTTGCATGTTATGTAGTGCCTGGTCAGATAAATATTTGCTGAACAAATTATCTATAATCTTAAAAAGAAAACAAAAAATTTTATAAAATTATTACTACACAAGAGATGAAGGGAAGGAGGATGGAGGGGGCAGGGGAAGGGGACATAAAAAATATTAAGATATGTACCTGTACCAATTTTCCATAATGAACGTAATCATTATTTGCTATAAACCGATACTAATTTAAAAAGACTTATTAAAATAAGTTTTAAAATTATTAGTATAAACCAAACAAGGAGGACAAAAAGTCAGTTTGGGACAAAGGAAATTCCTTTTAAAAATTCAAAATGATAACATGTGCTTTTCAAGCTTTCCTATTTATACTCAAAACTGAACTGATTATTAGCAAGCACATTAACTCAGCCAGCAATAGAGCTTTTACTTTCATACTTTTACTTTCACTATTTTCCATATTTTCCTCTGCTCCTCTCACTATCCCTAAGAGTTTTTGTTTTGGTTTGATTTGGTTTTGGTTTTTGAGACAGAGAATTTATACTCCTCTTGCTTCAGCTTCCCAAGTGCTGCTAAAAGTTTTTAAATAAAATATAGAACAAGATGAAGGAGAAATGAAGAACACATCAACTGGACAAAAGCTCAAATATAGGAAGAAAGAGCTGATTAGATGGAATTAAGTGATTTGACTGTGTCTACTCAGAGTTTAATTTTAAAATATCAGACACATAAGTCACCAAATAAAAGTTAAATTTTTCCAAAAAGTCTGGATATTCTATGTACTTATTAAACTATTACTTGATCTACAACTACAGATCCATTTACCATGATAATCAGGTTAAAACAGAAAAATAAGAAAGGCCCTGGCATGGTGGCACACACCTGTAATCCCACCACTTGGGAGGCTGAGGCAGGAGGATCGCCGTGAGTTCAAGGCCAGTCTGGGCTATATAGTGAGCTCCAGCCACCCTGAACTACACAGCAAGACCCTCTCTCAAAAAAAAAAAAAAAAAAAAAAGAAAGAAAACAAAACAAAAAAAAAAATCAAAGATAATAAATGAAATACCCCTTCATTATACTAAATCTTTTTGTAACAAAAGAATTGTTTCTAAAGCTGGGCATGGTGGCACATGCCTATAATCCCAGCACTCAGGAGGCTGAGGCAAGAGGTTCGTTGCGAGTTTGAGACCAGCCTACAAAGTGAGCTGAAGGCCAGCCTGAACTGCATAGGGAGACCCTATCGCAAAAAAGATTAAAAAAAAAATCATTTCTACCTGTATGCTACAAAGTGATAGCTATTTGCTCAGAACACAATTTCAGAAAAATTGGGAAAATCTATGATCTTTGACCTAAGCCTTTTTCTAATAAATTTAGAATTGTAATACTTTAGCACCTTTCTTTAGATGATCCTAAAGCACCTTACCAAAAATAAATAAATGTAAATTAGAAAATCATATATAAAAATAAGCATTATCCTACCATTTCCCATTTTACAAAGATTAAAAAAAAAGGTGATTAAAAAATGAAAGTAAGCCAGCCACAGTGACACACACCTATAACCCCAGCTATGCAGGAGACAAGAGGATCACAAGTTCAAGGCTGGTCTGGGCAACATGATAATGAGATCCTGTGTCCAATAAAAAAGTAAAGTTGTGGGGCATGGCAGCACACACACCTATAATCCCAGCACTCTGGAGATTGAGGCAGGAGAATTGACACATGTTCAAAGCCAGCCTGGACCACACAGTGAATTCAAGACTAGCCTGAACAAAATAAGAAATAATGAAGTTGAATGTATAATGAAGTTGAATGTGTTAACTCTAATCCTATTTCATATACATATATACGTGTACATGAAGGACTATATATATATATATATATATATGTAAGAAATCCCTTATTTTTAGTTTAAAGGATGGGGAAAAAATCATAAAGTAACACACATATGTACTTACAGCCTGGGCTTGTTGTTGAAACAAATGACTCTGATTTTTTTCATCTTCTACTGCATCCCCAAGCATCTGGGAAGGAGGGAACCTAAAACTTCCAAAAGCAGCATTTGAATTGCTTGGAAAAACACTTGTCCTTTTAGGAGTTAAATGTGCTGGATCAAAAGATTGCATGGCTACAGAGCCTTCTTTTTCTGCCTACACAAAGAAAAAATGACAATGAGATTTCATCTCAACTTAATCCAATCAAATAATGCATCTAGAGGTAGGCATGGTGGTGCATGCCTATAATACCAGAACTCTGGGAGGCTGAAGAAGGAGAATACCAAATTCAAGCCCAGTCTGAAAAACAGCAAGACTATTTGTCTTAAAAGACAATATAAAAAGGGTTGGGGATACAGCTCAGTGTAAAGGGATTGGATTCACTCTCCAGTACTACAACAATAAAAATAAGAATACCTCTAAGCAGCCAAAAGATTTTCAATTAGCGGGTAGGGGATTAGCTAGCAGAAGAACTAACATTTACCAGGCACCGGGCTGGGGATTTAGCTCAGCGGCAAAGCGCCTGCCTGGCAAGCGCAAGGTCGTGAGTTCGGCTCCCGGTATCGGAGAAAAACCAAAAAAAAAAAAAAAAAAAGAAAAAAGAAAAACATACCAGGCACCTATGTGTTAATAACTTATTTAAGTTTTCTCATCTAATTCTCACACAATCTTGTGAGGCAAGTATCATATCCCTATTTTATAGATAAAGAAACTACAATTTAAAAGTTAGGTAATTAACCCAAGGTCACATAGCTACTAAATAGCAAAATCAGAATTCAAACACATGCCTAAATCCAGAATTCTGTTATTATTTTTAACTATTTGGCAAAAGCAGAAAAGTAAGTTAAAAGAGCATAAGGATAAAATATATTTTCTCTACATAAAAATCCACTGTGCTCACTGAAAATCTAATTATACAAAGCACAGAATCAAAAGAAAGTGCTTCTGTTACTGCCTAATAGCTTATTTCATAATACACATACTTTTCAGCCTGAACTCGGACTCACTTTTGAACTTAATGCTTCATAAGACTTCTGAAGCTGTTGCTTTTTTCTCAGCCTAATTTGTTGATTGACTCGGTGTTTGACTTGTCTCTGAAAATGTTTCAAAGCTTCTTCTTTTCTTCTTAATTGTTCCTTTAGTTCTTCTTCAATTATACATGCTGAAGTCTTTAAATATAAAAGATAGAAAATGAACTTAAATGTTAGTAGTTTTGCCTATTAGGAACGTAAACAGAGAAGTCAGGATATGATCTTAAAAAAATAATTCAGTTCTATGATCCAAAATTCCCAGAAAAATAAGGAAATCAAGAGAGATCAGAGTCAATGATTGAAACATGGTTAATGAGTATCAAAAACTTAAACCAAACCACAAAGTAAAAACTGGAATTCATGAATACTAAAATTGTAATTTTTTATTAAACTAAAACTAAGTAAGGTGTCTTCCTTACTTCCTGGTGAACCAATTTAAACTCACTTCTGTTATACATTTTCTAAAATGTGTAAACAGGGCAAATACAGCAGATTGTTCACCACTCAGATAATGTATATAAAATGCTCTAACACATAGAATTATGTTCCTTTTAACTCAGCATGTCCTTCCTCTCATTTCCATGTAGTAAAGATCTACTTGGCATAGTGGCATACAGCGGTAATCACAGGACTCTAGGAGGCTGAGACAGAAGGATCCCAAGTTCAAGCCCATCATAGACAACAAGACCCTGACTCAAATTTATAAAAATAAAAAATAAAAAGAGCTCAGGATGCAACTCAGCACAAAAGCTCTAGGTTCAATCTTTAGAAATACAAAATAAACAAACACTATTATTCACTCTTTAGAAGCATCAAATCTCGCACCAGTATTTTCCATAGCACTGTGTTCCTCTGAGCTCTTATGTTATGGGAACTTTCATTTTACTAATGTTACTGAGTATAGTATTTACTGACTCCCACATTAAATTAGAAACTCTTTGTTTCCCCTACACCTTATAGTTTAGAACCCTGACTTTAAAGGTACCCAATAAATACTTACGTAACTGCTCAATTCCACAACATATTCTAAACAATCTGAAACATTTTATCACATTTGAGTTCCTAACCTGCATTCAGCTCCACAGTAATCAAAATAATAGCAGTTATCACTTTTAAGGCTCTATTATGTGATAAGCTCTTATGTCACTCTAGCCTCAAAACCACTTTCTGTAAGGGATTACTTTACAGATGAGGAGACTGGGTTTCAGAAAGATAAAATAGGACTCAGTAGCAGTCCAAGGTCCTATACTTGGCTAGGAACCGAACTAGAAGTTTCTCTTACTCCAACACTTATGTTCTATTCTGTACTGCTTTTCTCTTGCATATGTCTTTCCCTCATAAGGAATTTTCAAATTACAGTAAATCATCATCATACTTTCTTCCCAACTGCTTCTCTCCCCACTCCTCTTTTGTTTTTGTTTGTTTGTTTTTCCAGTACTGGGGATTGAGTCCAGGGAGTGCCGAGCTATACCCTCAGCCTTTTTTATTTATTTATATTTTGTTTTGAGGTGGGATCTAAGTTGCACAGGCAGGCCTCCAACTGGCAATCCTCCTACCTCAGGCTCCTCAGCAGCTATGATTATAGACATGTACCAACACACCTAGCCTAATGCTTCTACTAACACAATAATTACAACTTCTAAATCTCAAGTTTATTTTATAGGCTGTAACAAAATTCTTTTTTAAAGATACTTTTTATTAATATATGTTTTCGATACATAATGAATACATTCATCATGGGTAGTTAGTATGTATCGCATCTTAATCCTTTTTGTTTCCCCTTCCACTCCCTTTTCTATCCTCCCTCCATTCCTAGATCCCATTCCCAACTGTAAAAGGTCTACCTCCTTGTTTCCTATCATCTGTCTTTTATTTTGCTCTGTCATGCAATTCTTAAAACAAAATTAATTTAAATTTTCCAAGAAATCAATCCTATAAATTATTCTGTGTGAATATGTTTCATAGGAGTGGGATGTACAACACAAATAGCAGAGAACAATTAAGCAAAATAATTCCAAAGAGATACAGGTAATAGAGCCTGAACAGTTGATCCAGATTAATTCAAGCCCTAGACAAATTTAAGTCATTCATCCTATTTCATTTAATTCCATTTTCTCCATCTGCCCTTCTTTTACTCCCACATTAAGATTATCCAACATTTTATTGAAGTCCATGACTTATTATAGATTGTGAATCTCTACAATAAACCAGAAATAAGAGTATACCAGCAATTGCAACAACAGTTTTCTTAGCAAACACCATTGTGCAAGCAACCAAAACCAAGAACACGCATTCTGTCACATGTTAAATAGCTCCTAGAATGAAATAAATTTCTGAAATAGTGAATTAAACAAAGAACACATTTTGGATAATTCACATATGGAACTGCTCCTTAAATTACATAGTAGTTATTCTCCAAAGATTATTTCTTCTACTCCTCTCAATAAATCAAGCCTGGTATCCATGCTCTTGTGTAGGAAGCTCCTGCAATGAATTTGATCTGAATCTGTGCATCTCAACTGAATGAGCCAGAAGTGTCAGCACTATCATTTCTCCAGTTTGTGCAGTAACCTTACAAATACCTTGTTCTGTATGTCATGGTCTGTATAGTAGGTGAGCAATAACTAAGTAATTAGATTATGCCAACTAAAGCTGCAGTAAATTTTGGCAAGTACATATTTGTTGTATAATCCTAATTCAAGAGTATGATCTATTTATAACAAAAAGAAACAGTAGGCACCAAAAACTGAAGGCTAATAAAAGGCGAAGGGGGTTGTCACTACATCTGAATCAAACTGACACTCACATATGCTGGGATCTCGGAGCTATTTGGTGAGGCAGGTTCCACCCATGCCCCAACTGGTACGACAGCTTGGTTCCTCTCAGCCAGCACTGCCAACACGTCCTTGCTCTTCATGGGGTTTAATGCCAGGGGCAAATCTGTCACATTGCGATGCTTCTTGAGGGGGCACCTACGTCCTGGCATCTGTGACTCCTGGTTAGGAGAAAGGAAAACCTTAAAATCTTCAAATGACTGCATTAAAAGCTCAAACTTTTAACACATTAAGCCACAAGCCTGCGAAGAGAAGCCCCAGAGGAGGCAGAAGCCTGGTGAGGAACAGAAAAACTGGGATTGTGGAGAAAAAGGAAGGGAAGCAGAAAGGCAGGAAGAGAAGTAGGAAGAAAAAGACGGAAGAAAAGGTTTTAAATGCCCCGTACAAGTTATGGAGATAAGGGAAAAGAAACCAGGATCGGACTGGGAGAACGAAGATTGTGCCCAGCGGTACCAGGCTGAGCTGGGTCGGAGACAGAGTGCAAATACCTACCGTTATCGGTACCCAGTAAGAGGAGACGCGCTGCGCCGCGGGGAGCTTCGAACCAGATGAAAGCCTGCTTCTGAGGCCCCAGGAGCGTATTCCCGCTGAGGCTATACAGGCTATGTATCGGCAGCAGCTGTCCACAGGCTCACACTTTGCGGGATACTAAGGAAACCATCTCAAATTAACCGCCACTCTCAGGTGCCACAGGCTAACCCGCCCCGCCATCTCCTTGCGCCCGCCTCTTCCGGGCTTCCTTCAACTCCAATGGGCTGGAAGGGTGAGGGGCGGGGGTTTCCGGCGCTGCTCATTCGTCACTTCCGCTTCCTGACTGGGCGGGAACTGGTGGGTTTGGGGGTTGGTAGATGATGTACTGGCGCGGGCGTTGCCCGCCAAATGCTGCAGGAGCTACAGTACAACTGAGACCGTGCTAAATCCTCCAAGAAAAGGATTTGTTGGTCCGATACTCTGACTGACTGGGTGGGCCAGTGATGTCACTTGAGGAAAGTCCGAAAAAAATGATAGAAAAAAGGGTCCACAGGTCTTCACCGAGGAACAGATTAAGCCAACAGTAAATCATACTTTTATACAGCTCGTTGCTTTTACAACGCTGTTTCGGCTGTATTCTTCTATTTCAACACTGGCATCATAAAGGGTCTCTCTGGTCTAAGCTCTGTTGTAGTCTAGAGACCCCGTATTATTCCTGTGGGGTATCCATTAACATTATTGCAAGGGGGAGCTGAGAATTTAGCTCAGCGGCACAGCGCCTGCCTGGCAAGCGCGAGGTCGTGAGTTCGATTCCCGGTACCGAAAAAAAAACAAAAAACAAAACATTATTGCAAGATTTCTATATACCAGGACTCTTCTAGGCACCAGAGATAAACAGCAGTGAACAAAACAAATAATATCCCTTGCTTGGGGAATTTACAAAATAGCCAAAGGACTAATCAAATAAACACATGAGTAAGTAAATGTGTCTGATCCTAATGAGTGTTATGGAGTAAAAACAGAAAGGATTGGGAATACATGTGAGTGGAGGGAGATGTTAGGATATCCAGAGAAAGCTTCATTAAGGTACTTTGAAGCAATGCCTTAAATGAGATAGTGTAACAAGAAACTGTTATCTTCAAGGGAGAGTTTTTATAAGGGTGTTCCAGGTAGCGAGAACAGCAAGTACAAGTGCACCAGGTTGTATTTGGGGCATTGCCTGGGTGAGAAACAGCAAGGAAGCTAGTATGGTACAAGTGGAGCAGAGTTAAAGGGGAAACGCTGAGATAGGAAGTCAAAATTTGAGTTATGGACGGTCATACAGAGTATTGAAAGCCATCACAATGTGCTCAGCTGGGGAGCTATGAGAGGGCTTTGAGCAAAGGAAATTCATAATGTGACTTAAATTTCTTTAAAAAATTCTGGATGCTGTCTTAAGAATAGACAGAAGGGGTTAGAGTATGAACAAAACCAATTAAGAAGGCTGGTGTGGTAGCACACACCTGTAATTCCAGCACTAGGGAGGCTGAAGCTGAAGGATTGATATGAGTTTGAGGCCTGCCTGGGCTACGCGGTGAGTTCAAGGCCATCCTGAATTAAATAGCAAGACCCTGTCGCAATAAACAAAATAACCAAGTAGGGGGCTACTGGAATACTCAATAGGGCATTATGATGTCTTGGATCAGAGAAATAGTGATCTAGATGGTCCTCTTCCTGTTTGCAAAATAAATAAGTTTATTTTAAGGGGACACACAGAAATGAGTGTTGGAAAAAAAACCACACAAAACAAAAATTTAAAGATAAAATAAATAAAATTTATTGAAAGGTTTATATAAAATTATTTTCTCCAATGCCTTCTCTTAAGTCTACTCCATCAGGCTTTTGCTGTCATGGGGAGTTGGAAAATATATGTACCCACCTTTATTTGTTATAATATCTCCTTCCCCTGTCCTCTCTCTACCCTCCTTCCATCTCTTGGTCCTCTTCTTATTTGCAAAATAAGTGAGTTTATTTTAAGGGGATACACAGAAATGAGTATTGGAAAGGAGAGGTATGGTCATGGGAGAGTTCTTTAAGAACACAGCTAGCCAGGCACAGTTGCATACTTCCATAATGCCAGCTACTTGGGAGGGCAAGGCAAGAAGATCACAAGTTGGAGGCCAATCTGAAGAGCTCAGGGACATTTTGTCTCAAAATAAAAAGAGCTGGAGATGTAGCTCAAAAATAGGAAGTTCCTGGGTTCTATCACCAGTACTCAGAAAAAGGAAGAAAATAGGAAAAAAGGAAGAAAGAAAGAAAGAAAAAGAAAGAAAGAAGAAAGAAAGAAAAAGAAAGAAGAAAGAAAGAAAGAATGAAAGAAAGAAAGAAAGAAAGAAAGAAAGAAAGAAAGAAAGAAAGAAAGAAAGAAAGAAAGAAAGAAAAAAGGTCACAGTGCCTTATTTTGTTGATGAGAATTATCCAGCAGTCAGGAGAAAGCCAATGATGCAAGAGAAAGACAGGAGAATTTGGGGATCTAAGTCCTTAAGTGGATGAGAGGGAATGAGATCTAGTGAACAAGTGGAGGCACTAGCTTTTGGGGGAGGCACTAGCTTTAAATAATTAACAAGGATAATGAATTATGACAGTAGGCCAGGAGTTAGAATGTGTGCTGATAATTGAGTAATGTAGTGGTTAGAGTTTAGAGCTTAGGGAAGTCTCTTCTGATTTCTTTGTTTTCTTGTAATGGCCCCTAATGTTTCCTACCTCTAAAGTTCCGTCTTTGTGTACTACCTTCCCACACTGTACCTGGGTTGGTCTGTGTGACCACTAGACTGTTAGAGCGGTGGTGTGTCATTTCAGAGGTTACATTATAAAGACACTGTGTCCTCCCCGCCACCATCGCTTCACTTGCCTTTGCTCTCACTCTCATTCTCCCTCAGGTCACTTACTCTAGAGGAAGCCATACATGACATGAGCAATCCTCTAATAAGGCCCACATGGCAATTAACTGAAACTTCCAGTCAACAGCCCTATTCATGAACTTAGAAGTAGGACATCCAGAACTAATCCAGTCTTCAGAGACTGTACTCCTGCTCAACAACTTGACTGCCACCTCATAGAAGACTGAACCAGCCAAGCGCAGTTGTACATGCCTACAATCCTAGCTACTTAGGAAGCTGAGGCAGGAGGATCACAAGTTCAATGCCAGCATGGGCAATTTAGCAGAGTTCTATCCCAAAATAAAATTTTTTAAAAGGGTGAGAAATGTAGCTCAGTAATAGAACACTTGCCTAGCATGCACCAAACTCTAGATTGAACCCCCAGTACCACAAATTAACGAACACCCTCAGCAAGGTGCCCCTCAAGAAATTGCATGAAATGTTGTCTGTGGTATCACCATGTGGTCCAGGGTATTTCTATGTGGTTCAGGCTGGCCTTGAACTCACTATGTAGTTCATTCTGGTTTCGAATTCTGTGACCCTCCTCCCTCAACCTCCCAAGTGCTAGGATTACAGGCATGTGCACCATACCTCTCTCAACCATAGTTAAAATTTGATTTTCCGTCTACTTCCTGCCTGTAACTATGCAATTAAAAATATTCAACATGTTGGCTGGTCTCACTTTAAATTCATAGCCACCAACCTTACACAGGTCTTTGGTGTCATCTGGCAATGGTGCATGTCTTTAAGTTCCACTTCCTCTTTTCTAGAAAACTGTTCGATACTTTCTACTCAAGACTTAAACTTTTTTCTTCTATTTTATTGAGTTTATTTGGCTCGCTGTTTTTATATACTATTTTATTAAGTTTATTTAGCTCACAATTTAGGAGGATGAAGATCTAAACAATTTGGTGCCAGCTCTGCCAAGAGACCCCTGGCCGCATCACACCATGGCAGGAGCATGTGTGGAATGAATTCTATGGTAAGAGAGAAAGCCAGAGAAAAGGGAGGGGTCAGGCTCCCTTTTTTATAACACATCACTCTCTTAGAAATGACCTGCATCTCTTCCAAGGGCAATGCTTCCAGTGGGCCGATCATCTCCCATTGGGCTGCACCTTTAAAAATGTCACCACCTCTTAACATTACCAGGGTCCAACACACGAACTCTTCAGAGACAGACTATACCCAAAGCTTAACAGTAGATAATGATGGTAAAGAAGACAAATGGGCGGTAAAGTGCTTGGAAAAGTTGGTAGGGTCAAGAGATTTCAGGTTCCAGGGAAAGTATCTTTGTTAGAGTAAGACAGTAGAAACAATGTGCATGTAAGATACAAGGTTGATCTGAGATTGGGATACTTGAAACCTCAGAGTACGGAAGTGTTGTGGTTATAAATCTATGGTAGGACCAATGTCAGGTGCTGAAGTAGGTGAAAGAACAAGATCACTGGAGACAAGGCCATAGAAATGGAGAATGAGAGCATTGGATGTATTAGCCGGGAAGATATTAAAATCACCCCCCCCAAAAAAGAATCATAAGAATAGTGTTGTGAACTCTGATGTTTGAGGAATTTTATGAAAAGACCTGGAGACTGGCAGATGAGAACAACTTGGAAAGCAATGAATGGTATAGTCTGGTGACATTAGATTCAAAGTTACAGGAGAGGTTAAGGAAAGCGGGAGAAATGATACAGAAACATCACTGAGCAACTGAATAGCTAAATGGAAACTCAGAGGGGTAGTGAACAGAAAACCACTCGAGAGCCAGGGGAGGTTGAATTGTATGACTACATGCACGTACACACACGCCCAGCACATAACTTGGAAAAAGTGTATTAGGTAACTTTTTCCTCTCTCCAACCTACTACCTCAAGGTCTATACCTCCCTCTACCACCTGGGCCAGTGATTTTATAATCCATACTCTCTGCAAGTCCAGAGAGTCCAGAGAATTCACATCAGAGGCTTCAGCAAGGCTATGGCCAGAATCGATTTCTCAGCAAGGAAAATATTCACTTAGAATTATCTATCTACTTCAGAATCTGAAAAGAATGAATATTGCTGACACCAGAGCAGGGAGGCGCTGCTTCTCAGCATTCCTCATCAGAGTTGGATAATCCTTTTTCTGTGGCTGGGGGATCCCTTGTCATGTCTGCACAAAGGCCCAAGTCACTGGTCCTTGGCAGCGGTCTGCCCCACACTGAACTGATTGTTTGTTGAGCACCAGGGAGCAATTTGCGTTTGGGCACTATTCTATTTGTGGCTGGCTTCTTGACACCTCAAACTCACAGTGATTTTCCTGCCTCTGCATCCCAAATGCTGGGATCACAGGCATATGCCACTTCACCGGGCTCACCTGTAACAGATTAGAAAACTTTTTCACATATCAATCATTCCTCAGAATCTGTCCTAAGGAGGACCTCTATAGAAGTGAGGAAGCTGCATGTTCCCTCTCTATAGCAGCAGGGGGCTGTATATTGGGAACTGAACCTCAGGCCACTAATTCATACCCACTTTTACCCTCTCCCCAAGTTTTGGTTTTGTTTTGTTTTTTGGTACTGGGAATCGAACTCAGAGTCTTGCACTTGCCAGGCAGGCACTGCACCCACTGAGCTACATCCCTGGTCCATCCTCTCCCCAAGTTTGAGCAGGGTTTTCCAGAGCTAAGTAGGGCTTGGAGTCATTTCCTAAGAGAATACCATAGGCCCATCCTCCTTTGTTCCTCATCATCTGTCTCCAGAATAACCTTTCTAACTGGAGTAACTAGAAAAGTCCTTCTGCTTACCTAGGCAGACCAGATTTTTGCTGTAGCATTTTGCTGTAAATGGCACCTAGAGCAGGTTGTTCCAGTCTAACTCAGTTTTTCTTGACAGCATCTGCTGTAGGATTTTTGCAAAAGAGTCTCTAATTTTATCATGAACAAATAAACATTTTTCTCCTTTTTTAGTGTATAATAAAAAAATTATCATAGGGTCTCATGGTCTCTCCATATTAACCAGTATTCATTAGGGCAAGCAAGAAATGTGCTGCCCAGATCCTCCTGCAAGGAAGGACTTGTCCTACCTTTTGGGAGCATTATAGTCCCTTCATCTGTCAGCTACTTAAGGGACACCCTTGACATCAGAGCTGCCTCACCATACCTCTGAGGAAGTAGGCACATCAAATGACTGGTGTGTACGGGGATGTAAAAACCTGTCCATCTGACTTAACTCAGAACAGCTCTTACCTGTCATCTTTCCAGTCTCAGAGCTCCCTGAGAGTGAGGCTGCCAGGGTCTACCACTACCCTCTCCCCACTCCCGCTTTCTTCTCTCCTTTCCTTAGCTCTCAATCCCCGAAACAGTCTCTTATAAACATCCTGAACATGAAATTCTGCCTCAGAGTCGGTTGCCTGAAGAATCCAACTACAACACCATCTGAGGGCTAAGTGATTGAGGAACTGGCAGCATTTAAGCCACAAAATCCCCAGGGTTCAAACCTATAGACTCCTCATTATCGTTTTGTTTTGTTTTCTTTTCTTTTCTTTTCTTTTCCACTGGAGAGACCTGCAACATTTCAAGGAGCTTGTCTAACCAATTTTAAATCCCTCTTCATATTCCCTATTGACCCTATGGAGCCTCTGGATTAAACTAGCTCTCAAGGTTACCCCATCACTTGACTTTTTAAATATATGGGCCAATAATATTCTTTATTATAATATCAATTTCTATTTGTTTTTCTATTATTTGTACTACAGAGAGCCCTGAAATAAGCAAAATGAAGTCAGCTGGTAAATGGAGGGAAATAGAAAAGACATCAGAGTCAGAACTACCTACAAAAATTGGTTCCAGAAGCTGCCTCAGTGTTTGTGCTCTCCAATTCCAAATCCAGGTCTTACCATCTTTGCAATATGCCTCTCCTCTGCTGGGAATGTCACTGAGTTACCTGTTACTTGAAACCAAATAAGCTTGCCTAAGGTAGCATAAATTACTAAAGCTGGTTTTTTTTATTTTTTTATTTTTTTATTTTTTGTTTTTTGTTTTTTGGTTTTTCTCCAGTACCGGGAACCGAACTCACGACCTTGCGCTTGCCAAGCAGGCGCTTTGCCGCTGAGCTAAATCCCCAGCCCCTACTAAAGCTGGTTTTAATAAAAATGATTTTATCTAGACTTCTTAGTAATATTATTCGTTATAATTTGGCCTTTCAAAAAATTACTCAAAATGTAAAAAATGCAATCATTAAAGATAGTCAGGTGTGGGAGTGCACACCTATAATCCCAGCAGAGAGGATCACCATGTGTTCAAGGCCAGCCCAGGCTACATAAGTGAGTTCAGCAGCTGGGGATTTAGCTCAGGGACACAGCACCTGCTTGGCAAGCACAAGGTCGTGAGTTCAATTTCCGGTACCAGAAAAAAAAAAAATCATAAGTGAGTTCAAGACCATCCTGCGCTATATAGCAAGATCCTCTCAAACAAAATTAAAAAAAAAAAAATAGACATGTTACAGACTCTAAAAGCAATATCTAAAGAGGAATTTTTTTTTAAAAAAAAATACTTTACAGAATAGGTAGCAAGTGCCTCTAGATAAAAATTTGGAGAAATGCAAGCCATTCGTATGTGTGTGTTCAGCTAGACTATTAAAATTATCCACTGTTAGCAGTCACATTTTCTACATTCCAAATCTCTATAGATAGCATACTGAAGTGGAAGAAACAGACTTTGAAGACAAACTTGGACTTATACTCTTGGCTTTACTGTTTGTGCCAAGTCACATTGTCTGAGTCTGTGTATAGATCTGTACTACATGGTTAATATTTGATCTTTAAGAGGTTTTTTGTGGGAGGAGTACGAATTGAGGTACATGAGGTTTGTCAGCTTTGCATTGCTGGAACAAAATACTTAACATCCACAATTGAAAGAGAGAGAGGGCTGGAGATTTAGATCAGTGGTATAAGCACCTGCCTGGCAAGCACAAGGTCCTGAGTTCAATTCCTGGTTCCAAAATAATTAAATAAAATAAAGAGGGAGAGGTTTACTTTGGCTCACAGTTTCAGAGGATTAAATCCTAACTGGATAGCTTTAAGACACGAACATCATGGCAGAGCAAAGCTGCTCACTTCATGGTGGCTGGAAGAAAAAGCCAGAGGGAAAGGTACTGTACCCTCCTAAACTACAGCCCCAGTCACCCACCTCCAACACCCAGACCCTCACAGCACACGCAGCTAATTCTCAACAATGGGTAAATCCACTAATGAGTGTAGCATTCCATGTGCCAATCACTTTCTGAAAGCCCAGTCTCTGAGCACATGAGACAGGGGTGTGGGGGCATTTTAGATCTAAACCATAACAATATGTAAAATGCAAAACACATTCACTTACTAATGATATTCTTAGGAAGCAAGATAGAAGTCAGTGGATGACTCTCTGGGCTAGTGATGTATCTCAATAGTAAAGAACTTGCCTAGTATATGTGAAGTCCTGATTTAATCCCCAATGCTGTGAGAAAAAGAAAGAAGGAAGGAAGGAAGGAAGGAAGGAAGGAAGGAAGGAAGGAAGGAAGAAAGAAAGGAAGAAAGAAAGAAAGAAAGAAAGAGAGAGAGAGAGAGAAAGAAAGAAAAAGAAAAAGAAAGAAAGAAAGGAAGGAAGAAAGAAGAGTGGGGTGAAGGAAGGAAGGAAAGAAACACAGGGAAAGTTAGTGCACTGGCAGGAAAAATTAAAGGTCCTCAGTGAAGTTGCTGGCAAATAAAGAGTAAAACCCCTGCTAGAGAGAGTATATAAGAAAAACAAGGAGAGCTGATAAGAAGGCATGGCTCACTTCATGCCAAGGCTCAATTCCCTTCTAACCTCCACCTCCAATTAAACACAAAAAGAAAGTGGAAGGGGGTTACATTATTTTAAAAACTCAGTATATAAAATATACGCTAATAGCTAGACACCGGCACACCTATATATAAGTACTTATATATTTTGTTATTTTTCTCACCATATTAATTCTACACTGAAATGCACACACGTCTTTTATACTCACTTGGCCTTGAATGTGGTTCTGCTGTAAATCTCAAAATAAGCACCTGGACAGAACAAAGGGACCACAGAAGCACTTATCCAAGAATGTACATATAGCCAATGGAAGGAGGCAGTAGCCAAATCAGGGGTCTCAGAGCCCAAAATAGCCAAGCAAGTTGAAGGCATGGAGGTGGTGTGGGTGGGGAGCCTGCATACAATATGAGGGAGGAAAAAGAGGCTTGCTCTCCCCGCTCCTTGTTGCTTTGGCTGTCTTCTGTCACCTTGAGGTGTTGCCCCTGTGCCATGCCACCCTGCCTTGGAGCCAGCTGATTATGGACTGAAACCTCCACAAACTTTGAGCTAAATAAACTTTTCCTCCCTTAATTTTGGGTGTCAGGTATTTTATCTCACAATGAGAAAACAGTAACCAAGACATTCACCTTCTTTATTTTTATTTGTATTAGTACATCTTTGCAGTACACAATGATTACATTTATTGTGGGAAGTTGGTACATGTACATAACACATCTTAATTCCTTTCTTATCCCCTTTTCCTCCCCTCCCTCAAAACTTTACCGTCCTCCAAACTTTTGTTATACAGTACAAAAACACTCCTCCCCTTTTGCTTCATACAGTACAGCTGAACTTCCCTCACTTACCAGCAAAGGATTTTGCCAGATCACATTCCTTAACTTCTTGGCAGCAAACCAGACACAGAAACTTAGAGGCATGACTCCAGCCAGGATCTGTAAACTAGATAAAGTCAAATCCTGTAAGTAGTGCACCAAGCACTGAAATTTTGGGCTAGGCATAGTGGTGCATGCACACCTGTACTCCCAGCATGCCAAAGCCTGAGGCAGGAGGATCACTGCAAGTCTGAGGCCAGCCTAGGCAAAAGCACGAGTCCAGGGCCACTGTTAAACTTGAAGAAAAGAAAGAAAATTTGGGCCTGTCTTCAAGATCATCTCCCCTATCAACTTAGCTAGTGCATTCTTTTTATAAATCTTGTTTTTACCTACATTATCTCCCTTGTATCACAAATTCAGCCTCGGAGTGTTCCTGGCCTCACCATTGGGGATCCCATCATTCTCTTGCTGATTAAGCTTTATTTGCTAAGATCCTATTAGCTGCCTTATTCCTTTTTTCTCTTGCATTTTGCTACCTTTTCCTCACCTACTAATTTACTTCCGAGCCTGGCTAAAGCAACTTCTTTCAGGAGCGTAATATGAGCACTAGCCAGGCAGCACAGGCAGAGTCTGGATTTGGCCAATTTACAAAATGTGTGACTTTCAGCAGGTTACTTATGCTTTCTGAGTTTCATATTCCTTTTTAAAATGAAGGAAAAAAATCCTGCTGCAGAGTCAGTAGGTTAAATAAAATAATAATGTAAAAAAAATAACTTATAAAAGGCAATACAAATGTACTACTAATACTTGTTTACAGATTTAGATGCAGCTTTTCTAACTATATTGAAGCTCCTAGACAGGGGCAATGTTGACAATTACTTTTGCAGCCTGTTTTGTGGGCTGGGGTTTGAACCTAGCACCTCATGCATGCTAAGCACATGCTCTGCCACTGAGCTATAGCCCCTGACCAGCAATTGCTTTTGAGTGTGTCGCCTTCTCCCACTCCTACATCCCATCACTCTTAATGTCTGGAACACAGAGTGCTCTTCACACAGTAGGCAATTACTGGATGTTGGCCAGCTGATTTCCATTTCTGTGTCTCCCTCTTTGGGAGGTGGATAAGAAGGGAGATGAGAGCGAATCCTTGCCTGGGACATGGTGGGTGTTTGGACACCATCTGAGGAACTGGGAGAAGGGAAACAATGGAGCCTTTCAGAACTGGGGCGTCATCGGTGGCTTCCCTGTGATATTGCAACATGTTTGTATTGGCCACTGGTGTTCTGCATGAACAGAACTCTAGAGATGCTCTCTAAAATGTCCTCGTAGCATCTTAAATAGGTCAGGAAAGGCTGGATCTTTCCAGCCCTTTAAGGCCAATTAATCTGTTCTCTGTTCCTCTTGAGAAATGCTGAATAGGGCACGTTTAGCAATCATGGACTTTTGCCTAAGTTCCTCTCAGTTTCTGAGGGGCGTGGGAATTCTATTCAGAAACCAAATATTTACCCTTGGAATAAAATGCTTTGATATTTCTTCTTTTGGAAATGGGAGCAACTTCTCTCTGCCTCCTAAAAATTCACCCAGAACCCCATGAACACATGGGATCATAGATTTCTCCCAACAAGCCCCACACTGTTTAAAGGCAAATGTCTCCACAGAATCTTTCCCTCTGAGTGACTCTTCATGTTTATTGAAATCTCCAGGCAACAAAACCCAGGGTGAAGGCCTCAAAGGGTAGGAGGAACATTTTGACCCTACTCCACTTTCAATTTGATATTTCTCAGAAGCAGTTCAGAGCAGGGCCGCCTAGGAAAACTTTAGAAAGAAAAACAAAAGAAAAAATGACCTTGGGGAGGGCCATTCCTCACAGTCCTACTCCACAAAAAGCCTGTTTTGTTCCAAAGTGAGCTAGCTAATCTGTCTCTCGTTAGAGGCTGCTGGAGGAGTTGGGCCCTGCCTCCTCACAACACAAAGCCTCATACAAATTCCTTGTTTCCCAGGCAATGCTCCCCACAGCTCAACAAATCCTCTGGCTCGTGTTTGCCTCCTGAGCTCTCTCTCTGTTAGGACAAATTGAACTGAGTGTACAGACAACTTCAGCACCATTTGAATATAAGCTTACGGAACAAAAACAAAAATACCTTCAGCAATAGTAGGGGGCATCAGAAGTAGCACAGCGCACTTCCTTACATCCTGAGCTTAATCAGAGAGTAGCGGCTGTGGCGAAATTCTGCACTGGGACTGAGGCTCAGGCACATAGGAGGAGGACCTCCTACACAGGATGAGTTAGTGTGAAGCAGTCAGAAGCCCAGGTTTGTTAGTGAACCTGGGTGAACCTAGATTCCTTGGATTAACCTGCTGCTTAGTAGCTATGCAACCTTAAGACAGTGATGGTAAACCTTTCAGAGACTGAGTGTCCAAAGTGCATGCCAAAACTCATTTATTTATCATAAAATGCCCACACTGCAATTGAACTTGATTACTGAGATTTTAGTTTAGAAAAAACAACCCATACCTTGGCTCATGTGCAGACAGAGAGGGTTCTGCTTGCCCGCTGCGGCATGCATGCGATAGGTTTGCCACCACTGCCTTAGAAGATTGCTAACCTTTTGAAAGTTTAGATTTTCTTGTTTGTAAAATATTATAATAATTTCTACCTGAAATAGGTACTGGGAGAATTAAATAGACAAATACATGCAACGTGCCTGACAGAGTCAAATGAGGAGTAGTTTATACACACACACACACAGGCATACAGATACAGATGCACACACACACACACACACACACACACACACACACCACACACACACCCAGAACAATTATGAGGCTGCCTACATGTGAGGGTCTGGTTAGAAGTCTGGGATACTAACCTTCCTTAACCCTCAGAAGCAGCTCTGAGACCAAAGCTGGGGCAGTGGGCAGCTTACGGTAGCATCCCAGCTTCCGTGCCTTGCAGATGAAATAACTCTGAAGCAATGTTCTTTACCACCTCTGAAAGATCTCAGAAAGATGAAGACCTAACTGTCCACAACGGTAATTTGGACGCTACTTTTATGGCCTCCTTCCTTTCCATGTCTCATTTCCCTAAACACTATGGATTGAGCATCCACACCCAAAAATCCAAACTCTGAAACTTTTTGAGCACCAACATGACGCCACAAGAGGAAAATTCCACATCTGACCTCATGTGATGGGTTGTAGATAAATCCAGACACATTTAAAATATTGTATAAAATTACCTTCGGGCTAGGAGTATAAGGTATATGTGAAACATAAGTGAATTTTGTGTTTAGACTTGAGTTCCATCCCCAAGACATCTCATTATGATGTGCAAGTATTCAAAAATCCAAAATATAAAAAATTTAAAAACCTGAAACATTTCTGGTCCTAAGCATTTCAAATATGAGACACTCAACCTAAGCCTGGTTCTACTGGCGTCACCTTTAAAATAAACTGATGTCTTGTCTCAGAATCTGCCTCTGAGGGAACCCCATCAAAGATATGAGTATTTTTCCAAACTTGGGGGGGCCTGGGTTGTCAGGATCATCTATGCTGCCGTACTCCTACTTCAGCTGAGTTCGCTGGTTCAAAGGTCATTACTGTTCTACATGTGCCATCTGTCTTCTGAACCACGTTGAGCCAGACCTGCAACTCAACCCTTTGTCTCCATCTAAATATGCATGCACACTAATCTGTATTGGTTTTCTGTACTGCATCACAAATTACTGCCAGTTTAGACTGTAAAAAGCATACATTAATTATCTACAGTTTCAGGGAGCCAGGAGACCAGGCACAGCCTGGATCTGCCACCTGTTGAGTGTCACCAGACCTCACTTAAGCTGTAAGCTGTAAGATCGTCCATTTTCCTGTCCATGTCAGAGTCCTCTTCCAAACTCACATGATGAGAGACTTCAGTTTCTGTCAGTGGAGGATTGACATGCTATTCTCTTACTGGCTGGCAGATCCAAAAGGCAGCCAACAGTTACTTATTATGTGATAGTATATTTCTTCAGAGTCAACAGTGTTATAGGCAACTAAGTTAGATAAAATATTATAGGCAGTCAGATAGGGCTCAGCCCTTAAAGGAGCCAGTGCAGAAGACGAGATACCTTGCAAATGTGGAAGAGACAGGCACCTCAGCTGTGGGCCAGACCTCAAGTCAAAAGATAAAACAAATGTACCCAGATACTTCGTAAGGATAAACATCAGGGATTCATACTCTAAATAGGTACTGATCACCTTAAGAAAGCCAGCAAGAGCCACTAACCCAACCCATTACAGGAAATGCCCCTGTTCTATATTTACGCACGCTTGCTACATGACTTGCTTCCCCATTTGATCCCGATTTAATCAATTTTACCTGAGCAGTTATACTCATAATCTTATTGGGTTGACCATAGTTTTGTCCACCTCATGTCCACCTTGCTATCTCTCATTTTTCCCATCTTGGATTCACCTGACATCATGGATTTGCTCTACAAAAATCCCTAGAAAAGGCAGAGTCCTTAGCAGCCCACTCGGGTCGCCTTCTGTCTCTCTCTGACAGAAGCTTTCTTTCCCCCAACATATTCTGCTCTTAACCTCCATTGTTTCTAAAATTCATTCTTCGATTTTAGAGAACACAAACTCAAGCCAGATATCTAGCAGGTTGGGAGTTTCTTTCCCTGTATCATTAGAACAATCTATCCCTGTGGTTTGTGTCTTCTATAAAATAACCTAATTATGGGGGAGGCTCACCTATCACTGTGACTGTATTCCACTGGTCAGAAGCATGTATACATATTGCAGCTGAGTGCAGTGAAGTTTACTGAAAGTTTTGGGAAAGACGGGAGGAAGAGTTAGAGTGAAACAACACAAGCTAGTCTCAAAGTTTTCTTCAGATCCTTACCCTATTACACTCTCCTTCATTCCCTTTTCCTGTCATTTCTTTCCTCTCTGCTCTCCTCCCATCCCAAAACTCATGTTTGCTTATAAAGCAGAGCAATTCATCTTTTAATTATTTGACTCTTTAAATTTTTTAAAATTTCTGACCTTTTATACTGAAGGTCTTCCATTCTACTTCAAGTGGTATATGTGGATATTTTTCTTGCTAAAGAAAATTCTTTCCTTCAGAGGAAGCTTGAAGCCATTTGTTAATTTTTTTCATTCTGCTACCAAAGATAATTTACAGTTTAATTAAGGAGTCAGATATGACACAAATAATAGCAGGAAACGAATGAAGGAAAGGAAGAAAGAGTGCTAAATATCAAACCACCCTGATGTGATGGTACTAGTTAGGATCTTTCCAATCTTCTCCAGTAATATTATCCTTCTTCCCAGAGCCTGGAGGCAGAGGAACAGGGCAAATGCTTGAGGACACCCTTACATCTAGTGGTAGTTTTAAAAATGGATGTGTGTGTGTATGTGTCTGTGTGTGAGTGTGCTGTATCTTTTCTTGCCTCGACTGATTTTCTGTTTTCTTCTGTAATTTCTACTTGTTTGCCTCTAAATAACTTAGAGATCTGGGTCCATTAAAGATAGCATTGTAACCCTGGGCAGATTACTTAATTTCTTCCCGGAAATAAAGAAATGGGACAAGGTTATCTCTTACTGCAGGGTGACTGTCCAGAAGTTCCTACAAGACCTTGACAGAGTTGCCTTTTAAAATTTCCACACTGCTTTTTAGTTTGTTTTGTCCAGTTCCCACAGAGGTCTGCTTAGGATGGCAACTCAGTTCAAATCACTGGTTTCCGCCTTCTTCCTGTTTCAGAGACGCACATGCCTGGGTTTCAGCTGCTGGGGTTAGGGTGGTGCAAGCTGCAGGCCCTCTGGGAGCTCTGCATAAAGCTTGGAGTATAGCAGACCTGGCAGGCCTGGACTGCTGTGTGTGCAGGGGTGAGGAGCTGGTATCCAGACCCCAGAGGTGGTGCCAAAGGAGGAGGAGCCTAGAGCAACTGTGCGCAGCGCAGGGGCCAAGAGAACTAGGTTACACGGCTCAGAAGAGGACAATGCTCCCGGAAGCAGCTCTGCTGGAATGCTCTGAGGAAGCAAGGGTCTTAGTGCCATCGGTCAGACAGGAAGTCCACCCATTGTTGGAGCAGCCACATTATGCAGAGCTCAAAATTGGAGCCCAGAACCAGTGAGGAGACTGAAAGGAATGAAGAGTCATAATCCCTGCCCCAGAGAACCTCTTAGGCTAAGGAGATGGTCACAGTAACCACAGCATCTGGTTCAAGAATGGGATCCTTCAATACTACAAACCTAACCTAGTCAGACTTTGTCTAGTCTGTAAAAAGATTAGGTAGAGGGATGCATTCACAAAACTAAGACTGGGGTCAGAGGTGACTAGGAGGGGAATGATAAACTTTGGTCTCACCAAACTACAGTGATTCCTGTATGAATAAAAAAAAAAAGAAAGAAGAAAAGGCAGTGGTTTTGTTTGTTTGTTTGTTTGGTGTTTTTTTTTTTTAAAGGTTCAAATCCTTTTTGTAATCTTAGCACTCTGGGAAGCTGAGGAAGAAAGATCACAAGTTTCATCCCAGCCTGGGTAATTTAGTAACTCGGTAAGACCCTGTCTCAAGCAAAAGGGAGGTATGTGCAGCTCAGTGCAGAGGCTGTGGGTTCAATCCCTAGTAGCAGGAAAAAAGGATTAAATGGCATCTCTGTAACAAGGAACATACTCAACATTCCCCTGTATCAAATCTTCATTGGTCCTCCCAACAGTTCCTCCAAGGAGATTATTATTTTCCCCATTTTACAGATGTGAAATCAGAGGCTCCAAGAAGTTGTGAGTCTATTCCAAGATTACATGGCCACTGAGCATCTGTCCCATTGGCATCCCACGGACTTGGGGGGAGCGTATCAGAGTAGAATGAGGATGTGTAGCAGCAAGACAGGATGGCACAACTAGGCTATTTCAATGGTGACAGAGCCCAGGATGCTGGCTCTGGGGCATTCGCTTAGTCTTTGCTCTGACATGTTCTACAACATTGCATGGAGGTAGGGGGATGAGCAGTGTAGAAAGAGCTCCCTAGCATCTGTGATAAGAGAGGATCTCAAGCAGGCTGAGAAAAAGGGTGAAAGAAATTGAATTCAAGCCATTTCCCAATATTTATCTCTGGGGCAAAACTGGAGTCTTCCATTTCTTTGGCAATTCCCTGGAGTCTCTCACTTTCCAGCTTTTTAAAAGCTCCTCTCCCTTCTTTCTTTAGAGTTTATTGGAAGTCTGTCTTGGCACAGACCCTCCCTCTCAGGGACAAGGAGAGTGAGGTGTAGACAGGGTAGGTTGGGACACAAGGTCTAGAGGAGTGTGTGTCCCCGCCTGTGGCTTCCCCGAACCCAGATCCTCATTTGTGCTGGGAGTGGGGCTGAGCCCAGACAGGCAGAGAACCGCTGGGCCACCCGTGCCCCCCAAGAAGGACCTGAAGGTTATCTCCTTAGCAGATACTCCTCCAAACTGGGGATGTAGGGCTTGGAAACTAGAAAATGCAAGGTTTGAGGGAGAGGAAAGAACAAGCCCAGCAATACACAGAGCTCTGTGTATTCAGAGGGAAGTTGGCAGGGCTGTGTTCGGGCAGAGAAACTCCGAGTGGTACAAAGGGACGTGCTCAGAGTGGAGAAATCATGCTAATTGTCTGCACCAGAGCTGGAGAACGCCACCCAAAATGAAGAGAGAAAGGAGAGCCCTGTCCAGAGTTTCCAGGGCCCTGAGCCTCACTCCTTTGGTCTACCTGCTTCTGATCCAGCCAGGTAGGACATCCAAAGGGTAAGAAAGGGTCTAGAGAAAGACCCAGGGCTTTCAAAGGAGAGGGAGGGGAAAGTCAAGGGCTTGAATGCTTTGGGACGGGAGGAGGGGAGAGAGTGCAGCTGTCGTGGGAAGCATCTCAGTGAATCCAGGCATTAGTGTTGAATGTATTTCTTCATTCTGGGTGCCTCCCGCCCGCCCGGCCCCTGGCCCCCTCCCCCAAAAGCCTGCATGACTTTGGAGCTCCCACGGCATTCAGTGCATTAGATGGAGGGCACCATGCCACTTCTTATGGGATGACTCGTTGGCGTGGGCCAGTGCAGCATTCTTTCCAGGGGATTATGGTGAGGCTTGGTGGGAGGGGCAAGGGAAATCTTGCTTTTATGTTTCCCCAGACCCTCATCCTGGCTTCTTGAGCATATCATGAGCAATGAAAGAAGCTTTGGATATAATGAGCCTCCTGATTTGAGATAGTAATTCCAACCTATCCCTAATTCACTCCATGTCATAGACATCTACCTCCTGTTAGCGCCCCCTATCAACTCCTTGGAGAACTGATCTTATTTTTTTTTTTTAATTCATCTTATTTTAACACTAGTTGTATTTATTTTTTAACACCCACGCACAATTATAGAAAGCCTAAGAAGGCACAACTTAATGGAGCAAACCGATGCAGAGATCATTTATGTATAACGCAGGCTAGTATGAGTCAGATATGCAATAAAACATACGAATCAGAGAAAGGTCACATACCCCCATCTAGGAAGCTACTGTTACTGGTGCAAGATGAAAGTGGGAGAATATCAGGGGAAATTTCCCGGTAGAAGGAATGTCTGCACTGAATTTTAAAGGATAAGGAACAGACAGGAGTGTGAGTGGGCATTATTTTTGAGGAAATGGGCAAAGGTCAACAGCTTGGAATAGCATCATGTGTTTAGGTAGAACCCGGTAATTTATCACTGCTAGAGAGGAAAGTAGGAATTGAGTTAGACAGGAGCCTTGTAAAGATCTCAAAAGCCTGGAATATAATCTACAAATATGGATGGAAAGGGCAATTGAATGGTTTTTAATTTGGGGACTGGCAGGAGATATGTACATTTCAGACAGTGTACAAGTCTGAAGTAAAGCGCTGGAGGGGAAGCTGGAGGCAAATAAAATAGGAAAGGAAGCTTGTATTATTTTTAGGATATCTGCAACAAAGTGCCACAATGGGGTAGCTGAAACAACAGAAATTCATTGCCTCACAGTTCTGGAAGCCAGAAGTTGGAGATCAAGATGTTGCCAGGGCCATCCATGCTCCCTTTGACGGTATCAGGAAGGAATTTCCCAGCTCTCTCTTCAAGCTTTGCATAGTTCTTTGGCTTGTGGCAGCAGAACTTTAATCCTTGGGTGGCTTTGCATGTCTATATCCAAATTTCCCATTTTGTAAGGATGTATGCTAAAGTAGGCCCACCCTACTCCAGTGTGATCTCATCTTAACAACAGATCTGCAATGACCAAATTAAATTAAATTTACAGCTTTGCCAAGTAATTTCGTAATCTACCAAGTAAGTTCATATTCTGAGATACTGGGAATAGGCCTTCCCTGTACGAATAACAAAGGTACCCACTACAACGTCTTGGAATAACTCAGAAGAGAAATAATGTGCACCTGAGTTACAATAAAGATAGAGGGAATTAGACATATTGAGATAATATTTTGGAGGTAAAGTCAAGATCTAATGATTGACAGGAATTTAGAGGATCCAGAGAGGTACGTAGGGTTTCTAGGTGAAACTTTAGACAAAAAATGAGATAGGGTTGAAGAATATAGTGATCAGTATTGCACATGTTTAGGTTGCAGTTACCTTTCTGTCTCTGAGACAAAATACCTGAGGAAAGCAACTAAAAGGAGGAAAGTTATTTTGGTTTACAGTTTCAGAGGTTTCAGTAAATGGCTTGTTGGCTCCACTGATTTTAGGCTAGTGACAAAACAGACACATCCTAGTGGGAGGGCATAACAGAGTAAAGCTGTTTCCCTATGGTAGCCAGGAAGTGAAGAGTGAAAAGAAGGAGTCAGAGTCAAGACACACCTTTCAAAGTTGCACACCAGTGATATACTACCTCCAACTGGGTCTCACCCACCTCATAATAACCTATTAGACTATGAACTCATCAATGGCTCAATCAGATTACTTAGTAAAGTTAGTGTTCTTATCACCCAATCACTTCTCTAGGCCTCATCTCTGAACACTATTACATTGGGGATCAAGTTTTAATAAATAAGCTTTTCAGGGGACATAATTGGCCAGGCTGGGTGGCAGACACCTGCAATCCCAGGATACTAAGGAGGCTGAGGCAGGAGAACTATCTCAAGTCTGAGACCAGCTTGGGGGAACTGGTACATATATAATACATATGGCTTGTCTCTGTTTTTTTTTTTTTCAGCTATATAATAAAACAAGAAAAATGGAGGGACATAGAAGGGAACTTTTGCTAAACTATATCTCTGGTGCAATCACTTCTACTAATTCTATTGGCTAGAGTTCAGTTACATGGTCATACCTTACCACAAAGGAAGCTGGGAAATGTAGCTTTTAAGATTGGCACTAACAGAAGGATTGGACCACATGGACCTGGATTTAAAGATTTATTTTATGTCTTGAGTTATGACAACAATCACCATGCTAGCCTCAGGCAAATAAGTCTTTATTTTTTAATATTTATGTTTATTAGTACATATTTGCAGTATGTAATGATTACATTCCTATTGGAGTGTTAATAACACATCTCAATTATTTTTAGTCCCTTTCCCCTTCAAATAACAGTTTTTTTATTGTTATTATTATTCATATTTATAACACGTAAGTGACAGTCTTTAATGCTCTGGCCCTAGTATGGACAAATAACGTTTTTTTAACCTCATCACAATCCAGTTCATGGAGCAAACAAAGCTTTTACAGAGGCCAGAATGTGGACAAACCTAAATGCAGCTGTAAATTTAATAATCTGAGTTTCAAGGTTTTGCTCGCCGGCATCCTACAGTTATATATTCCTCTAGGGATCCAATAGAAACAAGTTCCCTGCCTGGGTGCTACTCTTTTCAGTCATAAATTCACCTCCATGTTATAGACGCTGACTTTTTAAAAAATTATAATTGAAAATCACCCATAGGAAAATGCGGTTAGCATAAAGATACAGTTTGATGAACCTTTAAAGAAGAGTGCAAACCCATGTAACCAGCAACCCAGATCAAAACAGAATACAGCGCTTTAGTTCCCAGAATTACCCTCATGGTATCTCAATTAGTAGTGTCCTCTCTTCATGATTTCGGTGGTATTCTAACTTCTAATACAGATTAGTTCTGCACGTCTTTGAACTTTATATATGGAATTCTATGTATGCATTTTTTATGTTTGGCTTCTTTTGTTAAACACCAATTTTGTAAGCTTTATCTAGATTTTTAAATTTTAGTTTGTTTGGTGTCATTGCTGTATGGTATTTCAGTGTATGAATATACCATAATTTACTTATCTATTCAACATTGATAATAGTTTTTGTTGTTTCCAAACCAATCCAACCAACTCAGCACCAGTGGGGCTTCATGAATAAGAGATGGTAAACCATTCTAACACACATTTCTCCTACAGATAAACCAAGTAGTAGAATTTCTTAGTTATAGGGTGTTTTAGTATACTATCAATTACTATGACAAATACATGAGACCAGGTAACTTTATAAAGTAAAAAGTTTGGTTAAGCTCACAGTTCTGAAGGTTTAGGAGCACGGTGCCAGCATCAGCTTGGTCCTGGTAAAGATGTTATGGCACATGGGAGGGAGAGCTCACATGGTGAGACGGGAAGCTAGAGCATGACTAAAGACTAGTGAGAGTCCCATGATAACTATATGAATCTTTTCCAAGGGGATGCACCAATGCTCTAAGGGCTTCCCACTAAGCTCCACCCTTTAAAGTTCCACCACCTCTTAAAATCATCACACTGAGGATCAGGCTTCCAAAACACAAATCCTTGGGGGAAACACTTATATCATCTCCAATCCAGAGGATAAAGTATATGTATGTTTAGGTTGGTAGACATGGCCTGTTTTCAAAGTGGTTGCGTCAGTGTAGACTCTCAGCAACATAAATGAGAGTTCCATGTGATCCACATTTTCACCAACAATTATATTTTCTGTTTTGATTTTGGCTACTCTAGGAAGTATACAATGATGTCAAATGATAGTTGTTTAACAGTGCATTTTATGACAATTACTTAAATTGAGTTTTTTTCATATTTTTGTTAGCTGTTTGGATATCCTTTTTTGTGAAATATCTATTCCAAGTCTTTTGCACATTTTTCTGGGGAATGGCTGGATTTTATTTCATATTATTGATTTGTAGGAGTCTATATTTTGGGTGTTATTATATTATAAATGCATTACAGCTGTCTCTTCCTGCTCTGTGGCTTGCTTTTTCACTCTCTAGTGGTGACTTTTTTAATGAATGAAAGCTCTTAATTTTATTGTGTTGAATATATCTTTTTTATGGTTACCACCTTCTTTTTTTTCTTTTACTTTTGATTTTTTTTTAAACAGAGTCTTACTATATAATTCACTGGCCTTGAGCTCACTGGATAGCCCAGGTTGGCCTCAAGCTCACAGCAATCCTCCTCCCTCATCCTCCCAAGTGCTGGGAATATAGGTGTGCACCACCACACCTGGTTGGTTACCACTTTCGTGTCTTGTTTGAGATCTGTGTCTGCTTCAAGTCACAGAGATATTCTCCTCGGTTTTCTTTTTAAAATGTTATTGTTTCCATGTTCATGTTTATATCTACAATCAGTCTACTTAGAATCAATATTTATATAAGGTATGAGGTAAGGGTCAAGATTTTTTTTTTTTCCCTACATGGCCCAGCACTATTTATTTGAAACAACAACTGTTACCATAGTAAGTTCAGACAACTGGTTGCTCAAACACCAGTACTTCACGCTGGGCATGGTAGCACACGCCTGTAATACCAGCACGTGGGAGGCTGAGACAGGAGGATCATTGCAAGTTCGAGACCAGCATGGGCTATAAAATGAGCTCAAGGCCAGCCTGAACTGCATAGTGAGACCCTGTCTCAAAAAAAAAAAAAAAAAAAAAAAAAAAAGACCCCTACTTCAGAGAAAAGAATAGGTCTGAGGCAAGAAGACTGCTGAGAGTTTGAGGCCAGCTTGGGCTACATAGTGAATTCAAGGCCAGCCTTAACTACGTAGTGAGACTCTGTCTCAAAAAAAGAAAAAAAAAGATTTGGAGAAAAGAAGTCAGGTTTATTCAAGGGCCAGCACTGAAAAAGTGGAATCTTTATCCTCCAGGGTATTTCCTTTTTTGTTTCTTCCTCTTGTTTGAAACACTGGGATGTCACAATTGGCCTCCAGCTACTGGGCCAGCTCCTGTACTTCTTTTAGACAGACAATATTACTTTTCTGTAAGTTAAACTTCACATCAATTTACTGATAGTATTTTGTGATAGTTGATGCAGAGAAAGAATAAAAGCCATTGATGTTCTGGGTTCTGTGAATCTAAAGAAATATTTACCAGTTAACACCTTAACCATTTAGGTGTGGCTTCTCCTTTTAGGATTTACAGTGCTGGACCAAAAAGGGGAACATAATATTTCTGAAGGGAGGCCAACAACCTTGTGAAGGGCAATGGGAGGGAGATAGGACAGTAATTTTGCCAAGAACAAATCCTAAGGAGTGGCCCTAATCCACAGCGAAACCCACACCCTTTCTTCGCTGTACTACTGTGTCGTCTTTGTCATGAACTGAGAGATCAGATATAAGTCTGGTTTTAGATGCTCTATTCTGTCCTCTTGATCTGTTTTTGTGCCAATATAAAAACAGACACCTGACTCTGGATTGGTATTGTAGTAAATTATAGATCAGTTTGCGAGAGATGACAGCTTAACAATAGTGACTGTTCCAATCGATAAACATGGAAATTTTTTTTTTGTAATACTGGAGATTGACCCCAGAGCCTTGTACATGCTAGTGAAGTGCTTCACCTTTGAGCTACATCCCCAGACCATTTTATTTTATTTTATTTTATGATAGAGTCTACATACATTGCTCAGGATGGCCTTGAACTTGCAATCTCCTTTCCTCATCCTTCTGAGTAGGTAGAATTGTAAGTGTGTGCTACCATGTCCGGTTCTATGTGCTATCCTAATACGTATGTGTTAGGTGCATATGCATTCCTCAACATTTCTGCTCCTTAGAATGTAGATAAAAATCTCCCAACCCTGTCTTCTTGGATGCCAATGGTCTTCTTTATAGTTTTGGTTTCCTAATTTTTTCCCACATTTCTGAATGACTGACACTTCGAACAACTGCACACTTTTATAGTCCCTTATAGGCTTCAACAGGATGACATAAGAATATAACCCAACAATACCATCATTTATACAATAAGCAATGGACCTATACAGTAGTAACAGGAGTATTTTCTTGAATTATTGATAATTAGGAAGAATATTGAAAACCAAAAGGAGAAAACAGCATGCTTTTCCACTTAAAACACCAAGCCATGTGCTGCCCTGACTATTATGAATAGTTCTGGTCACTACACCTCAGAAAGGAAAATACTGTACTACTAGAGTCAGAGAAAGCTCCAGAGTCTGCTGGGTGAAGGGATGGAGGATTTCTTTCTGAAGACAGACACAAACAAATAAAAAATCCTTCAGATAAAGGCAGTAACTACAGTCCTTGGTATTGGAGAGTATAGATAAATTGTAGAAAGACCACATCCTGGAATACAAGTTTGGGCCCATCCCACTGAACCCCACTCCCACCCCCAAGTGAACCTAGAGCTTTCACACTGAGCTACAGCCTCAGCCCTTTTTAATTATTTTTTACATTGAGACAGAGTCTCATTAAGCTGCCCAGGCAGGACTTGAACTTGTGATTCTCCTGCTACAGCCTCTTTCAGTACTAGGATTACAAGTGTGCACCATTGTGCCATTTCTCATCAATGCTTTTAAAAGATAAATTTAAGGAAACTTTTGCCTATCCAAGGGAGCCCACAAAAATGAATAGATGGTGATTTCTTTCAGGGAAGAAGCTATGAAGGGAGCCCAAGGCTCTGTGCATATATGTTCTTATACTTTGAATTTGACACTTCTTAATATCAAAATCCTACTTGTGGATGAGCCAGCAAGCTAACTCAGCACATATTGTTCAGGTTGACAGGAGCATCTTTTTTTTTTTTTTCCTGAGACAGGGTCTTGCTATGCAGTTCACGCAGGCCTTGAGTCCACTTTGTTGCCCAGGGTGGCCTCAAATTTGCAATGGTCCTTCTGCCTCTGCCTCCCACGTGTTGGGATTACAGGCGTGCATGACAGGAACATCTTGTGAAGATGCTCATCTTTTGTTCAGGTTCTAGTAGGAACAGAAACTTTGTACATGTGATGCCTCAGAGGCAATGATGAAGTTAATTACTCTCCAGGCTGAATAGTCCTAGTCCCTTTTATGCATTTTGGGACTGGCATTATTAGCCATTTCCTCACTTTTGCATCCTGTCTTGGCTCCTGTCCCAATTCTCTGTGTCTTTTGAAGGTTGTGAAACCCTGAACTTAGC
The DNA here is from genome assembly GCF_000276665.1 of Chinchilla lanigera. Taxonomy (NCBI): domain Eukaryota; kingdom Metazoa; phylum Chordata; class Mammalia; order Rodentia; family Chinchillidae; genus Chinchilla; species Chinchilla lanigera. Next base: position 25,990,254 of record NW_004955412.1, on the reverse strand, counting down.
ATGGATTCTGATTCTGGATAGAGTCTTTGGTAAACAGTGCCTGCTCAGCAAAATGCCCTCTGTGTCAGCTTCTGTAAAAACCTGCTGCACTCAGTTATGGGCATGTGCACATGCAGCTCTACTCATGAGCCGACCTACGTTCCCAGGCATGAGAGGGGCACCATCTAGACCAGGGTAAGGCAATCCATGGGCCGCAGCTTCCCCACTGCTTTTATCCAGAATAAATCAAGTTTAAATTGGCAGAAAAGCTGGGGATATAGCTCAGCGGCTCAGCAGCTGCCTGACAAGCATGAGTTTCAGTCCCAGTATGAAACAAAACAAAACAAATAAAATAAAATAGGCAGAAAAAGCAGAATTTCAGGGGAAAGACATCACAAAATGGCCAGTTGGAGTGTGGAGTGGAATAGAAGGTCACAGCCAGAGAATCTCCAGAGAGGTTAGAGACTATTAAGGGAGAAAAGGAATCCCTTCCATTTGCCCTGGGGATTAGGACTGTCACTGTTTAGCCCCGTGGAAGAAGGAACTGAGAAACCTCAGAGTTTGGTGCTTCAGATCTCAGTTTTCCATTGCTAAAATGAAACACATTGGGCTGGGGACTTTATAAAGAAATAGGTTTATTTAGCTCAGAGATTTGGAGGCAGAAAGTTCAAACAGCATGGCACTGGCTCTGACAAGGGCTGTCCATCACAGCAGATGGATTAGCAAGTACATGGAAGAAGAAGAGATCAAATGGTGAAACAGGAAGCTAGAAAGTAGGGGCGGGCAGTCTCCTTCCTTTATAGCAGTTTTTTTCTCAAGAATTAACTCTGGGTCCCAGGATAACTGCCTTAATCCCATCCAAGGGCGGTGTTCCCTGTCATCTAATCTACTCTACCTCTTAAAGGTTTCACCACCTCTTAATATTGCTACATTGGGAAGTAAGCTTCCAGCACATAAACCCTTGGGGGACAAACTATATTTAAACCACAGCAAGAGCAATATATATATATATATATATTAAACTTCAGGAGGGCCTTGCACATACAAGCCTCGTGTGCACACCACACCATTTCAGGCTGGGTTTTGAGAAGTAGACCTTCTCTAACTATCACTCTGTGGTCTTTAGTGAAGCTTCACTGGTTTTCTCAGGACTACCTCAAATCATACACACCAAAGCCTATTTGCCTACTCACAAAAATCTGTAACTTGGGTTTCTAAATGAAGCCAAGCCTGGAACCTAGCAGTTGCTAGGCAAGGAATCCTATTTAAAGAACCACACAAATTAAAAGTTGGGAAAAAGAAATGTGTGGGTCATGTGGGCAAATGGATTTCATTCTGCTACAGAGAGCCATAGGGATTTCTAGCGGCCTCAAATGACGGGGGAAGATTGGAGTCAGTTCCTCACCACCTCTTCTACCTAAGCAAATAAGCTAGAAACATATTTAATTTATTTTCATTTTTATGTAAGATTTGTGGGGACAAAAATAGCTTCAATAGAAAATGTTTAGAAATATCATATTGTTTCATTCTACTTCCCCCAGATTAAGACTTCCCATCAGCAAGCATACAACATTCAGATATTAGCTGGGTGTGATGGGACATGCTTATAATCCTAGCATCCTGGGAGACTGAGGCAGGAGGATCCCAAGTTCAAGCCCAGCCTGGGCAACTTAGCAACTCAATAAGACCCTGTCTCAAAATTTAAAAATTTTTAAAAAGGCTGAAGATATAGCTTAGTGTGAAGGTACTAGTTAAATTCTCAGTACAAAAAAAAAAAAGTCAACACCCACACATAGGGCAGCTTTAATCATTAGCATCATATTTTCCATTCTTAAGGTTATATGATTCTCACATACCTGACTAGTGATGAATAAGAGAGTGCTTTCAAAGGAAGCACTTTGAAACCATTGCGTTCCACTGTTTCATTATACAGAGGAGGAAACTGAGGCTAAGAGAGGGGAAACAGAGTCAAGTGGCAAAGATGAGGCACTTACCACTTAACAATGCAGCTATTCCAAAAGTGGACCATATAAGAAAGTGGAACAGAATTGCAATTGCTTTGATTGCCTCAATCCATCTTTTGGTTCAATTATTTCTTGATTTGGTCTGGGCTCTTTAGCCCCAAGGAGGGGAATGAGAAAAAGAAAGTACAGCTCAGCTTCCCCGACTCTAATCTGCAGCAATAGCAGAGTGAGAAATAAGAATGAGGAAAGAGAACTTCAAAGGGAAGGACCAAGGAAGCAGCTGGAGTTCCGAAGGGACCGCCAGTCTGGTGTGTACGTGTGTCTCCTCACCTAAACTCACCTCTGTTCCCAATTAGCATTTTCCCCAAAAGAGCTTCTCTGGGGTGGTTGCAAAGCTCTCCCTGGCCAGGTGACACTAATGAACAGCATCTGTTCAGGCCCTAAAGTTCCTAAGAGGTCTTGGAATATGAGATGCGTCTAATGGACATCCATTAGACAAGGTGGTAAAATCCTAGAATCACAGAGCTGGAAGAAACAATGAGACCATCCAGCCAGCTATTCATATTACCTGTGAGCAATCTAAACCCTACACAGACAAGTGAGATCTCCTAAGTCATACAACGCAGCAATGGGGCACCTATCTCTAGGGCTCAGCCTTGTGTTCTTTCCCACCATACAACAAAGAATTGGATATTGTGCTGGATACAATCCTATGGATGTGATAAGGCAGTTATAGTTACTATTATTATTACTATTCTTATTTTATAAATGAGAAGGAGGAGGCTTAGAAAGACTGCTTGCCCAAATCTATGCAACCAGTAAGTGGCAGGGTCCAGCCTTGCAAGGCCATCTGATTTTATTTTATTTTATTATTTATTTTGGTGCCAGGAATCAAACTCACGACCTCTGCTTGCCAGGCAAGCACTGTGCCAATGGGTTATACCTCCAGCAAGGCCGTCTGATTTTAAATTCTTTGTTCTACCCAGTCAGGTCCCTCTTCTATCAGAAATACAAACTGGACTGGAGTTAGAGTGAACTTCTGAAATTGCCTACCCAGTTGCAGAACTATGCCAGGATAAGAATAGGGGAGGCTCTTGATGAAAAAGGTCATGGCTTCAGGTCCTTAAACTTTCCCTGTATTAGCATCATCTTGTGACATGTTCTTTTCTTCCAAAACTTATTTTCCTGTGCTTTCTCCATCTCCTGATACCCCAATCCCCAATCAAGAAGAAAACTAACTCATCATGATGTCTAATGGCCTGCAAGCTTCCGGAGATAGGGATATCTCTCTGCTTTGCTCTTGATTTATCTGAAAGCCATAGAAAGTATGTGGCACATAGAAGGTGCTCTGTAGGTATTTCTGTGAATGGAGTTCACGGAGCAGGGACTAAGTGGAATCTTCTACAAGAGGAAGGCCATGGGATAAGTGCCAGAAAGGCAGGTGGACAGAAGGAGGGCTATGGGTTCGCTGTGAGGCAAGGCCAAAGAGCAGAGGGCACAGATCTACTGTGGGAGGGGCGATGGCACCAGTAGGGAGGAAGCATGTGGCTGGGAGCAAAAGGCCCATGGGCCAAGGCACTGGGGGACTCAAGGATTTAAAGGTGGGAGTGGGCTAAGGCGCCGAGGGCCTGACCCAGCTCTCTTCCCCATGGATCTCTGTTCACAGACCCCCTAGAGGGGGTGAACATCACCAGCCCAGTGCGTTTGATCCATGGCACAGTGGGGAAGTCGGCACTGCTTTCCGTGCAGTACAGCAGCACCAGCAGTGACAAACCCGTAGTGAAGTGGCAGCTGAAACGGGACAAGCCGGTGACTGTGGTGCAGTCCCTTGGCACAGAGGTCATCGGCAACCTGCGCCCTGACTACCGAGACCGCATCCGGCTCTTTGAAAACGGTTCCCTGCTTCTCAGTGATCTGCAGCTGGCTGATGAAGGCACCTATGAGGTGGAGATCTCTATCACTGATGCCACTTTCACCGGGGAGAAGACCATCAACCTCACAGTGGATGGTAAAGCACTCTGCGGGGAAGGAGGTGGGACAGACCCGGGGCAGGGGCAGGGGCAGGATCAGCTAGACTCAGGGAAAACCAACACAAAAGCCATGAGGTGCACACCTGTCATCCCAGCTAATCTGAAGGCAGGAGGATCACAAGTTCGAGGTCAGCCTGAGCAACTTAGTGAGATCCCGTTTCAAAATAAAATAATAAAAAGGGTTAGGGATGTAGCTAAGCACTTTCTGGCTTCAATCCCCACTACTAAGGTGAATAAAATGACACTGGAGACCTGAGTTAACCAATGAATATTAGAAGTCAGCACACAGCACAGCTAATGTGAACAGAGTACTGATTGCATGCCAGGAACTATTCTAATACTTCATGTATCTCAACTCACTTAATGCTTGCAATAACATAGGGATGGTAATGTCATTCTCCCCATTTTTCAGATGAGGAAAGTAAAGCACAGAAAGGTTGAGGAACTTACCCAATCAACTGACAATGCCAAGATTTGAGCACAGACAGTTGGACCTAGGTTTCCCCTAACTAAAATGTCTTCTACTGGGTGAGTTTAAAACCTGAAAGCCCAGTGGTTGTGGAAAAGTATTTGGGAAGAAAGCAATAAAGGCAGACACCATGGCTCTCTTGCTCTGTATTGTTTCCCCCTATGACCAGTAGGCACTTCTATAACTAGTGAATGGAGTGGCTGATGGGAGAGGTCTGGACTAAGGCCCCCAAAGGGTTTCTCAGCCCACAGATTGAGCTATAATGTGCTGGAAGGTAGGGAGTAAAGGGAAGGGAGAAGCTTTGTAGTCTATGACTCACAGGTTCCTCCACCTCTGGGACTTAGTGCCCATTTCAAGGCCACAGGTGTTAGTGGCTTCAACCACAGTGCTGGAGCTCAGCGAGGCCTTCACTCTGAACTGCTCCCATGAGAATGGCACCAAGCCCAGCTACACCTGGCTGAAGGATGGCAAACCCCTCCTCAATGACTCGCGAATGCTCCTGTCCCCTGACCAAAAGGTGCTCACTATCACCCGCGTGCTCATGGAGGATGACGACCTGTACAGCTGCGTGGTGGAGAACCCCATCAGCCAGGTCCGCAGCCTGCCTGTCAAGATCACCGTGTACAGTGAGTCTCCCAGCCCGCTCCAACAGGCAGGTGCCCGTGGAGACTAAGGACATTCTAGAAAGCGGCCCTGGAGAGAAAAAAAGGGGGCGGGGATGGGCCAGCTATCCATGGAGGACAGAAACAGTGGGAAGTGGCTGTATTCCAGTCCCACCACTGACCACCATGCCGCCTGGGGCTCCTTTCCTCTTCCTTCTGTGGCCAGGAGCTCTGCTTGCAATGGCTGCTGCCCTACTCCAAAATCTCTCCCACCTCTTCTTCTCCTCCTCCTCCTCCTTCTCCTTCTCTCTGTCTCTCCCTCTCCTCTCTGTCTTTCTCTAGGAAGAAGCTCCCTCTACATCATCTTGTCGACAGGTGGCATCTTCCTCCTTGTGACACTGGTGACAGTCTGTGCTTGCTGGAAACCCTCCAAAAAGTCGAGGTAACTCCTCAAGTTCCACACCTTGAGCTCCCCAAACCTAAGCTCCATTCTGTTTTTAAATCTCTTAAAATACCTTTCCTCCCTGGACTGAGTACCTCACGCCAGGACATCTGTCTATTTCCTAGGGAACTGTGTTCTGTGCTCACTGCCTCTGACCCCCCCCAAGCACTGTTAATAATGCTTTCACTTGCATTTTGAGCTAGGCACCGTGTTGGGGTTAGCATGCATACTACCTTTTAAAACTGACTACTTGCAGTTTACTGATAAAGACACTGAGGTTCACACTGGATAAGGGACTTGCTGGTGTCACAGTGCTGGTGAAGCCTCAAGATGCAAACCTAGATGTGACTCATTCCAAAGCTCGTGAACTACCCGCTGGTCCCACCACATACAGCCTGTTGTCCTATCCCAAGCCCTCTCTTATGGCCTTCAGAACCTTCCCTGGGTCTTCCTCCCCAGATCTTCTCCTGCTCACATTCACCAGCTCTGTTTTTCATGGGGGGCTGTATCAATTTTTAGGAAGAAGAGAAAGCTGGAGAAGCAAAACTCCCTAGAATACATGGATCAGAATGATGACCGTCTGAAACCAGAAGGTGAGCATCCGCTCCTACAAACTCAGCCCATCGGCCCTCAGACCAGTGGGCTCTTGGGAAAAGGCAGGAGTGGGTGAGGTGAAGCCGGCTCCGCAGGGCCCCTTCCTACACCAGCTGCTCAGAGACTGCAGAGCAGGGAGAAACGCAGCCAAGGTAGGACCTGGCTGTTCAGATATGTTGGTAGAGGCTGTGACCGAGACCCTGATGGCCACTTGGGAGCAGAGTATAGGCGCTGACTGTTGGCCCGGGCCTGTACCTGGGCCAGCCACGCTGTTCTTTCCCCTATGCAGCAGACACCCTCCCACGAAGCGGGGAACAGGACCGGAAGAACCCCATGGCACTCTATGTTCTGAAGGACAAGGTGAGTAGCTCTAGTGGGGGCGCCCCATCCCAACACGCAGTGAGCTCCGCCGAATGCCAAGGAGTCATGCTATATTGTCCTTCACTGTGAGATATTCGTGTCGTCCCCATTTTAAAGATTAGAAAATATTGCTGAGACAGGAAATTATTGCACGGAATTAGGCAAGTAAATGGCAGATCTGGATTTGGAACCTAGGCTTTGGACACCAACTCTGGGGTTGTCCTCACTGTCCCAAGGCCGTGCCCGAGGCTGTCCAGTGCAGGTGGAAAGAGGAGTGACAAAGCAATCCATGCTTGTCAACCTTTACAGAACACTGATTATGTACCAGGGTCCATGCTGAGTGACACTTCATCAGAGAAATGCCAGACTGGTGTCGCCGCCTACTGGGAGGCTGGCGGTGCGGGTCTCCCCCTCGTAGCCCGGCGTCCTCTAACGGGGACGCGCTCCCGCGTGGGTCTGGCTGCCGCTGACCCCTGCGGCGTGTGTCTTTGCAGGACTCCCCAGAGTCCGAGGAGAACCCCGCTCCGGAGCCTAGGAGCACGTCGGAGCCCGGCCCTCCCGGCTACTCCGTGTCTCCGCCCGTGCCCGGCCGCTCGCCGGGGCTGCCCATCCGCTCCGCCCGCCGCTACCCGCGCTCCCCGGTGCGCTCCCCCGCCACCGCCCGGACGCACTCGTCGCCGCCGCGGGCTCCCAGCTCGCCCGGCCGCTCGCGCAGCGCCTCGCGCACACTGCGGACTGCGGGTGTGCACATAATCCGCGAGCAAGACGAGGCTGGCTCGGTGGAGATCAGCGCCTGATACCCGCTCCAGAGATACCCCTCCGGCACCCACGTGTGGAGCTGGCGGCCGGGAGGGCCAGGAAGTCGGGGTGCTACCGGCGAAGGGTGAGGGGGGTCAGGGCTGGGACGCAGGTGACTGGGGTGCAGACGTGTGTGAGCAAGAGCGGATGGGGGCGTTGCCTCGGCAAGGGAGCAATTTGATCTGGCGGTGGAACCAGGTTACCTTTGCTCTGGGTTTACCGGCTGTGCTCTCAGTGGGTATTGGGTTGTGCGCTCTTAGGACCGTATAGATTATTACATTTCCGGCTCAACCTCTAAAAGGGTCTCACGGAAACTAACATCAGTAACCTAACCCCCCACCCCACCCCATGACTATCCTGTGCTCTTCCTAGGGAGTCCTTATGCTTCCCACCCGCTTTCCTTTCACCCCAACCATCACCCAATTCCGTCAGCCTCTCCCCACATACACCATATTAGGGAGGCCCCTTGTCCAAAACATACAAAGGCGCTTCACTAAGGAAAAGCCAGTCAGGCGCCGGTTACTGGGGTACACAGGCTCTGCTGAGCACCAAGGAACTTTTGTGAACGCTGCAGCTTGGAGCACCTTCTCCAGACCCTGGGTGCTGGGTCTTACAAGGTGGTGAGGGAGGAGCCCAGGCACATTCCTTGGCCCCCCGACCTGGGCCTGCCAATGCAAAGCCTTCAGCCTCTGTGCTTGGCCTTTCCCCAAAGCCTCTCTCGGCGGCAGCGGTGGCGGTGGCGGCAGCATGCCATGCCAAGCATTCTTTGTCTCTGTTGGTGAAAAGAAGAAACGGGTGGGCTTACTTTTTTACATAAGTGGGTGCCCACTCTCCCCCCTCACCCAGAAAGCTAAATCAGATGAGTCTCACATTTGTGCCTTCTACCCTGCTTCCTTACAAAACAAGCCTTTCAAACAATCACTCTCCTAGGGACAGTTATAGAGTTTCCTCCAGCAGAAGGAAGTAAGATTCTAATCTAGGAGGAGGCTTAGTGCTCCCCAGTGTGTCAAGGCAACAATGCCCACCTATTCCTGGACCCTCAGATCCCAGGGCACTGGACAGGGCAGACTCCCTAATGATACTAATGCAAAATACTAAGAGGCTGGGCCATGCTCAGGCCACCACCTCTTTTTGAACAGTTTGGAGGAAGAAAGAGAAAGAGGCGTTGGGTGTTTGGGTGTGCCCTCCCTAGTGTCCTCAGAGGATCCTGCCTGCCTGGTCCCTCCTCAACTCCTGATCTTCAATTCTGACTTTCCCAGGAGCAAGTCCCAAAGCCGCAAGATCCACAACCTCCACACAGGGGCACACTGTGCCCCAGCCCCCAGGACACAAAGATTTCTCATTTTGCCCCCTGCCTTCATCTCCACAGCTCCCCTCTCACTGTGTGTCCCTGTGCACTTCGGCAGGCCCACTTGAGCAGTGTCTGCAGCTCCCCCAGGTAGCCTGGACTGCTCCCTTAGCCTTCCTGGGTGCTGTACCCAGGGTGGGGAAGGCTGCTCAGGCAAATGTGAGAGATGCAAGACTTGGAGAAGGGGTGCCTGCTGGTCAGCCTGAGACACAGAGGTGAAAATAGCGGTGATGAGCGTGTGCCATGCCCTGCTCCTGAATCCCTGAGCAGCCATCTTCCCAGGCTCAAGCCAAACCTGCCTTAAATTGGGGGGTCGGGTGGGGAGTAAGGGCGTGGTTTTCGGTTTTGTTTTGATCTTCATCTTTGTATTACTAGCATCTAGCAAAGTGCCTAGCACATACTGGATGCTCAATAAAGTTTTGATGAAATGAAAACTTTATTCCCTTCAAGCAGGAAAGCAAAATGAAAAACTTAGACATACCAATTATTTCCTTTTTCTCTATTCTTCTCATCTTCTTCCACCATCCTATACCTTCTTTTCAAACCTCAAACTGCCCACTCCAAAACCATCACCCATTCATTTACTCATTCACTCAGGGTTTTTTAAATCTATTCACAAACATTTATTTATCTTCCATTAACCAGGCCCTGTGCTAGACGCCGGTGTAACCATGCCATAATCCTTACCTAGAAGGCAATCTCATGGAGAAAGACAGATAAACGGATTATTACAACATAGTAAGATGCAGTGAGAGGGGTGGATACAAGGTGCTCTGGGACCATGTGGAAGAGTCATCTACTCACACTGGGGGTCATCAGTCAAGATATCTTGGAGAACAGGCCTGCACTTCACCTTAGAAAGACTAGGCAGGTTTATTAAAAGAGGAGAGGATACATTCTAAGCAGGAGAAACATATATAAAAGTCTGGGAGTGTGAAAGACATGGAGAATTCAAGATACCATGCCATGGGAGTGGACGAGATTATTTTAGGAGAATGTGTAGAGTGGAAAGTGATATGGGGTAAAGGTAGATCTCTGAAGACATCATCATGTGAAGTTATGTTAAAAGGACCTCACCCAGAAGGCTAAAAAGGTTGAGCCAGTGGGATAAGAGGAAAGAGAGGAGATAACGGCATCGTACAACCAAAGAAAAAGGTTTTGTCAGGCATAGTGGTGCATGCCTGTAACACCAGATACTCAAAGGCTGAC
>NW_004955412.1:25976640-25978768 GCF_000276665.1 Chinchilla lanigera | reverse complement strand
TGGAAGAAAAAGAAATATATGCATCAAAACTTGTAAGATAAAAAAAACCTGCAGAATGCAGCAAAAATGTCACTAAGAGGAAACTTTAAGGCCTTCAGTGATTGTACTAAACAAGTAAAATGACTGAAAATTGAAAAGCAAATTATGCAACTTAGGAAATAAAAGAAAGAACAATTAAACAAAGCCAAATAAAGTAGAATACAGAAAATAACAGACAGAAGCAGAAATTCGTGAAATAGAAAAAGAAAGATACAGTAGAGAAGATCAACAAAATCAAATATTCTCTAAAAAGATTTTGTAAAAGTTAATCTATGGGGAGATTTATGGAGGAAAAAGAGAGGACAATTACAAATAACTGGGAATAAAAAAAGGAAACTGCTGATCCAGTGTACAGAAAAAAGATAAAAGAGGACAACAAACAAAATGAAGTTGAAAATTTAGGCAAGGGCGCGGTGCACAGTGCTGTAACCCCAGCTCTCTGACAGGCTGAGGCAGATGAGAATGGCAAGTTTGAGCTGAACCTGGGTAATTCAACAATTTATCAAGACTCTGTCCCCCACAAAAAAAAAAGCCAGGAGTAGTGGTGCACATATGTAATCCCAACACCAGGCTACACAGTGAGGTCAAGGCCAGCCTGAACTACTAAATAAATAAATAAAGATAAAATAAACAAGAACTGGGATGTAGTTTAGTGCAAAGTCTCTGGGTTTAATCCTCAACACCAGAGAGAGAAAGAGAGAGAGAGAGAGAGAGAGAGAGGGGGGCTTGGGCAAAGTAGAAAATTTCACAAAAGGAATGTGAAAATTTAGAAAAAATCCTGGAAAAATACATCTTACCAAAATGGACTAAGAAAAGAATGAGAATGCTTGATTTGTCTTGTGACCATGAAAGAAATTGAATCAGAAAAAGAAATAAAACTATTCCTAATTAAACTAATCATCTTAAACTGTTATATAGGTTAATTCTAAAAATGGGTTATTTCCATTTTATACAAACTTCTCCAGGAGATGTAAAATGAGTAAATGAATACTCAAACACACCCTGTGAGGCCAGCAAAACTCTGCTATCAAAGTGAGTCAAGGAGAGTATAAGAAAAAAAAAATTATAGATCAATCTCATGAAGACAGATAAAAATATTCTCAACAAAATATAAGGAAATTAAACTAAAATGTGTAAAATGGGTTTCTATCACAACCAAACTTTATGCCAGGAATGCAAAAATAATGTAACAATAGGAAATTCTTAAATATGTCACTTAGCAGATTAAAGGAGAAAAAGTATCTCAGTAGGTGCCCAAAAAGTACTTGCAAAATTTAATTCTTAATCATTGCCAAAAGCTCTTAGCAAATTACAATGAAAAGAAACAAAAGGAAAAAAATTTGAGCCTAATAAGTAGTATCTACAAAAAACAATAGCAAACATCATTTTTACTGGTGAAACATTAGAAACGTGACTTTTTAAGTGAAAAAGTAAATAAAGATACAACCACTCCTGTATTTAACATTGTAATGATAAAACAAGAAAAGCAATAGTATAAAGATTGGAAACAAAGAACCTGGTGTGGGGGTGCGTGCCTGTAACCCCAGCACTCTGGAGGCTGAAGCAGATGGATCACCACAAGTTTAAGGTCAGCCTGGGCTACACTGGGACCCTGTCCCAAAAAACAAAACAAAACAATCACTGTGTTTAAGTTATGATTCTCTACATAGAAACCTTAACTGAAAAATTATTAGTAATATCAGAATCTCTCAGTTCTCCATCTGTAACAAACCACTCCAAAATAGAATGCCTTAAAACAGTAACGATTTTATTTGCTTGCAGTTCTTAGTATCCATGATTTGGGCTAGATCAAATAGGCAATTCACTTGCTGGTGCTGCTTGGGGTCACTCATGGGACTGAATCATCTAACAGCTGGAACTGCAGCTGGAGGTCTAAATGGCTCCACTCGTGTATCTGGTGACTGAGGATGACCGTGGCTAGTGGCGTTGGGAATCCCCAGCTATCACGGTTTCTCTCTGCTCTCTGTAGCTAAGGAGCTTCTTCACATAGAAGTCTCCAAACAATGTGTCAAGAGATCAAAGCAGAAGCTGCCAGGCCCCTTGAGACTTGGTCTTAGAAGTTCCACAT
>NW_004955412.1:25972993-25975055 GCF_000276665.1 Chinchilla lanigera | reverse complement strand
GGGAACATAAACTAATACAACTGTTATCAGAATGCTGGGGTCATGCCCTACAGTGATGAAGAATGAAAGAGAGGACAGAAGAGTTAGGGCACAGGCAAATTAACTTAAAAGATATAAAGGCAAGGAAGTAAAGCTAGGAGGAGGTTCTGAGCATGACATCCACAAAGGCTCTTGGTCTAGGGGTTTTTAAGAGATTTAGAAGGGAGCTTGGGCTGTTGTGTATGCAATATACTCTCTATCCTACAGGACACTACATATTTTAAGGGTGCAATCTATAGTGTTCATGCAGTGTCCATTCAGGATCTATGTGCCCTTGAGCCAATGGCCTGCCTGATCATACTCTGCAGAGGTCTCAAATGGCAGAAGGACACCTGGAAGATGTTTTTGTAAGATCCCTGGAGGGTCGTGACTCAGAAGATTCCATTTTGGGGCTACTGTCCTCACTGCCTAATAGAACCCTAGCTCCAGTCCCACTAATTCCTGTTTCATGTGTATCATGGAAATCAGTTTGGAGAGTCCTCAAAAACTAAAATTAGAAAGTCAATTTGACCCAGCTACCCCCCTTCTAACTATCTTCAAAAAGAGTTAAAGTCATCATATTACAGTGATACATTCAGACCCATGTTTATAGCAGCACAAATCATAATAGCTAAACCCTGGATGTGGCTTGTATGTCCATTAACAGATGAAAAGATAAGGAAAATGTGGTACTGTATTTATACTCAAGGGAGTACTACTCTGCTATAAAGAAGAACAAACTTGAGTTATTTTTAGGAAAATGGTTGCACCCTGAGACCATAATGTTAAGTGAAATAAATCAGATCCAAAAGCTTAAATATCACATGGTATCTTTTATATGAGAAACCCAAAGTATAAATAAATTAAAAAGCAAAATAAAAGATAGATAATAAAAAACAGGGAGCTAGATCTTTTGCAAATGGGGTAGAGGTGGGGGGATAAAAAGAATTAAGGTGTGTTATTTACATGCACCAACTCCTCATGATGAATGTAATCATTATGTACTGTGAATATGAACCAATAAAAAATGTTTCAAAAAACAAAATTTGAGCCCAGACAAGGCAATTTAGTGATATTTGTGAGATGCTATCTCAAAAAGAGGGCTGAATGTGTAAATCAGTTGGAAGGCTCTGAGTTCAATCCCCAATACTGTCCCCCAAAAAAGTACTATTATTTTCTGCTGACTAAAACAAATTTAATTTTAAAAAAAAGGACCTGCTAGTTCAGGCCTGTAACCCCCGGAAGTATGGGAGGGTGATGCAGAAGGATTGTAAGTTAGAGCTCAACCTGAGCAACTTAATAATTTAGCCAGAACTCAAAATAAAAATAAAAAATGGGCTGAGCACATGGCACACTGCTGTAAGCTGTGGGAGGCTGAAGCAGGAGGAACACACTTTCAAGACCTGCCTAGACAACTTAGTGATACCTTACCTCAAAGAAAAAGTTTTGGATATGTAGCTCAATACAAAGTACCAAGGCCATTGGTTTGTCCCTAGTATTGAAAAAATAAATTTACATTTAAAAAAAATGACTGGGATGTCACTTAGTGAAAAGACCCTGAGTTTAAATCCCCTGTATTCAGAAACTAACTAACTAAAGAAAAGAGGGAGGCTAATCAGCCTACCAGATGTCAAAGTTTACTGTTCAGCTCCAATAACTGAAATAGTGTGATATCCACACAGAAGTAGAAAATGTTTGAATATTTGATGTGTTATGAAGGATTAATCTCAGGTCACTGAGAATTATCAGTAAGTAGTGCTGGGATAATTGGTTGCCATCTGGGAAAAAAAGATGTAACCTATTTAAATCATATAAAACAATCAATTTAAAGATTTAAGGGCCAGGGATATAACTCAGTGGCATGGAGCCTGACTGGTAAGTGCAAGGTCGTGTGATTCCCAGTACAAAAAAAAAATTTAAATGTGAAAATTTTATACTTGTAGAAGAAAATATAGGAGAATATATGTCTTTACTGATTATAGGGAATGTTTTCTTTAAAAGTAGAATATACTAAATAAAAATAAAAATTAATTAAAAAAGAGCT
>NW_004955412.1:25930799-25972893 GCF_000276665.1 Chinchilla lanigera | reverse complement strand
TAAAATAAAATAAAAATTAATTAATTAATTAATTAAAACATTATTCAGAAAGAGACTATCAAGCCAACCTTATTTTTTCAAAGCTTCTAAAACTTACTGAGAAAAAAAGACAAGCAATATAAAAATGGGCAAAAAATTAGGAATAGATATTTCCCAAAAGAGAATACACATATGGTGAGTAAGCACTTGAAAAGATGCTCAACTTTTATTTTTTTAAAGAGGCAAATGCAAATTAAAACCACTATAAAATATGATTTTAAGTACTACAAGATGTCAAAAATATGATGAGTGTTTAAATTTTTTGAAATGTACTGCAAGTTCAGGCGTGGTGGTGCGTGCCTGTAATCCCAGCACTCGGGAGGCCAAGGCAGGAGGATCATTGCGAGTTCAAGACCAGCCTGGGCCATAAAGTAAGCTCAAGGTCAGCCTGAACTGCATAGTGAGACCTTGTCTCAAGAAGACAAAAAAAAAAATTTAAAAATGTATTGCAGTAAAAGACACATTGCCATTAATCACCCTGAAAATACCCTTACTTTGAACACACTTATCCTATCATTCTTTCCACTTTCTGGAGACGTCTGGAAGTCCTCTTTCATAAGGGTCTTTAGTGGTATTGTGGTATTCCATGATGTCCTGAATCCATTCAAAATGTTGACAGCAATTTGTGTCAAATGAAAACATTATGGTCCCCTTATCCATTTTACTCACCAGGTCTGGGACCATGCAACTTCTGGCTCTTCTCCAAAGTCCAAATGACCATGAAAGGTAAATGTTTTGCTAGAGTAGAACACCTAAGGCTGAATAATTTATAAAGAACAAAGATTGATTTCTTACAGTTTTGGAGGCTGGGACATCCCCATGAAAGATCTGGATCGGGCCAGGCCTCGGTGTTGCATTGTCCTACAGTGGGAAATGGAAGCACAGGAGAGTGCAAGGTGAGGGTCATGAGAGAGCAGGTGCACAGTTTCAAGCCTGTTTATGAGTGGCACTCATCCATTCATGAGGTGGCGTCCTCAGGATCTAAACACCCACCATTAGGCCCCACCTCCCTATACTTACACTGGGGATTTAGAGTCCAGCACCTGCTTTTGGAAAGAGGCAAACCAGAGCAGAGGCATAAAATAAAGATTCGAGGCAGCAAGTTTCAGAATAGAGGAAAAAGAAAAGGAACTGCTTGAGGAGACACCACACAGAAAGGACATTATCAAAGACATCATTCTGCAAAGAATCATAGAATATCCTTTCTTCTTGATAACACCCAGTTCAAGACAAAGCTTTGGTTCCTTAGACTCTCCTCAAAATCACCCTGTTATAGCCCCCATCTTATAATAGGATTTTTTCTAACCATTCTCTTACTGAAATGCTCTGTAGCTCCCCATGGCACACATGCTCCCTAGCTGCAAGAAGTAATAAACATGTCGGGCGTGGTGGCACACACTCAGGAGGCTGAGGTAGGAGGAGTGTTGTGAGTTCGTGGCCAGCCTGGGCTATAAAGTGAATTCAAGATCAGCTTGAACTGTATAGTGAGACTCTGTCTCAAAACGACCAAAAAAAAAAAAAAAAAAAAAAAAAAAAAAAGAAGTAATAAACCCACCTTGTTCAGTAGCAGGTGTGCTCTTGTAGTCTTCGGCTAGAAGGCGTTGACAGGCTAAACAGAAAGTACACTAACTAATCTCCTTTCTTCTAGATATGTAACCAGAGGGTGAAAGATTGATGTCAGCAGCCTTGAAATCTCCAGTTGGGCAGTGTTTGATACAGGTGTGACACATAATCACTGGTTCTGAGAAAGTGGATAAAATGTGGGGTTGAGAATACTAGTGCAATTTCAGGTCCCAAGGATGGGACCAGTCATGAAGGAACAGAAATTGTGCCAGTGAGGTGGCATCAGGGTGAAGTAGATTAGGACGAGGGCCAAATAGGTCAAAGAAGTGGGTGCTATCTGTCAAAGTCCTACAGACCCAGGTCACATATGCAGAACACAGAGTTCAGGATGACTCTGCAGTGCCTGAGCCCTATACACAGAACCAATCAGAAAAGTTCTATTTTCAATCCTTCATTTACATCTGGCATAAAATCAAGCAAGTTTTCAACAGGACAGTTTAAATCGGGTCCCAAGGTCAAGTGAGTTTTTGATAGGACAAGCATCCCAAATGCCTTACTTGCATGAGAAAGAAGCCAGTCTAGGAATTCTGCATAAACAAGGCCTTTTCTCTTTTCCCTGTGGCCACTGTGAGTCTGTTCACCAGCCCGTTCTCACTCTGCAGAGCGCACTTCTTTTCCACCTTCAATAATGTACATCCTTGCTACGTTTTCTGCCTGTCTTGTCCAATTCTTTGTTCATGACACCAGGAACCTGGAAAGAATTTCCCCGAGACCCATCAACCAGTAACAAGGACAGTTTCTCCATCCAGTAAAAAAAAAAACAGGTCATTACTCTGTCCTCACTTGACTCAATTTCTCTTCAGCTATTGGCTCCTTGGAACAAAGATGAGGATTTGTAGAGATTGAGATCAGCTTGACTCAGGCAAAGAAGAAAGAAAAGAAACAAGAAGGCATAACTGGGTGAGGCCTAAGGCTCCGAGGAGTGCCTAGGGGTGGCTGGAGCCGGGCGTGGCTGTGCTGGTCAGGGAGAGATTGGTGGGAACAAGATCGCAGTTGAAGTGTTACTGGCTCCCAGTCTCATCAGAGTTCATCCCTTTTACTCTGCCAACTTGGCAGCAGCAGCAGCAGCCCCAGTGGCATCTTCAGAGAGCACACCACAGAAAGCCTGAGAAACAGGAGGGAAATGAAGAGAAATTTCCCTTGCAGGTCATTCTCATTTCCACACCTGGTCCTTCTCTCTCCTTCTACAAACAACTAAGAAGGAGTTGCTCACAAAAAATACAAAGCACTAGAACTAGCGCATGAAGAAAGGTACTGTGTAAATGGGCCACTGGGCCTATACGTCACCAGGGCCCCAGAGCAGCCTCCTTAAAACAACAGGAGGTGGTTCCTATCCATCCACATCATCCCCATGACTCAGACTGTCGGCTCTTCCTTAGTTTGTGGAAATGGGACAATCAGAGTGCTGATGGGCCTGCTTGCCGGAAATGACACTGTGACCCCTGGGAGCCATCCAGACATACCTCCCTGTTGGGAAGTCCCATTGGTCATCAATCTATGTATCTCCAAGTAGCCTGGTTGCTTGGACTGAGTGAGGAGAAAGAGGTGAAATGCCCTATTGGGACTGCTCAGAGCAACACTCCCCTCCAATTCCCTTCAGGTCTTCATTAGTGGCTCTTTGGAGTCTGGGAGTGGGGAGAGGCTGTGGTCTTCAGGCCTGGGGCACTTGGCCCTGGGGTAGGGGCCACTCCTCAGCTGTCACAGCCCCTGTTGTATGGCATTAGCACCTCTCTTCAGGCTCAGGACAGTGGTACAGATGGATCTGAGTTCCTCTGAGACTTTCTCTTCCCACCCCCAGAGAAACTATACCATCTTTCTGGATTGTAGATATTTCAATAAAATCAAACTGGCATTAAAACATTAACAGAAAATGTAGTCAGTCTCCCTAAATGCAATGTAGGATCAAGTGAGACTAAAGCAGGACTGTTCATAGTGACATTCTTGGGGGCCAGTGAGTGGCTCAGCCCCTCTTGAGGGCTGCTTACCTGGGAAATCTCAAGTTGGCCATGGGTACAAGTAAATGCACTTCTTCATCGCATCCTTTCCTGCTCTTCCTGGGTGATATCCCCTCACCAATCTGCACCCACAGATCCTTGGTCCTGTGAGCCCTGGCTTGTGCCATTGACTTGGTCACTACCCTTAGAGCTTCCACCTCTGACATCCCACATTCTATTCTCTGAACCCAATTCCTATCCTTCCATCTCTGTCACTCTATCACCTTTACTCTATCTGCTCGTCACCGCAGGGAATCCCTCAGTTTGTAGAAGCCATCAGGCCCTCTTGCTTCAAGTCCTTCTTAGCCTTAGATCCTGGTCTCAGCTTGGGAGGCCAAGAGGAGGAGGAAAGGGACGCCTTTCCCTTGGTAGGCTGCCTGGGCTGTGGCTGGCTGTGAGGCCAGGCTGGAGAGAGGGAGGAAGGCGGGGGAGTCAGCTGGGTTAGGGGCCCCACTGAGAAGCTGGCCACGACAATTGAGAACAAAGGCTAGACGCTCTTCCCCTGAGCTCCGGAGCCTGGCCTTGGCCTTCCGGGAACAACTCCAGGAAATGGCTGAGATTCCAGATTTGGAAGGAAGAGACCTGTAAACAGGAGCTGGGCTCTGAGAGCGGAGAGCAGCCTGTCCAGCTCGTGGGAGGGTCTGACTGACAAGGCAGGCTGGGAAGCTGCAGAGCCTGTCTGCTACACACACTTGAAAGATCTTTACTCCGTCACCCTTTCCAGCACCTGAAAAATAGCCCAAGTGAGGATGCTGAAATGGGTTCGGTGATGGAATGTATGAACAATTATTGTGACCTATCCTTCACTTATAATGTGTCAGGCACAGCAGATGCTGTTTTACTCATTCCGTTATTACTCCAGCCCAAGATAGGATCTACTACTGTATTAGTATCCCAGTTTTACAGGTAAGGAAACTGCCTTGCCGGGTTAAAGCATCTGCTCAATTCAAGGCCTCACAGAAGCTTGTTTCATCATCTCTGGGCTGAATGCAAGCACGCCGGGGTTCTCTCCCAGCTTGTTCCAGAGGTCCTCAGCCCTTCCTATCTTCCATCTTCCCATGCCAGCCCCATCTGCCTCGGGAAATGGACCTGGCATGACCATTCACCCCAGCTGCCTCCACTTAGCCTCCTCGGCCTTCAGTCCCACCACCGCCATGTGTCCACAGCTTACTGCGCTCCCCAAGGCCCCACCTCTGGGGCTCCAGCCTACTCCAACAGATGGTCACTGGGACACAAAGGCATCAACACTGAGATCTGGGGATGAGGCATAAATAGGGTTTGGGGGTTGGAGGGTTAAGAGTGTGGGTGAAGTTACAGTTAAGTGTGAGGATTCCCTTTCAAAAACCCCAAACCAGACATGAAGTAAACTTCAGGACTGAAGTTGGGTCAGGGGTTCTGGCTAAAAGGTAGAGGTCAGAGTTTCTTCTGGTCACCTCCCAGTTCTCCAAGGCACTGAGGGCCAGGCAGGAAGCATCAGTTTCCTCAAAGCCGCTTCCCTACTGGGACAGAGTCACAAACAACTACCAACACCCTACCCGCCCCTCCTTCCCTCACTGCGGTAACTCGGAGCAGCAGGACAAAGCGCCTGGGATAAGGACTGAAGACTGAAGCAGCCATGGGCTCTGAAGGAGTGGGCCTCCCTGGGGGCAGGTGGGCCCTGCTTCTCCTGTTTCTGTTGGCTGTGGGTAAGTGGGGCTGTCCCTTGATCAGCTCTGATTCAAAGCTTGGCCAGGGCAGAAAAGACTCCCTGGTTCTTTTGCTTCCCTTTTGTTGTAGGAATACCAGAGATCAGAGATGATGGACGACGACGACGACGATGAGAGAGAGATTGTGCTTGAGTGTGTGTGAGAGAGAGTGTGTGTAAGTGTATGTGTGAGTGTGTGTGTGTGTGAGTGTGTGAGTGTGAGTGAGTGTGAGAGATTGTGTGACAGTGTGAGAGAGTGAGTGTGTGTGGGTGTGAGATATTGTGTGACAGTGTAAGAGTGAGTGTGTGTGTGTGTGAAAGTTGTGTGAGTGTGTGTGAGTGTGAGAGTGTGTGTATGTGAGAGAGAAGGAGAGAAAGAAACAGAGAAATAAAGACTGAGCGAGAGAGAAAGAAGACAGAAACAGGAACAGACAGACACAGACACTGAGAAACAGACACAGAAAGAGCGAGAGACAGACAGAAAGATAGACAGAGACAGAACTACGCAAGCCCTGGCCTGGCCGCTGTGTATGCCAGTCTTCTCCTTTGCAGCGAGCAAGCTTGCTATTTGGGAATCCACCTTCAGTAGCAAAGGCCATCAGACAAATTTCTTCACAAGAGACAGGGCAGAGGTGTGGGGATACCGGGGCTTTGTGGGTAGTCAGTCCTGACTGTTTCCCTTTCCTCCCAGGAGGCATGGCTCAGGAGTCCCCACCCCAGATCTTAGTTCACCCCCAGGACCAGCTGCTCCAGGGCTCGGGCTCTGCCAAGATGAGCTGCAGCGCATCAGGCCGGCCACCCCCCACCATCCGCTGGCTGCTGAATGGGCAGCCCCTGAAGGTAGATGTAGACCTATACCACCTCTTGTCCGATGGAAGCCTCCTCCTGCTGCGGCCCCCCATGCAGGGACGAGCCCAGAATGACCAGGCCCTGTCTGCAATCCTGGGCATCTACACGTGTGAGGCCAGCAACCAGCTGGGCACGGCAGTCAGCAGAGGCGCTCGGCTGTCTGTGGCTGGTGAGGCCTGAAGAGGGGGAAGCAGGGTGGGCTGAGCCTGGGCTGAGGTGCTTTGTTGAGGGATGTGTGAGGGGGGATCTGTGAGGGAAAGCCTGGGCTGGGGACTTGGGAGGAGAGCTGGGTTGGACTTGCCCTATCGGGGAGTCCTGGGGGACAGGCAAAGAGTAGAGTGAGTGACAGGAGACAGCAAGGCAGGTCTCTAGGAAGAGGAAGCCTGGGCCCTGCTCCCTGCTGACCCGCCATCTGTCCCACAGTCCTCCGAGAGGATTTCCAGATCCAGCCCCAAGACACGGTGGCCATGGTGGGTGAGCAGGTGATTCTGGAGTGTGGGCCTCCCTGGGGCTACCCAGAACCCACAGTCTCATGGTGGAAAGATGGGAAACCCCTGGCCCTTCAGCCGGGGCGGCACACGGTGAGTGGAGCCCCCTTCCCACACTTCATCCTGTCCTGAGCACAAGTCAGCACAGTCTGGAGAACCGGCCTGCTTGCCGGCCCAGTGCTCCCCGGCAGAATTTGAGGCAGGGAAGGCATTGAGGCCTCCAGCCGTCCTCCGGTGTCAGAGCCTCTCCTCCCATGAGGACATCACAATGTACCCGGCCCTCTCAGGTATCCAGTGGTTCCCTGCTGGTGTCAAGTGCAGAGAAGAGTGACACGGGGATCTATATGTGTGCAGCTGCCAACAATGCGGGACAGCGCGAAAGTCGAGCAGCCAGGGTCTCTATCCAGGGTAAGGGCAGGGGGCCAGTTAAGGTCCAGGGCAAGGTGGGAAGCTCCACTTAGGGTGGGAGTGGTCAGGTTTGGACTGGGATTGGGGTATGTGGGGCTCAGCGTGGGGTCAGGATTGGAGTGGTGGGGACCCCACCCATGCACTAGAGGTGAAACAGGAGTGCTCTAGACCTGGGAACTCTGGGAGGTTAGGGTCGTCTGTGGCTAGGGGATGTACCACTCCCCCACCCCTGGCCTATAGGCCCCAGCCCATCCCTATGCTTCCCACAGAGTCCCAAGACCACAAGGAACCTCTGGAGCTTCTGGCTGTACGCATTCAGCTAAAAAATGTGACCCTGCTGAACCTAGACTCCAAGAAGGGCCCCAAGCCTGGGCCAGCTGTGTGGCTCAGCTGGAAGGTAAGGCCTAGAGGTGACAGCCAGTCCAGAGCTCAAGAGAGGGCTGTTGCATGCTTCTTACCCTTATCCTTCCTCTGGTTCCTTCCCAGGTGAGTGGCCCTGCTGCACCTGCTCAGTCCTACACAGCTTTGTTCAGGGCCCAGACAGCCCAGGGAGACCAGAGAGCTCCGTGGGCAGAGGTGCTGCTGGACGGCTGGCAAAGTGCAGAGCTCAGCGGACTCCACTGGGGCCAAGCCTACGAGTTCAAAGTGAGACCATCCTCTGGCCGGGCTCGAGGCCCTGACAGCAATGTGTTGCTCCTGAGCCTGCCAGAACAAGGTCAGAGAAGGATTCTCCCACGGTCTAACGATATTCCACTTGGCTGGGGGCCCTTCTTGACTGGGGACCCCTGAACTGCCTCACTAGTCTGGGGAGGATGATAGAGCTTCCTTCTACCTTAGCCCGGCAAGGAGAGCTGAAGAAGGTGCTATTCTTCTCAGTGGGGCTCTGACTATGTCTCCCATTTCAGCTCTTTTCCCTAGAAAAGCCTTGAGAGATCAGCACCCCTTACAGTTGCTCTTCCTTCCCCCCAGTACCCAGTGCCCCACCCCAAGAAGTGACCCTAAAACATGACAACAGCAGCATCCTTGTGAGCTGGGTCCCACCACCTGCTGAAAACCACAATGGCATCATTCGTGGCTACCAGGTACTCTCACAAGGGGACACAGCCTTTCCCAGTGCCACCAGCACACCCTTCAACTCCACAGTTCTCTGTACCCTGCTCTGGCCACTGAGAAAAGAACCTGTGCAGGAAAAGCAAAGGAATCTTGCCATTACTAAGTGAGGACCTACTGTCTGCCAGACCTGCCTAGCACTTTACCTCCCCTGCCTCATTTCACAATCCACCCTGGGTTATGATCCCCATTTTACACGTGGAAAGGGAAGCTAAGGTCATAGATACAGGAAATGGAACAGCAATCAACCAGGCGGGGTCAGACTCTAAGTCTTCAAGGTAGTGGTGCTTAAAGTGTGGCTCTTGGACAGCCAACATCAGCATCATCTAGGAGCCTGTTAAGAATGCAGATTCTCAGGGCCTTTCCTAGCCCCTATATCAGAAACTCGTGAATGAGCTTGGCCACTTGTGGTTTAGAAAGGCTCCAGGTGATCCTGAAGCACGCTGAGGTTTGAGAGTCACTGGTCCTGGGTATATTTTAACAGATTAATTTGCCCTTTTCTAGAGGGAAGTCCTTCTCACTTAGTAGAAAAGTGGGGAATAGGAACTGTGAAGCATGGGGAGGGGGGTCCCCAGGTGAATGTCAGGGCAGAAGACCAGGTGCCTAGAATTGGATCTGCAGATGAAGGCTCAGCTGCTCACCTTTGCTTGTGTCCCAGGTCTGGAGCTTGGGCAACAGCTCATTGCCTCCCATCAACTACACTGTCATGGGTGTGCAGACCCAGCTGGAGATCGATACCCGAACATCAGGTTCCTACTGTGTCCAAGTGGCTGCGTTCACTGGGGCTGGGACTGGGGAACCCAGTAGCCCTGTCTGCCTCCTGTTAGGTGAGAGCAGTAGCCACGGACCCAACCCTTCTGCATGCAAGCCACCCTCTCCTCTCCCTATTCCTGCCTCACACTTTAGCCCCTCCCTCTTGTCTACTGGACTCATTGCCTCCTTTGTCCTCGCCCTGAGCCTCACATTCTATACAGAGCAAGCCATGGAGCGATCAGCCCAAGAACCCAGTGAGCATGGTCTCTGGACCTTGGAGTGGCTGAGGGCCACCGTGAGGAGGCCAGAGGTCATCACCAGTGGAGGCGTCCTCCTTTGGCTGCTGCTGCTGGGCATCACTGTGTGTGTCTACCGCAGGCGCCGAGCCAGGGTGCACATGGGCCCAGGTGAGAGGCCCATCCCATGTGTTCAGGTCTCCCCGGGGCCCAGCTAGGAGGCCGCAGTGGATTAGATCTCTGGTCAGGTGATGGTCAGGCTTCTGGATTTAGCCTTCTCTCGGTCTTCTCCCAGGGCTATACAGATACACCAGTGAGGATGCCATCTTAAAACACAGGTGAGAGATGAAAGGGGAGGGCTCTATGGGGTGGGGAGTCAAGAGGCAGTGGAGGTGGGACCAGGAATTGATGAAATGCTTCTCTATCCTACTGCCAGGCAGTTTGACATCTTAGGACTCCAGGACACCAAGTTACAGTTAATTTCTCTCACTAATGTTCTGCGGCACCACCTGACAGCTGGGCAAACTGAGAGTCACAAAACTGAAGTGACTCTGACAAAGGCGTCACAGCTGACCTTCCCAATCCCTCTGGTCCAGGTTCTTGTCGCCCACCTCTCAGCAATGCGCCCTTTGGTCTGGTTTGGGCATGAGGATGAGGTGGGTCACAGCGAAGGATAAGGAAGGGAGCTAGGAGATAGATTACAGAAGGCTCTGTCAGCTGTGCCGGGCGCCTGGACTCTGCACTGCTAAATAGGGACTTACTGAAGCTTCCGAGCCGAGAAGTACATCACTCAGATCTCTGCTCTTGGAGGATCCCTCAGGCAGCTGGAAGCCAATAGCCATGTAACAAGCTCCTGCTCCACCAGCCAAGTGACCTCATATTTCCTTATTTAAATTCACAGTGTCAACTGTACCTGGAATGTCTTGTGGTTGCCGTTTTACAGATGAATAAAAAGGGGCTGAGAGAGGCAACTAAATGGATTTACCTGCCTGGGCTTGTACAGTGCAGGCTGTGGCAGACAGAGATTTTCAAACCAGGTTTGCCTGGCTCCAGATCTGCTCTTCTCACCTCAGCATCCACAGTTATTTCTCTTTACCATCTCCTAGCTCTAGGCAACTTGGATTTCCGCTCATCCTGGGGCAGAAAGGGGTGCTGAGTTTGGGGCACCAGATCAGAGATCTTCCAGTGTCTGTGAAGGACTAAAAAGTAGTAGTGAGGACCAAGCTAACACTACCGTCCTCAACTCCTCTGCCACCTTCTGAGCAGAGGTCTTGCCCAGTTAGGTTGCCAACTTGAACTGTTCTCCCCCACCTCCCCACCCCCCTACTGCGTCAGGATGGACCACAGTGACTCTCCCTGGCTGGCAGACACCTGGAGATCCACCTCTGGCTCTCGGGACTTGAGCAGTAGCAGCAGCCTTAACAGCCGGCTGGGAGTGGACCCCCGGGACCCGCTAGACTGCCGGCGCTCCTGTGAGCATGCCTTGCGGGGACAGGGATCCCAGGGATGGAGAGTGGCAGGTGGGGTGGGACATGCTCGCCATAACTCTTCCTGTCATTTTTATTGCAGTGATCTCCTGGGACCCCCGAAGCCCCGGGGTGCCCCTGCTTCCAGACACCAGCACCTTTTATGGCTCCCTCATTGCTGAGCTGCCCTCCAGCCCCCCAGCCCAGCCAAGCCCCCAGGCCCCAGCTGCCAGGCGCCTTCCTCCCCCATTGGTGCGGACCTCCAGCCCCTGGCCCAGCTCAGACAGCCTCTGCAGCCGCAGGGGCCTCGCTTCGCCCCGCTTGTCTCTGGCCCCTGCAGAGGCTTGGAAGGCCAAGAAGAAGCAAGGTTGGGAGGGGTTGCAGGTGGGAGGGACCAAGCGTGGGAACTAAGCCTGCTGGTCTCAAAGCCCAAACAGGGCGTGGGCCGTGGCCCCCACAGCACCCCTTCTCCCTGCTCAGCAGACACAGGGTCCTGTTTCCCAGGCCCAGAGCACTCATCAGTAGTGTGCCCACCCTCGCTTGTCTTTACAGCAGTGGGCCCTCTTTCTTTTTTTCTTTTCTTTTTTTTTTGAGACAGTTCAGGCCGGCCTTGAACTCACTTTGTAGCCCAAACTGGCCTCGAATTTGAAGTGATCTTTAAAACTGCACTCTTCCATCTCTTGTCCGTTATATCAGGTTCTTGGTCAGGCCCTTTTTGCCAGATATGTGCACTAAACAGCCTCATTCATTCATTATTTCATTCCAAGTATACTTACAACAACTCAGATATGTCCAATAAGATTTAGCCTTTGACCGTAAGAACATTTTATGGTGTAGTTCTTTCACGCAGTATTGGAGCAAAAGTCCAAGTAACTCCAGGCAAGGTGGGAGGAGGTCTTTTGTTGCCAATGTCCCTTGTAGCAAATGAAATAGGCTGGGATAAATATGGTCTTTTCCACGCCTGGATTTTCCCCTTTCTTTCCCACTTAAGTCAACCACCAATATATGCTCACATTTCATATCTTAGTTAGGAAGCTAGGCACTAGACACTGTAAACCTGACAGTAGAGTTAGATCACCAGACTTGAAGCTGGTCTCCAGGACTCCCTAAAGTCATGTGAGAACTAAAGAATACAAATAAAAACAAAAGCAGCCTAAGGAGAAGAGGACATCTTAATGGACGAAGTCTGGCCTTTGTGTGGGTTTTCATCCCAATGGATCAGAAGTTCAGGCCAGTGGTACATGGACTCCCTGGTTGGGTCCATGCGTTCACTTGTTTATTCAACAAACATTGCTGAGTGACTCTGGCAGGCCTTTGGCTCCCTAGGTGAGACCAATACATTTTCTTCTTCTGAAGTTCCTCTTCCTGTCAGTCAGCTCCCTCTGGTCTTAACTTGTATGGTCTAGGCCTTCCTATTTTTATCTTATTCATTCAACTTGACAGTCCAGCCTCCCTCTCCAAGTGAAAGACATGCAGGCGTCTCAGGGCAGGGTTATCCAGAACTGTGTGAGATATTTGCAGTGCAAGAAATGGAAATTATACAGATTCTGTCCAAGAAAAGGAGTATGTGCCTTCAGATGGCCACGATTCATGAGAGAAGCACTGTGAAGGAATAGAGATCAGGAAGATTAGAGTGGAATACAGTACAGTGAAAAAAAAAAGAAAACTGTCTTTAAAGTCACTATTGTTTGCCAGGCATTTTGTGATGTTTTTACTTAATCCTCAAAACCATCATTTGAAGTGGTTGTTTACAAAACAAACCTGAGGCTCAGCAAGGTTAACGGACCTCCTGAGGTTACGCAGCGCAGAGGAGAAGGGCTTTGGAAGCCCAGTGCCCCTTCTGCCTGTCACGCTGCCTGGATGAAGATGGCGAGGTGGAGAGGTTACACGGGAGTTTCTTCCTCTTCTGTTCTGGGTTCAAGGTTCCACAGGGTGAAATGAATAACAAGGGCGAAGATGGAGCCTGTGGTTGGGGTCTGAAAGGCTCAATCTGGCTTATCTCCAACCACCACCTCTTTGCTTTGCAGAACTGCACCAAGCCAACAGCTCTCCCCTGCTCCGGGGTAGCCACCCACTGGAGCTCTGGGCCTGGGAGTTGGGACACAGAAGCTCCAAGAACCTTTCCCAAAGCCCAGGTGAGAGGAGACCTCAAGAAGAAAGGAGGGGTGACGAGGCAGGCTGCAGGGACCCAGCGGCCAAGTCTCCACACCTGGCTTCTCCGGGGACCCTGCAGAGGCTGAGGGGCTGGGTGGCTGGAGGGGGTCTCGGCTGAAAGAGCTTCTGCCATTCTCAGGCCCAGGCTCTTGTTTCCCAGCAGCTGTGCCTGGGGCTCTGGTGGCCTGGCGGGCCCTGGGACCACAGCTCCTCCGTAACTCCAATGAGCTAGCGACCCGCCCTCTCCCTCCAGTTCCTCTCTCTCCAGGCGGAACCCACACTCAGAGTCCACAGACCCAGTAAGAGGGCACGGGGCGGGGAGGTTGTGCTGGGGTTGGACCTGGCCAGGAAGGGGTGCACAAGACCTAAAGAACAGTACTAACCACCTTGCCATCCTTCCCTCACCCCAACCAGGCACTCCGTGGAACCCCAGGCTTCTGCTCCCCTCCCCGTCCTTAGCCCCTCCAGGTCTCCCAGCCCCCAGCCCTCGTCCCTCTCTGGTCCCAGCCCAGCTTCCAGCCGCCTGTCCAGCTCTTCACTGTCATCCCTGGGGGAGGATCAGGACAGTGTGCTGACCCCTGAGGAGGTGGCCTTGTGCCTGGAACTCAGTGAGGGCGAGGAGACCCCCAGGTGAGTGCCTGAGAGGCAGCCAAAGAGCCTCAGGGGAACAAGCTGGGAGGGTCTTTGTTCCTGCCTCAACCGGCGTGTTTCTGCTACTGTGCTCTAACCATTGCACCGCCTCCCTCTTCCTAGGAACAGCATCTCTCCTATGCCCAGGGCGCCTTCGCCCCCTACAACCTATGGGTACATCAGCATTCCAACAGCCTCGGAGCTGGCAGATGTGGGCAGGGCTGGAGGAGGCGTGGCATCTGAAGGGGGGGGCTTGTTGTGCCCACCTCGGCCCTGCCCCACCCCTACCCCCAGTGAGGGCTCCCTGGCCAATGGCTGGGGCTCGGCCTCTGAGGACAACGCGCCCAGTGCCAGAGCCAGCCTGGTCAGCTCTTCTGATGGCTCTTTCCTCGCTGATGCTCACTTTGCCCGTGCCCTGGGCATGGCTGTGGATAGCTTTGGTTTTGGTCTGGAGCCCCGGGAGGCCGACTGCGTTTTCACTGGTATGTGAGACCCCCTCTTACCCCTCACTCCTCCCCCTTAGGGTGCACGTGGCTCCTGGAAGACAAAGGTCTTCCTTCTTTTCTCCCTAGCCATGAGGCTAGGCTTCCTACGGCCATCTTCAGCCCCATCATTAAAAGACCTGGCATTTGTTGGGTGATCACTATGTCTTAAGAAGTAGGAGAAAAAAAAAGAGGAGAACTGATTTTTTTTTTTTTTGAGATAGGGTTTCACCATGTAGTTCAAGGTAGCCTTAAACTCACAGTGGTCCTCCTGCCTCAGCACCCTGAGCCTTGGGATTACATGTGTGGCCTACCACACTTGGCTAGGAGAACTGCTTTATATGATTTATATCAACAACTCCAGCTGGGTGTGGTGGAGCATGCCTGTAATCCCAGCACTTGGGAGGCTGAGGCAGGAGGATCATTGCAAGTTTGAGACCAGCCTGGGCTACGAAGTGAGCTCAAGGCCAGCCTGAACTGCACAGTGAGACCCTGTCTCAAAAAAAGGCAAAAAAAAACAAAAAACAAAAAAACAAAAAAACTCCATGAGGAATATTCTCTCTTCATTTTCAATTTTTAAAAAAATTTTAATTAGTACATGTCTGTAGTGAATAACGTTTATATGCCTTGTATTAGCATTGTTACCTGCACCTAACACATCCCAATTCCTTTTTCTCAGTCCTTGTCCCTTCTCTTCCTCCCCCTCTATCTCTGTCCCCTCCCCCTCTGAGAATGACCTATCTCCCTACTTCCTAGTATCTATTATTTTGTTCTTTATTTCTACTCTGGGTTTCTCATATAGGAGAAACTATGCAATAGTTAAACTTGTGTGTCTGATTTATTTCATTTAACTTTAGAGTCCCAAGGTAAATCCAATTTTGAACAAATGACTCAAGTTTATCCTTCTTTATGGCAAAGTAGTACTCCATTGGGCATAAACACTGCATTTTCTTTATCCATTCATCTGTTGATGAACATATAAGCTGCTTCCAAGATTTAGCTATTGTGAACTGTGCTGTTATAAACATGGATATGCATGTACCTCTGTACTACAATGTCTTTAACTCTTTCAGGAAGATATTTAGAGTATATCTGGATCAAATGGGATTTCTAGTTTTAGTTTTTGAGGAATCCTCATGCTGATTTCTGTAGTGGTTGTGCTACTTTACCCTCCCACCAACAGTGTAAAAGGTTTCCTTTTCCCCCAAAGCCTCTCCAGCATCTGTTATTATTTGATTTCTTGATGTTTGCCATTCTTTCTGGGGTAAGATGGGATCTCAGTATTGTTTTAATTTCCATTTATCTAATGACCAGTGATGTTGAGAATTTCTTCGTGTATTCATTAGCCATTCATCCTTCTGTGAAGTATCTGTTCATTTCACTTGCCCATTTTTTGACTGGGTCTTTTATGTTGGAGAGTACAATTTTAGGGGGTTCTTTATATATTCTAGAAATGAGCTATCTGTCTGAGAAATAGCTGGCAATTTTTTTTTCCACTCTGTTGATTGTCTTTTCACTCTCTCGGTTGTTTTTTTTGCTGTGTACAAGCTTTTCATTTCATATGGTCCAATTTGTTGATTCTTAGAACTATTTCCTAATTGGGGTTCTGTTCAGAAAGGTTTTGCTGGAGCTGGGGATGTAGTTCAGTGGCACAAGCACCTGCCTGGCAAGTGCAAGGTCCTGAGTTCAATTCCTGGCACAAAAAAAAAAAAAAAAAAAAAAACCAGAAATAATGTGCAGAAAGGCCTTGCTCACTCTTATGACTTCAAGAATTTGCCTATCTTGTCTTCCAGCAGGAAATGTTTCTGGTTTAATATTCAGATCCTTGGTCCATTTTGATTTTAGTTCAGTGCATGGTGAAAGAAATGGTCCTAGATTCAGTCTTCTGCCTGTGGAAAGCCAGTTTTCCCAGCATTTGTTAAAGAGGCTATCTTTCCCCCAGTCATAAGGAATACTCTTTGCCAGTCTTTCAAATCATGAAATTATAAGTCAGATAAATTCATTAGTTTGCCCCAAATCGCCCACAGAGCAAGGAGAAACTCTCCACTTCGAGCGTGTAGTCATGGACTCCTGCCATTCTGCTCATTCCCCTGCCTTGGGACTCCGCCCTAACCAGATACGGTTCCCAGGAAAGTCATTCCACCGCCTCTCCCGTCTTCTTCCTCCATGTGTCATATGCCTGCTCTCCCTGCTGTGCTTCCACACCTTCCCTCCTGCCCTGGCCACGGCGGGATTGAAGAGCAGCTGGGCTCAGCTTCCAATGTCTAGCAGAGTGGGCCTTTTGTTTGCATGTCAGCAGAAAGTAGCTCAGGACTCACCAGCCCCTTTGGTGTTCTCCACCCCATGCCCTGTCAGATGCCCCAAGCCCATCTTACTAACTCCATCCTTCACCCTCAAGAAAAACTAGGCTTCAAATGAGAGGACAAAGAAGACCCAGACAGAAGTGCCCCTGATGCAGGAAGAAGGAGGATCTGTAGGGAATGAGTGAAGGGAGATTTTGAATTAGAGCAAACCACCCAAGCTGTTCTCTCTAAAGGATCTTATAAGCTGAGCAGTACACGTGTGTAAGCTCAGCATCCTGGGAGACTGAGGCAGGAGGATTGCAAGTTTGACCCCAGCCTGGGAACTTAGTGAGACCCTGTCCCAAAATAAAAAATAAAAAGAGGTCTGGGGATATAGTTCAGTGCAAAAGCCCTTGATTCAATTCATAACATCAAAAGAAAACTAGAGACAGAGACAGACAGACAGCAAGAGAAAGAGACAAAGAGAGACAGAAAATAGGAGAAAGAAAAAGAGGACAAGGAAGGAGGAGGAGAAAAGAGAGGAAGAGGAAGGAGAGCAAGAAGAGAAGAAAGAGAAGGATGAAGAGGTAGAGGAGGAGGAGGAAGAGGAGAAAGAGGAGAAAGAAGAAGAGGAGGAGGAGGAAGAAGAGGGCAGAGCCAGCTGAAGAGAGGAAACCAGTGGGCAGGGCTCTGGTCTGCAGTCACGGGACTAAGGGTGAGCTGGGGCTAGCTTATGTTAGGGCTGTGTGTATACCCTAAGCTAGTCCTATGTTTTCCACCCCAAACTGGCTCCTAGAGGCTGAAGGTGAACCCCCACAGACACCTCTTCTCTCCCTGACAGACGTCTCATCACCTCCCTCCCCACGGGATGACATCTTCCTGACGCCCACCCTTTCCCTGCCCCTATGGGAGTGGAGGCCAGACTGGTTGGAGGACATAGAGGTCAACTACACCCAGCAGCTGGGAAGGGGGCTGCCTCCTTGGACCCCTGACTCTGGGATCTCTTCCCAGTGAAGTCGGCTCAGCTGTCCTGAACCCAAGGCTGGGGGTGAGTGTGTGGCTGTCTGGCTAACACGGTGAGCTTCACGTCAGGGGTCCCGGGGAGGAGCCAAGAGGAAGCTTGGGGTCTGGCAGCAGAGACAGGATCAAGGCAGATAACTCTGCTCTTCTTCCACTCTTAACTACAGATTCCTCCTGAACTGTGAGTCTGAGATAGACAGCAGGACCTCGGGGCCAGCCCTCCTGTGTGCTCACAAGGCTGGCCTGTGCCTCCAGGAGAGTTTTCCCACCAACATTGCTCAAAGAAAGAAAAAAGATGAAAGCAAGAGCAAAGTAGACCTGGAGCATTCTGCATGCAAAGCATCACCTCCACCTGACCCCAGGATCCTCTCTCCTCAGAGCCACCCTTCAGCCTGGGCCTCTGGCCTCAGGAGCAGCTCTGTCTCCTGCTCTTCCCCCCCAGGGGTCACAAGAAGTGGGGAGCCAGAGGGCTCTCCACAGAGGACCCAGTGGCTGGTCAAGAGGGCTGTGGAAGCAGAGCGCCTCCTCTCTCAGCCCTACCTGGGCCCCTCCTCTAGAGGCCAGTGCAAACCTCTCCCCGGCCCCATCACATAGAGAAAATAAAGCAGCGGCACTGGGGCCCTACCTAGTGCCAAGGCCCAGGGCTCAAGGATGGGTCTAGGGAAGAGACTGAACAAAGAGATGAGCGAGCATGGGACAAAAGCACCCTCCTCATCCCACTGTCACTTTGAGCTTCTGAAACTTGATGCTATAAAACTGTAAAGACTTGAGCTTCATGAGATCATTTCCTGGGGCATCACTTTGGGGATGGCTCCTGGATGGCAAGAGATACTTGTGTCAGGAAGGGACCGAGCATGGGATGACACTCGGAGAGTGCCCCTCATTTCAGCTCTGCAATTACAGAGGGCCTGAGGTACAGCCACAGGATCATGAGCGGAATCTGCTAACGAGAGTGGTGGGAGTTTCACAGTCTGCTAGCCCTGGCAGCTTCTGAGAAGACAGTTCTAGCTTTCTGCAGTCCCAGTCCCTCTCCTCAGAAACGAGTCCCAGATGGTTTCTTAAAAGTAGGCAAAGAAGCTCAATCCCACAGGTAGAACCACTGTGGCTGGCTCGTGAATAAATACTCTTGCAATAAAGCTTGAGAGCAGAGACGAACGTGGGTGGGAGCCGCTGAAACTAAATGTGGGGGGCAGGTAGGCCTGTGTTCACATGTGGCAGGAAAGGTCAGGGGTTGAAGCCACAAGTGCGGGGATGCTCCAGAGCATGACCAGGGCCACAGGAAGATGCCTGATCCAGAAGCAGGCCGTGTAAGGAGGTACTAATCTTCCAATCCAAGCAGGTCCACTCTGGGTGGGACGGGGGCTGGGTGTGCGTCCATCAGGCCAGACTGAGCTGGCTTTTCACGCTCCTAGGAAGAATCAGTTTCAGATACGCGTCCATATTATCCGCTTTACCTTTTGGGGGTTTTCGTTTTTCTTTGAGCTTCCTGGTAAAATTCCTTTTGTAAACACCCCAACTCTGTTTGCCAGCCTGAAAGAGAAAGGGGGATTTGCACACATCTGGGTCAACATGGAGGGTAAGGCTGGGGCTTGAGCTCGGAGGGCAGAGGCCACGCTCCAGGTCCACGGCAGTCACCAAGCCAAGGATGGAGCAAGGGAAAAGGAAACAATTCTTAGGCAGCCAACGAGTAGGCTGCAGTTGCAAGTGATAGGGCCTGTGGCATTCATGGCCAGATTTTATATTTCCGTGTCAGCCAAATCAATCGCCTCTGGGCCCACACTGGGCAAGGAGTGCCCACTGGCAGATCCTCCTTGAGGGAGTCCCGAGCATGCAGAAACATGCACTTTCTCCTTGCCTGGCACTCCCTCCTCCCTTTTTGGGTTTTTTAGAACTCACTTTTATTGTGATGACCACATACCCTTACAAAAAAGCGGACAGACCCCAGAGGTAGGAGCTAAAGAAGGGCCTGGCTCTGTTCTCTGAGGCGAGGCTGGTGTCTGCTCACTGGCTATCTGGAAAGGCCCTGTGATTATACCGGGACAGTGGGCTTCAGCTCCTTGGTGGGGCAGAACAGGTCAGTGTCTCCTAGTGTTCGTCTTTACCTAGTACTTTTGATGGATGTTCAAGAGCACACAGAATCTACTCATGCACATTGACCTACAGACTGCCACAGCCCCTACAGCCCCCTTCGTTCCAACACACCACACAAAACAGACAGATGGTCCAAGGCTTAGGTCAGACCCTCTTTATTGACTCTTACACAAACAAGTCTCAGTCAGAACAAGACACAAGGGGAAGCGCTGGCTTGCTGACCTCCAAACCAATTGAAGCTACTGAGGCCAAGGGGCTTCTGGGAACCACAGGCATCACTGCAGGAGGGACGAGGGCTCCGTCCTGCTCCTCTCGGTTCACACTTTGATTTACCAGGGCAGGAGCCCCACCCCCTGCCCCCAGGACTCTCTACAGCCTCATGACGTCATCAAGGGTCATCTTGGCTCCTGGAGACAGAGAGACAAAGAGAAGCTGGCTGTCTTGTAAAGCCCTAGGCCAGGGCAAACAGGTCAGAGGACGGGATCAGTCTTTCTCCTAACCCAACTCTCCTATGAATACCCTGTCCCCTCTCTAGGCTGAGTCACCTTGTCCTCTTCCTTTTCTTACATGTTCATTTTTCACTGTACTGGCGGTTAGACTCAGGGCCTCTCCCACGCTAGGCAGGCACTCTACCACAGAGAGTGTATCATCAGCCTTCTAAAGATTTTTATTTTGGGTCTAAGTTGCTCAGGCTGGCCTCAGACTTGCAGCCCTCTTGCTTTAGTCTCCCAAGTGTCTGGGATTACACACATGCACTCTATGCTTTTCCCTCTTGTCATTTCTTCCAAAGGACACCTTCACACACACACAGTCTCCTCTTTGTGACCCCTCCCCGGTCCCTCTCCTACCTCCCCGTTCTCAGTCTGCCCACCCTAGCCTTCAGCTCTCGTTGCTCTGCGGTCTCTGGTCCCCACCTCTTGACATTTCTGTCCTGGCCTTTGGCTCTGGCTCCGGCTCCGGCTCCGTCCAGGACCCCGGGAGCCTCGAGAGCTGCCAGAGCCCCTGGAAGAGTTGCTCCCAGCTGTGGAACAGGTGCTGGTGCCTTGGCCCCGGGACAGGAAGCTTGGCCTGCCGTATGAGAGCCAGGCGTCTTCTGCAAGAAAACAGAGAAGGGCAACTGGGTCCGGGCAAGAGGTTCCACATCCCTGCTCACCCACCTGCCCCACTAACTGCCATCCTAGCGCAGGGAGATGACGGAGGAGCGGGCACCGGCCTTGGCCATGCTGGGTGCTGAGGAGAAGCACAGTGCCCGGGACACGGCCTTGACAAATGAGGGCTCAGAAATATGTGGGGAGCCCTGGGGAAGCGAGGACAGAGCTCCCAGCCCCCTGGGCTTCAGTCCTGAGAAAGGACACATATTGGACTTGCTCAAAGACAGCTGGAGAGACAAGAGTCTTTTACATGAACCAGATATAAGAACCCCACTGAAGGTGAAGGGTGATTTGGGTACCACCTGGCCCAGCCTCCAGTCCCCTCTGGCCACCCTGGCCCTCCTTACCATCCTGGTGGGGTCCCCGCTGGGCCCCGGGGGGCACTGCCTGCAACACTCTTCTTTCCCCACTGCGCTCCCGCTCCAAGGAGGACAAGCTGCCTGCTGCTCTCAGCCCCAAGGCCCACCCCGCCTCCTCCTCTGGTGGTGGCAGGGGTGGTGGAGGCAAGTCTGGGGAGAGACCTGTTTTCAGCAGAGTCTAATCTTCCTCCCACCTTCCTTCCCTGACACCGGGAAGCTGCAAATGAATGGCCCACGATTTGGCTTTGCCTGCTCCAGCCCCCAGAGCTCATCCTTGGTCTCTTGCCTCTCCCTCCCTCCCTGACTGTTCCCATGTCCCAGGCTCAAGGTCCCCTCACCCCCGGGACTGCGCTCCCTCCTGTAGGGAAGAGCCTTGGGCTTTTTTCGGATTCGGGCACGTGGTCCCTGAAGTGGAGGAGTCATTTCCCCGGGCACCTGAAGGGCTCTCCCTGTAGCATCAGGGGATGGAGAGAGGACAGGCAAGGGAGGGGGTCAGGTAAGGAAAAAACAAGCTCGAGGGGTAGGGAGAGGTGGGGGCAAGCGAGGGTCTACAGACTCACCTGGGGCACTGCGGGTAGTACTAGGCATGGGGCTGGGGCTGAGCTGGGAGGCTGTGGCGCCAGCACCCAGGCCAGCGAGTCTCCCTTCGTGGCTACTCAGACTGGGCTGGGAGACACTGAGAGAGGAACTGGGCCCAAGGGGTGCCCTCCTGCAATGACATGAGGCCTCTTCATTTGTCCAGTCCTCAAAAACCAAGAACCTTCGAGGTCCTGTGGCAGACACCAGCCTAACACTCAGAAGGACCTAGCCCACTGTCCCATAAGGCCTCCCAAGCTGGGGAGCTGGACAAGAGCCATGCTTGAGATGCCCTGGAATTCTTGCACTCATCCAACAAAGATCCAGGCTGAAGGCAGTGAGAGACTTTGTCAGCCTTGGCATCCTTCCCCATGTCACACTTCTACCCTGACACGTCCTGGGACCTCTGGATCCCAGATTCAGCTATCCACCCACCCAGGCACTGAACAGGGATGTACAGAGGGCTTGTGATATGTGAGGTCTACACACCTCCCTACCTGGGCATCTGATGGAGATGGGGAATGTCACTGGGGGGCAGGGGAGGGTCAGGTGGTGAGGGGGTAAGAGTGGCTGTGGACTGCTGTCCATAGGAGGGCGTAGGAGAGGGGGTTTCCCCTCGGGATGGAGCCATCTGGCACCCTCCACTGGAGCTGAGCTCAGTCAGGTGGCTTCTCTCAGGCATGGGTGGGCACCACTCTTCCGACTCTGAGCTGGGGGCAAAGAGCAGGAAAGGAAGGGAAGGACCACGGCGTTCCCATACCTATATCTTGCCCTTTCCACTGCCCCCTTCCCTTCCTCTATCAGCATCTCTGCGGAAGGTCTTGGTGGGTCCACACATGGGGCTCTGCAGCAGGCCACGTGCTTACCTGCCCTCCAGCTCCTCCTCAGGCACCTCTGGGCATCCCAGTTCACAGGAGGGAGGAGGTGGTGGCAGGGCTTCTGCCCAGTTCAGAGAGGGCATCTTCACAGGTTTTCCTAGAAGCTTCACTTTGCCTCCCCGGGCTCCTGAGAAGAGTAGATTGAGGATAACAGGAAAGAGCCAGAGATGAGACGAGTCAGAAGGAAGGGCTCAGCGGGGTGCCGGCGTGTCAGGGTGCACGGTACTCTGGATAGGGCTAAATTAGGGTGTAAGGAATGGGGTCATACCACCATCCCCCTGACTCCATTCTGGAGGAGCATACTGGCTCCAGGTGCCTGGGTCCCCAGAGGAATGTTGGGGGAACCCCCCGTGGAAGGTCTGTAGCTCCTCCCCTGCTGGGTCAATGGTGCTGTAGACAGGACCCTCAGCAGGGGCAGCAGCGCCTCGGGCAGTCTGAGCCAGGTATAGGGAGATTCCTGCTTCTGAGGAGGAGAAAGAGGGAGGCCCAAGGGAGGAGGCAGGGGGCAGAGACAGAAAACCATAGGACCACAGGAGAAAGGAGGGCAAAGGAGGACCCCAGAGGATCAGCTTCCCCCTCCACCCCAAACCTTCCGTGCCAGGACAAAATAAAGATCAGGTCTGCTCCCCTGACACACCCTCCATCCAAGACCAACCTCAGGAAGACTGGGGTTCTTCAGTTCTCCCCAGTAGGTTGGGGCGGGGGCACCCTGAAGGACTTAGAACTTCTCACCGTTGTAGTATCTGTCCTCCTGGTCAGGGTTGCTGGGGCAGCAGCTTCCCCTGGGTTCCTGGGCTGAAGGGCTTCCGGAGGGGTGGGGCCATGAGTCAGCCAGCCACGGGTAGGGGGCAGGGCCAAGGCTCATGGGTGGCCTGTTGGGGGCGGGGGGAGCAGGTGAGAGTCGAGGGAGGTGAACCTGAAGAAGTCAGCAAAGGTGAGGAAGGCGCAGTCACAGCACAGGCACGGCGGCGTTGGAGGTGGGAGATGGAGATTCTCAGCAAGGAGGCAGGAAGGCCCGCAGAGGAAGGCGTAGTCTCGGTGGAAGCAGTTATCCTTGGGAGGCAGTTAGGAGAATTACCTGGAACTGGCTCCAGAGAGGCCCTCTGAGTGTGGGAAGGACGCTGGGGAAGATGAGGGGGAGAACCAGTGAGAGCAGGGCCCGTATTGGGGGTCTGAACCCCACTGCGGCAGAGAAGGCTTACCTGCAGGTGTGTAGGCAAAGGAGGCTTCCGAAAAGGAACCCGTAGGAGAAAGAAGAGGGGAATGAGGCGAGGGGTCGGAAACACCCACGTGCTTGGCCACTCCGCGGCCCAGTCCCAAGTCTACTGTAAACTGCATCAGAACTCGGGTCTCAGAACTGTTCTAAAGCACCCCAAATAATTCCTATATGTAGCCATGACCGGAAACCACTGACCTCTGAGACTTCAGCACCTCTCCAGAGATGCCCCTCACTAAGGAGTAGCAGAAATCAGGTGGCCTCCTTGCAGTGGACCCTACTTGCCATACAGACCCCGCTCACAATGTACTGCCTGGGATCCCAGCCACACTCCGCTGGCCAGGTCCCGCCCCCTCCCCTGCCGGGAAGCGTGCCTTCTACTTAGAGACTGAGCTGCAATTCCTACTCTCTTCTCCTGGCTTTTGAGTTGCATGTCTCCCCTTCTCCCTAAATCCAGGTGTTGCCTACCTTTAGTCCACCCTTTCCCCCCAGCCACACCACGCCACTCGCAGTGCGCCCCCCAACCTCCACCCTGCCTCGAGCGTGCGGCTCCACCCCCTCCCCGCCCCTCCGGGCTGAGCTCGCAGGCACGCCCTCCTAAGGCCGCACGCCCCGCCCACCTGCCCCGCCCGCTCCCGGCCTTCCCCGCGCCCCAGCCCGGCCCTCACCAGTGTAGTGGCTGAGCTCTTTGCGCTGCTTCTGGCGCCGGTAAAGGGCGGCGCAGAGCCCGAGCAGCAGCGCCCCGCAGGCCGCGCCGCTGCCCGCGAGGAAGGCTGGCTCCCGCAGCACCCTCGCCAGCCGCTCCGCTGGCCCCCGGCCCACCTCAAGGCCCGGCTCCGATCCCGGCGGCGGGGATGCTGTGGGGGATCCGAGAGGGGAGGGAGAAGGGGTCGCTCCAG
Source organism: Chinchilla lanigera (assembly GCF_000276665.1). Lineage (NCBI taxonomy): Eukaryota > Metazoa > Chordata > Mammalia > Rodentia > Chinchillidae > Chinchilla > Chinchilla lanigera. The sequence continues at coordinate 25,948,505 of NW_004955412.1, read as the reverse complement.
GCCCCGCAGGCCCACGCAGCTTCCCAGCCCCGCTCTCCCACGCCCACCGCCCCACTCACGCAGCTGCACCGACACCGGGGCACTGGCCACGCCCACGCCAGCGCGGGTGGCCGCTGCCACCAGGGTCCGGTAGCGCAGACCCGGCAGCAGTCCCCGGAGTGTCGCCGAGCGAGCCCAGCCTGCCGCAGACCGGTTGAGGTGGAAGCGGCTCTCATTGCCCAGGCACCAGATCTAGGGAGGCCGAGAACCGGGTTCAGAGTCAGGGATGGGATTCCGACCCCATGGGAAACCTGAGGCTCCGAAGCGTAGAGGGAGCTTAGCCAGGCATCGTTCAGCCTGCAGACAACACCCTGAAACCTCTTGCATCACCCCCAGGCTCATCCCAGCCCCAGTGCCAGCCCTGCATTCCCTCCACATTCGTCCTGGGCCATGGATTCTCCCTCTCCCTGCCCTTCCCGGCCCACCCACCCAGTCCCTTCTCAACCCCTGCGCAGTACCTGGTATTCAGTGATGGCCCCATTTTGCAAGGAAGGGAGTGGAGGCTCCCAGGACACAGTGATACTGCTGTTGCCGTCACCCCCCAAGGCCACCGTCACTCCCTGGGGGGGACCACTGGGGGCTGGGCCAGAGTGAAACATGACCAGGACACCGACAGTCAACGCAGGCTACCTCCCCTCCTCCTTTCTGCTCTTATGTCCTAGGGACCTGAGAGGCAGCCCCCCTCCACTCTCCTTGCCCTTCCCCCCCACTCCTTGCCCTCCCCTTGCAAACGTGCCTCCTCCCCACTCCCTGCTGTCATCAGCTCTGTGCCCCTCCTTACCCTCCTCGGGGATGCTACTGGTCACAAAGGGGCTTTCAGGCCCCAGCCCCTCGTGGCCTTGTGCTTGCACCTTGATCTGGATCTGGGTCCCTGGAGGTAGTCCTCTTAGCACAGTACTCTGCTGGCTTGGGGTCTGTAGATCTAGCACTGTCCAGCTCCCCCCATCAGGGCCTGCTACCCTCCAAGACACCCGGAAACCTTGTACCAGGTGGACTGGGCCATCCACCTACAGGAGATGAGGTAATCCGGCAGGGGAGGCTGGGGCCACACCATCCTCCAGGCCCAGCCCTTCCCCTAACACCTTCTCTAGCCACTCATCTCCCCTCCCCCATACTCATCTTGGATGCCCTCATGTCCTCTTTCATCCTCCTCACCCTTACCCTCATCCCTGTGCCACACTCACAGTCCAGGACACCTGCAGCGTCCGGGCGCCAAGGACTCTGGGCTCCTGCATTCTCACAGCCACTTCAGCCAGGCCCTGCTGGCCTCTCCATGGGTCCTCCACTGGCCTGGATGGTTTGTTGTCTGTTGATCAAAGAGCCCACTCAGCAGGGCCACCAAAGACGAGGAGACACATGTGAGAATGAATCTGTGCCCTACCTGTACCCTGCCCCACAGACCATACCACTCAGTACATCAGAGTCGGGCCGGGGCTGATCAAGGGAGTCGTTTGCACAGGTGGGCCTAGGTGTCCAGCTAACAGGACGTTCTCTGCATAACTACATATGCCTTCTTCAAAGGCCTCAGTCCCTCATTTCTAACATGAAGATGACCCCCTAAGGTCCCTTCTGGCCTTAACAGTCCATTATGGATGGATAAAAGGCACAGAAGTGAGCAGCTACCAAAATGAAGGCCTACCCCGCTTCCCTCCTTCCCTCCACTGTGACAGGGACACATGACCTCCTAGTCCAGGCTGGGCCTAGCATAGGAGGAAAGAACTCTCTGGTTTTCCATGGTGTCATGGTCTGAGGAGGGGAACTTGTGTGTATTACACGTCATCCCCACAGCCCAGGGACTCTGACTTTACCCTTGGTGCGGACAGGCTTAGACACAGGACTGGGCTCACTGAGGCCCCAGGCTCCCACAGCGCGTACCAGGAACAGGTAGATAGTATTGGGTTGTAGACCGCTGACCGTGTGTGTCTCCAGCTGCACACCATCTGCCACTGTCCGCCATGTGTTCCCAGCTGCTTGGCTACAAGGGCGATGAGGTGGCAGGGTTATCTAAGCCAGGAACCCCCAACCTGTCTACTCCACGTCCCCCATCGTCCGTGGCACCCTACTGCCTCCTCACCTTGGGAGAGGGAACTGGAGACTCCCTCCCCACAGTAGCAAGGACCCAAAGGGCACAGGGAGCCCTCCTTTGAACTGTCCAGGTGTCACTGAGAACTTTCTCCATACCTGAAGGCCTCTATCACATAAGAGGTGACTGTGGCCCCAGCCTGTGGATTGGGCTTCCAGGTCAAGGTAATGCTGTTCTTGGTGATCTCAGTGACCACTGGCTGAGAGGGAGGCCCCGGAGGGGTACTGGGTTCTGTAGGGGGGTCTAGAGATGCTCCCCAATCTTCTGCAGTGGTAGATAATCATTAAGTAGAAGGATAGGGAAAAGATGGCCCCAGTGTACCCTGTCTCCTTCCTGGAGGAGCTGTGGAACCGTGGCAGTGGCGATGGTCAAAAGGCAACAGAGTAAACACTACTCCCATCTGCCCCCATCCCCACCACCAAGGCCAGGGCATCTGGAAGATAAAATCAGCCCTGGGGTTGCGGGGAGTTATTGAGTACCTTCGAAGCAGGGTGGGAGACAGGTGCTGGCTGAACAAGGGCATGAAGAAGAAACTCACCCTGCTTCCTAAGCCAGCCACTCCATGTGGCCTCCCCTATGGAACTCTTGGCCACACAGCTGTAGAGACCCATGTCCATCTCCTGTAGGAGAGGGTAGAGCACAGGACACTGGGAGTGGAGCAGGGTGGGGTGAGGGGGTGGAGGCAGGTAACAGAAAGATGAAGATGCTGGATACTTTGGAAAGTCTGAGAGAGCAGAAGGGTAGAAATGGAGTGAGATGAGCCGGTGACATTGCTCCGTGGCACAATGCCTGCCTGGCAAGCACAAGGTCCTGAGTTTGATTCCCAGTACCGAAAAGCAAAAAGGAAAGAAATGGGGTTAGAGGCCCGGGGCGGGCCGGGGAGTACTTACTAGAGTTGCAGATATGGACCAGGTTGCCATTCTGTTACAAGGGCCCCAGGGGAGACACTCACCTGCACTCTGGTGATGTACAGGGTGCCGTTGGCCATTAGGTTGAACTGGGGGTCATCCCCCTGCAGCCACTGCCCATCCTTCTTCCATTGGATGCTGGGCTGAGGGTTCCCAGACACTCTGCATGGCAGCCACACAGAGGAGCCGAGAGCCAGGGTCTGATTGGCTGGTCCCTGGAGGATGACGGGAGGCAGCCCATCCAAGGAGGCTGAGAGAGGAAGAACTTGGGCAACTCAGGGAAGGAGTCTAGGGTCAGGCAACCAGTCCCTTATCCTCCATCTCAGCTTCCTTCTGCCTCCCTACTCCCTTTTGTGATCCAAGAGGGCCTGGGACCATTCTGCTCCTGGTTTCCAAACTTTAAGATCTTGCCATAGGAGCATCCCATACCCCCGCCATGCTATTACGTAGCTTCTAAGAGAAACTGAGCTTTTAAGGCCATGTCCTTCCTGATGATGGGTCCAGTCCTCTCTTTGAGCAAATACCTCCTTTTATCTCCAGCAGAGCCTTGGCCAGGATGCTGCCAGCCACGCTGACAGCCTGGCACACATAGTAACCAGCGTCACTGCTCTGCACTTCAGTGATGTTGAGCTGGCCTCTGGGAGAGACCGAGACGCGCCCCGTGGGCTGAAGTGACTGATTAGGGAAAAGCAGGACCTGGGACAGAGCAAGGAACCAAGAGAGGCAATGAGCAGCCTGAGGGGCAGAGACCGTTCCCCAATCCTGTCCCTCTGGGGGTCTAGACGATCCCTACGACTCTAGCTCACACTGCCCCCAGCCACTGAAGCGATGGTGGCCTATTTACAAAAATAAAGGAATTAGACTATTTGGGGGACAACTTCCCTCTGTGACTTTCTAGTTGGCAAACTGAGCAAATCTAAGCCTCAGTTTCTGCAAATTTGACTCTTACAGAGGATTCAGAGGATTACATGTGTTTCTGGCTTTGTCACTTCACTTTAGATAGATGCACAGGAAGTAGGAAAGCTGACTGACACCTGTTCCCACCTCTATGATCATCATCGTCTTCATTCATGTGATAATCTCATTAAAATACACCAGTTGCCGGTGCTAGAGAAGATGTTGGAAACTTGTGGCTGTGGACTTGGGAGAAATTAGGGTGTTGCCTGTTTTCCCAGTAGGGGGAGAAAATCAGACTTAATTTCTTCGACTGACCCTGTTTCCTAGTGGCAAAATTCTCATCTTTCCGTTAGAGGGAGTCACTGATGTTGTAATTTTCAAAGAGTGCTCTCCCAGTGAGCATATGACCTGTGGTTGGTTTACTTATAGTAAGCTTCCTCTGGAACAGGAAGTTACACATAGGAAGAATAATGTTCCAGTTAAATACTTGATGGGGCTGGGGATTTAGCTCAGCGGCACAGCACCTGCCTGCCAAATGCAAGGTCATGAGTTCCATTCCCGGTACCGGAAGAAAACCAAAAAAAAAAAAAAAAAAAAGTAAGTAAGTAAATAAATAAATAATTTGTTTCCAGAGGATCATGTAATGTCCAAAAGCCAAGGCCCAAAAGGCCTGGGGGAGGGTCATCTAATTGGACTTGTTGCATTCCTGGAACTTTTTTTTTTTTGCCCCAAACAAGAAGATTCTCCAAAGATTTACCACTCTGGACTGTCCCTTACTACCTAAACATATTATTATATTATTTTTGATTTTAGAAAGTATCCAATGTTCTAGGTCTTTTATATCCATTTTTCTTGATTCATCTTCCCAAATAATCTGCAGGTTTCTTGTGGGTAGGACACCAAAGATAACACAGAAGCCCTGAGAGAAGCTTGCGGAAGGGACAGGGAGGGAGATAAGACACGAAGGCAAAGCTGGTGGGCAGGACAGTGGGGTGGGCTACCTACTTGACTCCCCTCCTTTTGCCAGAAGATGGCAGGTGGGGGATTTCCTTTGGTCTCACACTGGAAAACCACGTCATCACCAGGAGCTGCTATCTGGTCCTGGGGCTGGGTTACCAGCTGGGGTGGGACTGGGAAGAGGAGCAAGATAAAGGAACAGGGACTCAATAGAACTAAGAAGGGAGAGTGAGGGTACAGGAGAGAGGAGCCCATACCTGGCTTTTGCTCAAGTCTGTTTAAGTGCCTCTCTCTTCCTCCAGAAATCTCAGGCCTCCCACCCACATTCGCACTGTCCTTCCTGCCCCGTTCTCCAGCCCATCCTCCACCTGCCCTTACATTGCCCTTGCCGCCCCAAGTCCTAGGTGGAGGCCTCACCATGAACACTGAGGGAGCCGGAGGCTTCTACACGGCCCACGCTGTTCTCCGCCACACAGGTGTAAGTCCCTTCATCTTCAGCACTCACGCGCCCAATCCAAAGGCTGTGGTCACTCCGGATCTCATACCTGCTCCACTCCCCACCCCCAAGCTAGGTTGGCCACAGCTACAGAGCCCTCCTCTCTCGCTCAGGACAGGTGCCAAGACCAGAGTGCAGAGAGGCAAAGCGGGACTCAGTAGGTACAGAAAGGCAAGGCAGGACTCAGACACAGTGGGGACTGCATAGGGCAAGGAGCACAGGCCCTGGGAAACAGGGGCACAGAGGCTCCGCACTCTCCAGTGGGAGGGTATCTGTTTTCCAGCTCTCTGGGGCAGAATATCCCCTTGAACTACATGGGCCTTCTTACGGGTAGAAGGAAGGAGCTTCTCACCTGCCTGTGGGCAGTTCCCCATCCTCCTTGCGCCAGCGTAAATGAGGCGGGGGATCTCCCTGCACCTCACACAGGAAATTCACAGGGGCATCAGCCAGGACCACCTGGTTTACTGGTTTACGCAGGAACGAGGGACGCTCTGCAGAGTGGGAGCCAGCGAACAGTCAGGGGCCTGCACAGTGACTTCCTTCTTGGGCTACCCACCCTCACAACTCCACAGCTCCCGGTGCCTACCCAGTACCACAAGTTCAGCTGCCCCACTCTCCCGTTCTCCTGCCATGTTGGAGGCCACACACACATACATCCCGGCGTCACTCTTGAGTGTATGCGACATCATCAGCTTTCCTCCACGTATCTGCAGAGTAATAACGGTAATGATCGCCACCAAAGAGTGTGTGTGTGTGTGTGTGTGTGTGTGTGTGCAACATTTATTTAGTTCTCAGAGGGAGCCCATGAAAACAACCAATGAAGCTGAACCACATATCAGATTTGCAGCCCCTGGGAGCTCATGCTCCTCTCCTTTCTTTATTTTTAATTTTTTTACATTTTGGTTTTTTGAGACAGGGTGTCACTATGTAGCCCCAGCTGGTCTTGAACTCAAAGCAGTCCTCCTGCCTCAGCCTGGGATTACAGGTGTACACCACCTTTCCTGGCCTGTTTTACCTCAACTCCACCCTGCCCTTCTTCTCTCTCACTGGACAGCTGGCTCTCAGCTTCTGACCATCTGATGCCCTGACCTCAAACCTCCCACCATCCCAGCAGGAGACATTATTCTCCAGTCCCAGGACCCTTAGGGTCAGGTTTCCTTCTTGTGAGACAATGTCCCAGACCAGAGCCAATGGCCCAACTCTCACCGTGATCCTTCCCTCCTGTTCCTTAACCCTTGCACTGTCCTTCTTCCAAGTCACAGAAGGCTCTGGGTGGCCCCTGGGAGGCACACATTCCATCACTGCCGGCTCCCCCACTGCCACCACCGCGTTCCCAGGAGACTGCCGGAAATCTTCGCGGAGGACTGAGGAGAGAGAAGAAGGTCGTGTGGGGAGAAAGCTCAGAAGAATAGAGTGTGGTGTGAAGTACCTGGGTGATAACACACGGTAAGTACTGTCTCCGGGAGTTCTTGCCCAGGTTTCAAAATGCCAGGATAGAATCAGACCTGGCCGTGGTACAGGTACGGGCCTTGGAGCTCTTGGAGATCAAAGGCGGCAGTTCAGCTCGGAGGAGGAAGATTGGAATAGGCTGGGATCCGCGAGGCTGTTCTCGGTTGGACCGGCCCGTGCGCCCCCGCCTCCCCTGGGCTCTGGCGGCGACCTCTCACCTGCTACCTCCAGAGAGGCATTTCTGCTGGCCGCTGCCCCCAGGTAGTTGCGCGCCACACAGGTGTAGATGCCCTCGTCCGGCCGCGCGCGGCGCCCGTGCACGATGCGTGGGAAGAAGAGGGCGCCGCTGGGCAGCAACAGGCGGTGTGCGCGCGGGTCCTCGCGCGCAGTGGCCACACGCGCCCCGTTCTTGTACCACTCTATGTTGGGTCGGGGGCGCCCCTCGGCACGACACGGCAGCGTGGCCGGCTCGCCCCGCGAGACCAGGAGATCTGGTGGCTGCTCCACGATGCGCGGCATGGCATCCTCCGGCCCAACCTTTGACCCTGCGGGCAGAGGGCGGAGAGAGCTCGGACTGAAACTTCACACGGAAAGAGACCCTCCGGTCACCTAATCTTCCAGGCTTTGCTCCTACAGACAAAGTGCCCGCCTGCCCCTCTTCTTCCTCCACAGGCTCCAGTATCTCCTTGCTGACACTTCCTTGAGGTGGAAAAGATATGCCTAAGACAAGAAGATCTGTAGAGAGGGGCTGGGGATTTAGCTCAGCGGCAAAGCGCCTGCCTGGCAAGCGCAAGGTCGTGAGTTCGGTTCCTGGTACCGGAGAAAAACCAAAAAAAAAAAAAAAAGATCTGTAGAGAAATCAGGACTCAAACTCCTAAGTCGGCTTTCTGGATCACCCACCTGAAGACCACCTCCCCTGCCAAGTGCAGATGAGGAGAGCCTACCGGGGTATGGCGAGCGTCCTGCCTGGCTTCCACCTGTCCTGCGGATGTCCTTGTTCAGTGTGCAGCCGAGCACAGCGCACAGAGACAACCCTTTTTTAAAAACTCCTCTGTATGGCCCAGGATCGGTGAAACAAATAATGTGGGTTGGCCTTGTGTCTCATATGAAAAGTACAATGTGAGTCATCAGGCTGGGGCCCAAGACTAGAAGGAAAGGGTTCTTAACCTGGCCTCTGTGACACCCCAGATAATGCTAGTTCACTTCAGGGGTCCTGAGATGTCTTGGGCACTGCAAGCAAATGGGAGTAGAAGTGTTAGTAACACTCCTTTTCCTGAGAGGGGCATAGTTTTCAACAGCTTAATCAACTAGTTGATGTAGCCAAGAACCACTCTGGGGAAAAAAATTCTTCTAGGTCCAAGGTTCCCTGGATCAGTTAGTCTGCATATTCTACCCTGCCTCTCCTGTGATCTACACACTTGGCCTTTTTCACCCTTGTGGCACAGTTTGGGATTTCCGAGCTGGTTAAATACTGTACTCTTTCTGACGTTATCCCTTAGGTTTTGTAAGCAAGTACACAGCTGATGTGAAAATGTTGATGATTATTCTAAATATGCAATACACATTGAGAATTTAATTATTTTATTGATATTTTATGTTCCTGTTAAACACACATTGCATAATATAATAAGAACCTCCTGACAAAATAGCAAGACCAGCCAGATGTCAAGCATGTCCTCCGAAAATGCCAGAAACCAAAATACATGTGCTACCAGTGCAGGTGATACATGTGTATGGAGTGTGCTGTGGTCATGTAAGAAGCTTGCGATAGGTATCATAGCTGAAGTAAAGATTTTTTTGTAGACTGCTATTGGTATTTTCATTGTAGCTCACATGGGAATTTGTTGTTCTTTTTTAGACTTTATACGCCAAAAACCAGTCAATATTGAAAATTTGGATAGTTTCTTAAAAACACTAAGTATTTTTTTTAAAAATACTGTATTCCCCTTTCGGTCCCGCCTTCCGAAGAGGATTTATAAGCCTAACAGCCCAGTAGGTGCCGCTGCAGCCTCGGTAATCGGGTGTCCTTAAATAACCGAGGACTGCAGGGCGCGCCTGTACCTCTCCCCTGCCCCCACATCGCCCCGCTCCTCGCACCCTGTTCCCAAATCCTCAGGGACCTCTAGCTTCCAAACCCAGTGTGGGATTAGATTTATTTCCTGCTCCTCCTCTTAGAAATTCTGCGTAGACAAAGCTGGACGGATTGCCACTTGCTGGCGCTGTCCTGGATTTTATTTAACTGACTGGAGACAAAATTCGTTTCTCTCTCACGTGGGAAAGTAATTTTCTCAGTCTTCTCTCGTCTAAATGCACCCCTCTGCCGCTCCCCCGTCTCATCTCCTTCCCATCCCCGCCCCAATTCCGCTCCACTCTACCCAGTGGTTAAGAGCCCCCCCCCCCTTGGTTGGAAACACCCGGGTGGAACTTTTGAACTTCTTAGACTTCCGAGCTAAGAACTTGGGCAAATTATTTAACTTCTCTGATCTCAGTGTCTTTATCTGTAATGTGGGAGTGCCAGGGCCAGAACTCGAGGATGAGGTCTACGAATGTTCTATCGCGACCGCAGGCTCTTCCTGCCCAGCACACCCTATTTAACCACGGCCTCTGTGGTTTCGGCCGTAACTCTGGGACGCAACGGAAGCGGACTGCGATCTGTGATAGCGGAGACTTTGCTTCACGCTGGCTAGGACCATTGCAGTACCACTCACTTTCTGTACGTTTGCTTCCTCGGTGGCAAATGTGACTATGCCTGTCTTCCCTGTGCCATACCTCGCTAAAATGTCCAGCTTAACCGAGCCGAGGCCGTACAGCGAACACATCGAGGAAAGGCTGGACGTGGGGCGCGCTGCTCCCGGACGGCAGCGGGAGGGGTCTGCGCTCAAGCCCCGGAATCCTCGGGGGAGAGTGCAGAACCCCGCCTCACCCCCGGTCCTCTCCTCCCCACTCCTTTCATACAGTGCCACGGCCCTCTCCCCTAATTCCCGTAGACACAGCTGCAGGCTCCCTTTCCCGGAATTTCTTCCTGTCATTCCTGTCTCCCGAGATGCTTCAACAGCAGCCTAATGAATAGCTAATGGCCATGCTAATGGGGCTCTGGGGCTCCTCCCCAGCCACCTGGAGTACCCCACACACCAGCACACACATTGCGGAGGTCTGCTTTCTCGACACCTTCAAGCTCCGGCCCAAAGCCCGCCCCTAGACGGCAGCGGGGAGGGCGAAGGGCTGCGGCTGGGAGCACCTGCGGGAAAACACCGGGAGCAGAGCCCCGGGAGCGGGGTTCCGGCGCGGCCGGCAGGGGGCGCGAGCGGCCCCGCTGCCCCTACCGGCGCTGCCCACTACCCGGCCTCCCCGCCGCGCTCCGGGGCGCGCTCTGTCTCAGCCACTTATTAATCACCGTAATTAGCGGCAGCGACCTCGCCGCCGGCACTGCCCGCTCGCCGAAGCTCCGCCGGCGTGGGCGGCTGTGAGTTCCACCGCAGTCACAAACTTAGCTCTAAGTTCCCTGGAAACGATCGCCGCCCCGGGCCCTCTGTGGCAACACCCGCAACAAGCTGACTTCCCCACCGCGGGCAGACAGCGTCCTTGGAAACCGCCTACCTGAGTGGATCTCCGAGCCGCCGGCTCGCCCCCGCCCCGTCGGCCCCGCGCCCCTCACAGCCCCTGGCCAGCCCCGGACTCCCCCCAGCTGGTGTGGGCGTGGGGCAGTGGGGGAGGGGAGGAGCCCGGGACCTCCTGCGGACACCCCACCCCCCCCAGGTGCCGCTCTTGGCCCCACTTCCCGGGGAGGCGCGCCCGCCTGGACCGGGACAGGGCCTCTTCGCCTCGCGCTCCACGCCGCCTCCCTCCCCGGCCCCATCCCGGTGCCCGCCGTGCCCGCCCGGGGGTCTCACCGTTGACAGCGGGGTCCCCGGGAGGCAGCAGGCTGTGATTGAGCGCCGCCAGCGAGGAGTTGAAGCCGCCGAAGAGCAGCTCGCTGGAGTTGGAGATGTCCCCGGACAGAGAGTCCGCGAACAAGTTCATCTGCAGCAGCGTCTTGAGCAAGTAGCGCAGCATGGCGCGACCCGGCCCGGCCCGGCGTGGGGGGCTCAGAGCCCAGCCCCTGGGTCCGGGACCCGCGGGCCGGGAGCCGGGCGCCCCTCCACAGCCTGGGCGCGCCGCCGCAGCCACGGTGCCGCTGTCCTCTGCGCGCCCGGGAACGGCCAGCGTCCCGCGCCTCCGCCGCGAGTCCTTCTCTCCACCCGCGAGCGCAGAAGTCCCGGGGGAGCTGGGCGGGCGGAAGGCAGGTGCCTCGCCGCCCATCACAGCGTAATTAAGGGCTTAATCCTCCCTCCAAGCTCTCCAAGCTCCCACCCCCACCCGACGGCCACTCGCAGGGCAGGAGAAGAGAGTCGCCGACCGCGTGCGTTGGAGTCCCCGCCCCGCACCCCTCGGCCCCATGTCCTGCTCTGGATGCGGCGAGAGACTTTCCCTCCTTTCTCAAAGAGCCCGAGATGGGGATGAGACTGTCAGACCTGTCCTTCTGAGCAACTTTAGCACACGTATTCTCTGCTGTTCTTTCCTGGCCCTCGGGGAAACCGAGACAAAGTGCAAGCAGGTGCTCGTTCAGCAAAGGCGTGGCCCTCACTCCCTTCCAAGCTCAGGTGCTTCAGCGACCAGAGAGCAGGAGGCTGGGGTGATTTGGATCGGGATTTGGGAGTGGGAGGAGACTTCCATCTCAGGCCCAAGACTTGGTCCCTAATCGCCTCGTCACCGTACCCTAACCCAGAGTCCTGCTCCAGACGCCCTAATCTCACCATTCCTTCTGGGTCGTCAGAGTAAGATAGAACTGGAAGGGAAGACCCAGAGAAACCCAGGCAACTCGTATTTATTTCGATCTTGGCATTACCTTGTTCTGACAGGTTTTATTAAATTCGTTTACATTTTTCAGGGCACTGAAGGGGGACCAAGGAGTCTAGGACAAAGAGCAACGCTGTTTCTGTAAAGGAAATGCTTTTGGAGACAGGATGGATGCAAAAATTCATGTAAACCTGTTCAATCCTGATAGTGGCCATTCTTGCGGGGCGGCACATACCCCCTCCCCCAGCCCTGTCCTATTTCTGACTTTTCTAGAATTCTTTCTACCTGAATCTCTTCCAGTCCCCAACTCTCACACATGTACACTTCTAGACTGGAGGTGGCATTAGGGTGTAGGAGAGAAAGGGTCCCCTGGACATTTCCGTGTGGGGCGGGGCTCCTGTGAATGAGAAGCTGAGTTTTTGCCGTCGGGCTCTGAAGTGAAACAGTCCTTGTGGGCTGGCTGTTTCTGACACGGGAGGGGGTGGTTGAACCGGTCCAGATCACAGGAAATGTGCTGTGCAATCTCAGATCCTGGAGTAGTCAAAAAGCAGAGTATTTCAGACAGAGATCGAGCAGCGAGCTCTAGGTGTTGTTAAGGGATAAGGATCTTGTCCCAAGATTCCTCCCCCAGTGCACACGCCTCGGCTCTGGACCATACTTTGCAGGTTGGGAAGCCCAAAGCAGTTAGGGGCCACCCTGAGCGGCCCTGTGGGAACCGGCACCCTGGGAGCTGTTCTTTCAGCACCTTACCTGCCAGTGCTGAATTAAGAGCCCTGTTGTCCCACAGGTTTACAGCGGAGCAGACCTGGAGGCTGACACAAGTTGGGGTAGAAAGGAGAGGGGCTAGCTACACACTCTTTGCAATATTAACATATTAATATTAATATCCTAAGAGGTAGAATAAGAAGAATATAAGAGGTAGGATTTTACATCTATCCCTTACTCCATAGCCTTGCTTAAGGGCAAGTGGCATTCAGGTAGGAGAGATGGTAAGCAATAGTCCATATTTCCTCATCAGAAATATGTCCTTTTAGGAATGAGCAACGCAGGAGTGAGCGCCAGTCCTATATTTGTCAATTACAAGATGTCATCCTTCCAGCCCTCCACGTTGACCTCAGTTTCCCCGCCTGTTGAGAAGAAATTGAAGGGGCTGGGGATTTAGTTCAGTGGTAAAGCGCCTGCCTGGGAAGCACAAGGTTGTGAGTTCAATTCCTGGTACCGGAAGAAAAACAAAACAAAAAAAAAAAAAAAGAAGAAGAAATTGAACCACTTGATCTGCTCTGACTCGTCACATTCACGATTCCAGGACCCTTTACTTAGTCCCCTGCTCACCCTGGTCACATGGGTTCCATCACTTCAGATGCTCAGCCAGGACGGAAATCTGGCACCCTGGCACCAGGCCCTGCTCTGGAGTGGGTAAGGCTGGAAACCCTCCCACCATGCAGATCCTGCCCCATCCTAATCCCCCGATTTGCTCCTGGCCCAGCCGGCCTCTCAGCAAACACTGGACCCGCCAGTGTCTAGGGGCTTGTCACCCTGTTATCGGATTTGTTTCCGGAGATGGTGAAGTTAATTGGCCCTTTATGTGGGGATCAGGATGTATTTGCTCAGGGTTCCCTGAGCGGAGGCAGCCGGTGCAGCCCATGGGCAAGGCCGTTTTCTAATCCCTGTCATCTGTGTTTGGAGGCTGCACAAATAGTGAAAACGACTCTCCTTCTTTTTAGGGCTCTCCTGGCTCCAACCTCCTGTCCCTCTTCTATATCACACCTCTTCTTGGTACATTTTTTCTTCTCTCCTTTTGCTATTCTTGCTCTCTGCGTCTTTCTCAGCATCTCTAGAAGACACAGTATGTATTGTACCAATACCCCACAATGAATGGATGCATTATGTATTAAAAGCACATGATGATAAATTTTTTCTATGCTGAAGGATATGAGATTAAAGAATAGAATACTTATTTTAAAACAACTCAGACCTAAAGTCAAAAGAGGGTTGAGTACTCAAGACAGATGGCCCAAAGAAAAAGTACCTACCAACCATAGCACAGGCTCCCCCTTTCTGTCCTCTACTCCCCACCCCTAATCCCCAGTGTCCCTAGATTCCTCAGGCCTGGCAGAGGTAGAGCCCAGAGCAAGCAGCGAGGACCCTGTGAAAGCCCCACCTTCCAGCTCTTCTGCAGCCCTTGCTTTCTCTCCCCTCTTTACTTATGGTTCCCAGAGCAGCCTGGAAGTGGCCTGATACTGTTTCAAGTCGGCCATCCCTACGTGCTGCGGTGATATCGGCATCTTTCCCCTTTTTCTAACCCATGCACTGGAAGTGCTTGTGTAGCAGCTAAAACACTGAGTAGATGCACTGAGGTCAGAGGGACCTCATCTAGTGTCAATGCAGCTGACTTACAATCTTCCACTTTAGGGTGAGGAAAAAGTCAGAATGGAGTTCAAGGCCTCTCCCTTCTAGTTTCCAGGGTATTTGACCAATAATATATACAATCCAAACTCTAGAAAGGCAGGAAAGAGAAAAGGAGTTTTTTCAAGGAGAGGGGACAGAAAGAAGAGTAGCAGAGGGGATGGGAAGTGTTGAATTTACAGAGTTAGGGAGTTTTTTCTGATAAGATTGTGACATTTGATGGGAAGGCGTGCATGTGTGTGCGTGTGTGTGTGTGTGTGTGTGTGTGTGTGTGTGTGTGTTCACAGGTGGAGCCACAGAAAAGAGTATGGGGCCGGGGGCTGATGAGGCAGACGAGGAAGAGAAGTATTTCTTTCCCCAGGTGGTTGTCTGAGTAGGAGGTTTGCAGAGAGCATAGAAAATGTGACAGAGAAGTGGCACTTGGGGAATCATGCCTCCAAAGGAGCTTTCACCTTGGTACACTGAAGAGTGTGTGTGAGAGTGTGTGTGTGTGTGTGTGTGTGTGTGTGTGTGTTGGAGGAAAGACTTGGTATCCTGGGTTAAGTTCCTTGGCCCATGCCAGCAGAAGGGGGTTTTCAGTGACCAAGCTGGGGGACATGTGAGCAGGTTTCTTGGTGGTCCAAAGCCTGCATGCCAGTTGGTAGTAGATGAAGCTGCTGGCATGTGATTGCCCACGAGGGCAGTCTGAGGACAGCCCCTCCCCTCAATTGCACACTGATTACTACCTCTGCCTCCCCCAACACACACACACACACACACACACACACACACACATACCGCCTAGTGCATTTGTATCCCCCCAGAGCCTGTATAGCTTTCCATCACTCTCTGTCTGGACCCCTTCCCAGGGACCTAATACACATTGAACATATGTGTCTGAGGGTTTTTTTGGGGGGGTGGGGGCAGGGAGAACCTAATATCCACCGCCTGCCTCCATTAGGCTATGTCTCTGAATGGCCCAGCAGGGCTGCTGGCTTCAGAGTAACCATGCCAGGGGGCAGTGACCCAGCCTGAAGGGGCCCAGGGCCAAACAGGAGGGGGGATCAGAGCGCAAAGAGCAGGCACCCAGCTGGAAGGCAGACAGCAGGAGCTGACCCCGGCAGGAGCCAGAGTTTGTTGGCCCAACCCCTGCGGCTGCTGAGATAATAAGCTAGGGCCTCCTGCCCAAGAGTGCCCCTCTCCCCACAGGGCAGACACTGCCACACACCCCACCAAGTCTGGAAATCTGCAGGTAACTGGGCAGAAATGCCCATGTCCCAGTTCAGATGTGATAAACTCTAGGGAGAACAAGAACTTCCATGGTTCTTTTCGATAAAACTAGGCACAGAACGAACACTATGAACATTTGTTGGGGCTGGGGATTTAGCTCAGCGGCAAAAAGCGCCTGCCTGGCAAGTGCAAGGTCGTGAGTTCGGTTCCCGGTACCGGAGAAAAACCAAAAAAAAAAACCAAAAAAAAACAAAAAACAAAACAGAACATTTGTTTAGCAAATATACTGTATCAGATTAAATAGTCCCACAGCTGTCCCCTCTGAGCCCATGAGCCTTCTCCATCTCTCTGCCTTTCTGTTAGGACTGCTTGAAGGGCTCTGTAGCAAAGTGCCTCCAACTGGGCACCTTAAAACCACAGGAATTTATTCTCCTAGTTCTGGGGGCTGGAAGCCTGAAAGCCAGGTGTCTGCTGGGCCGTGCTCTCCCCAAAGGCTCTAGGGAGGATCCTTCCTTGCTTGCTCTGACAGTTTCTGCTGGTTCTAAAGATCCTTGGCATTCCTCAGTTTACACATGCACTGATCCAGTTCCCCACCCACCCCCCAGTCTGGGGAGAACTGAAGGCCTTGAGTCTGATAGGCAAGAGCTCCATGCTAAGCTGCACCCCCAGCCCATCTCGCCAGTCTGCCTCCACCTCCACATGGGCCTCTTTCCCGTGTGTGTCTCTGTCATCTCTTCTTATGAGGCCCACCAGTCATTGGATTGGGATCCACCACCTCAACCAAGTGCAAACCCCATCCTAACTAACTACAGCTGTGAAATCCTGTTCGAAGTAAGGTCACCCTGCTGGGGATTGAACCCAGGGCCTTGTGCGTGCTAAGCATACCCTCTACCCACTGACGCTCCAGCCCCAAGGTCACATCCTGAAGTTTGGGATGGGCATGAATGTGGGGGAAGGTCTTCAACTTGGTACACCTGCTTTTTTCCATCTTTTTCCGTCCTTCCTTTTTTCCATTATTCCTGATGCTTTCTTAGAAGCTCTATTTTTGTAGTTTTAAAAATATTTTTATTATTTTAGTCATAGTATGCTCATGCAGAAATATACAATGTAAGGGAGTATAAGATGAGAAGTCAGGCCAGGCGTGGTGGTGCATGCACTTGGGAGGCTGAGGCAGGAGGATCATTACATGTTCAAGACCAGCCTGGGCTACAAAGTGAGCTCAAGGCCAGCCTGAACTGCGTAGCAAGACCCTGCCTCAAAAAGACAAAAAAATAAATAAATAAATAAATAAATAAATAAATAAAGTTGAGAAGTCAAAGTCTGTACCCTATCATTTAGTTCTTCTTCATCTTGCAGATCTACTTGTGTGAGGTAACTACTGATGATGTCTTGTATATAATTCTAGATTTTAAAAAATATCCTCAGAAAATACAAGTGTGATCCCTATTTAGACCATTCTACAACTTGCTTTTTGGTTTAAAAGTTGAAGTCTTTAATTTTTTTTTTTCTTTTTACAGTTCGGGGATCAAACCCAGAGCTTTGCACATTGCTAGGCCAGCACTGTGCTCTTAGCTATATACCCAGGGCACCAACTTGCCTTTAAAGATTTATCAATATTTCTAGGGAATCCCTTCATATCTCCACCTTTGTTACTACTTTGTGACTATTTAATAGTTGTGTAAGTTTATCATACATGTGTAATCAGTTCCCTATTTATGAAGATTTTCATTTCTGGAGTTTTGTTTTATAAACATGCTACAGATAAATACTTTGCATACACACCTTTGCATTTGTTTTCTTTCTTTCTTTCTTTTCTTTTCTTTTTTTTGAGACAGGGTCTCACTATGCAGTTCAGGCTGGCCTTGAGCTCACTCTGTAGCCCAGGCTGGTCTTGAACTCACAACAATCCTCCTGCCTCAGCCTCCCAAGTGCTGGGATTACAGGCGTGCACCACCACGCCCGGCCTCTCTCTCTCTCTTCCTTCCTTCCTTTCTTTCTTTTTTGAGAATGGGTTTCACTATGTAACTCAGACTGGTCTTGAACTCACTGTGTATCCCAGACTGGCCTCAAAATTACAGTGATCCTCCTGCTTCAGCCTACTGAGTGCTGGGATACAGGTGTGTGCCACCATGCCTGGCTTACAATACATTCTTTTGTTTGGTTTTTTTATTTTATTTGGTTTTAGTGGTTATTTTGTTTTGCTTTTGGTTTTCTGAGATAAGGTCTTGCTATGTTGCCCAGGCTGGTCTTGAACTTCTTGGTTCCAGCAGCCCTCTCAGCTCAGCCTTCTAAGTGGCTGATATTTTTTTAAGTGGTTGGGATTTTTTTTTTTTTTTTTTTTTTTAGTACTGGGAATCTACCTCACGACCTTGCACTTACCAGGCAAGCGCGGTGCCGCTGAGCTAAATACTCAGCCCCAAGTGGCT
>NW_004955412.1:25914094-25930699 GCF_000276665.1 Chinchilla lanigera | reverse complement strand
TTGGTTTGGTTTGGTTTGGTTTGGTTTTTTTCCAGTACTGGGAATCAAACTCACGACCTTGCACTTGCCAGGCAGGCGCTGTGCCGCTGAGCTAAATACTCAGCCCCAAGTGGCTGGGATTAAAGGCCTCCAGAGTAGCTGGTGTTACAGGTGTGCACCCACCTCTGGCTTCAGACACAATGTTTGATGTGCAGGTTACCAGTAGTGGAAAAGATAGACAAGGAGCCAGACCCAAGCACTTTGTAAGCATAATGTCCTGTAATTGTCATAGGCACCTTACAGCATAGCTGTTCCATTTATTTGATGAAAAAACTGCATCTTCGACTAGACAATAAGTTACATAAGTTAAATAAGCTGCCCAAAAATTATGTAGCAGAAACATGTGCTTTACAATTTTCATAGATATTGCCAAATTGCCCTTCAAAATGTTGCCATGAGTGACAATTCTGCAGCGGGGTATGAGAGCCCTTGTTTGCTCACCGTGACTGAATATTACAAAAAAGTTTTGTATATTGTAATTTAACAAATAAAATATAAATTTAAGTTTTGTAATACTCATGTATTTGGAACTTGCACATGTTTTTATATGCGTATTGGTTGCCTATGTAATTTTCTATAATTTGTCTTCTCATGGCACTAGGGAAATTTTATTATTTTTCTCTCATATACATGCTGCAATTTTCTTCACTAAACTTTTATTTATTTATTTATTTATTTATTGGTGCTGGGAATCGAACTCAGGATCTTGTTCTTTTTGAAATATTTTTGCCAGGTTAAAAAAAAGTCAAATGCATCAACACATTGTTATATCTTTTGGCTTTGTGTTGGGCTTAGAAACAACGGAGCCCTGGGGACTCTAACACTGAGAAGTTAGGGAACTGAGGAGGAACAATGAAGAAGACTAAGAAGGGGCCAGAGAAATAAGAGAAACCAGAAAACGTGCAGTGGAAACTAAGAAAGGAGAAACCAAGTGAAGGAGAGGGAGGAGCAATGGAAATGAGGCAGAAAGAATCGGCTTCATGGACTGGATGCTTGTGTCCCCCAAATTTATATGCTGAAAGGCAAATCCTAAAGGGGATGTGTATTTGAGGCCACTGGAAGGTGACCAAGTCATGAGGAGGGAGCCTACGTGAATGGGATTGGTGTCTTTCTAAGACAGGCTCCGGAGGCCAGCATGGCAGCACACGCCTGTCATCCCATCCCTCTCGGAGGCAGAGCCAGTGTGTTGGACTTCAGCCTGGGCAACTTAGCTGCACAGCAAGACCCAATCTGAAAATTTAAAAAGGGCTGGGGATATGGCTCAGTACAAAGGCCCTGGGTTCAATCCTCAGTACCAGTGAATGACGAATACAAATAAATCCCAGGAGCTCTTTTCCTTCTTCCACCATGTGAGGGCACAGAGAGAAGATATCCTTCTATAGAGCATGATGCAGGCTTCACCACTGAATCTGCCAGCCCCTTTCTCTTGGACTGCCCAGCCTCCAGAACCGTGAGAAATAAATCTTTGTTATTCAGGCTGGCCAGTCTATGACATTTTTGTAATAGCCCGAATGGATTAAGACGAGTAAGTTGGGCTGGGGATATAGCTCAGTGGCATAAGCACCTGCCTGGCAAGTGCAAGGTCCTGAGTTCGATTCCCGGTACCATAAAAAAATTTTTAAATTTTTTAAAAAAGTAAAAGATGAGTAGGTTGAAGACTGAAATTGTAGAGTTAGGTGTGGTGGTGCACACTCTTGGGAGGCTGAAGCAGGAGGATCATTGTGAGTTTGAAGCCAGCCTGGGCTACAAAGTGAGTTCAAGACCAGCCTGAACTGCATAGAGAGACCCTGTCTCAAAAAAACCAAAAAAAAAAAAAAAAAGAAAGAAAGAAAAAGAATGAAATTGACACTAAATTTAGGAATGCAGATGTCACTGTTGGCTTTGTTCAAAGCAGATTTGGTAGAGTGGTGGGGGCAAAATCTGACTGTAGTGGATTCAAGAATAAATAGAAAAAAAAATGAGTTTTGGAGAAATGGGAAGGAGATTTATGGAGAGATGATTGAAAAAGAAATGAAATTTTAAAATTTTTAATAAAATGAGAGAAATAACCTCATGTTTACGTGCTAACTAAAACTATGTCATTGATTTTCTTTTTTTTTTTTTTTTTTCCTCCGGTACCGGGAACCGAACTCACGACCCTGCACTCGCCAGGCAAGGGCTTCTGCCGCTGAGCTAAATCCCCAGCCCCGAAACTATGTCATTGAAAGGGTAAATTTATGATACAGAGAAGGAAAGGAGGAATTGCTCGAGCAATGTCCCTCAGTGGGAGAGACAGTCGGGTCAGCGTAAGTAAATGAGTTCTCTCAGCCAGGACATAGACAACTCACTCCCGGAAACAGGACAAAGGGTGAGGCGAATGGACACTGATACAAGGAGGGGGTGGAAAGCTTGGTGGGGGAGCCCATAAACTGACTGTTCTCCGAGGAACAGGCAGCAAAGTTGTCAGCTTTGAGGGATGATTAGGAACGAGCCATCAGCAGTTTGAGCAGAAAAGAGAGTATCTGACATATTCAGGTAGAAAAGCAGGGGAGCTTACAGCTATAGAAGTGCAGTATATATATTTTTCCCTTCCTATAGCTAAGATAATTGTGATTTGATAATACTAATTTCTATTGGTTTATTGAAAGGAACAGTTAATGCTTAATTGTTTGAACAATTTTGCATACCCATATCTGGTAATCTGAGCAACTGCTTTAAAGATAACAGTACCCAATATAACAACCATTGTTGTTGGGTGTGGTGGCGCACACCTGTAATCCCAGCACTCAGGAGGCTGAGGCAGGAGGATCACTGTGAGTTCCAGACCAGTGTGGGCTACAAAGTGAACTCAAGGCCAGCCTGAACTGCACAGCCAGACCCTGTCTCAAAAAGACAAACAAAAAGTAAACAAAACAAAACCAATAAAAAAATTGTTAATTTCCTATTATGTTGTTTTGCAATTCTGTATCATTTTGGTTTTTTTACTCTCTTTAAAATACGTACATACAGGGCCAGGGATATAGCTTAGTGGTGCAAGCGCCTGCTTGGCAAGCGTGAGGTCGTGAGGTCGTGAGTTTGATTCCTGGTGCCAAAAAAAAAAATATATATATATATATATATATATATACACACGCATGCATACATACATATGAATGCAGTATAATTTCCAGCTGGGGATACAGCTCAGCGGCACAAGCAGCTGCCTGCCAAGCACAAGGTCCGGAGTTAGATCCCCAGTACAAAATAATAATAATAATAATAATTTCTAGGCAACATTAGAGGCTTACTTGAGGTCAGGGATCATGAATTAAAAGTGTAACCACAGTAAGTGGGCTCGTCTTTCCCTCCAGGTACTTCTCAGGTGCTTGAGGCAGTGCAGAGGTAGGGCCGGGGATGTAGCTCAACGGCACAGCCCCTGCCCAGCAAACACGAGGTTGTGAGTTTGATTCCCAGTACCTAAAAAAAAAAGAGGAAATGGTTTGCCCCCAGTTGCTATTCGCCAATCAAGCTCACAGAGTGAGGTCAGAGGGGAAGTTATAATGTATGTAAGGAAAACTCACTCTGCTGAGTTTTGACCATGCCAGTTTAAACTGAGTAGGGAAGGGAGTGAGGCTGTGAGTTGACAGATTGAAAGAGCAACAGTGAAAAGGATTTGAGGCCTGTGGAAAATAACTGAGACCACTGGATTATCCTGCTTTGGTGTAAGTTTTGTTGGAACTGGAATACAGAAAAAAAGAACAGGAAAAATAGGGGATGGTGGTTGGAAATAAGAATGCTTGAAATTGAGATTGTGGAGAAGTTCCGTTATTGGTTAAGACAAAAGCTAATAGGATGTGACCATAGGAATTCATGGCCCAGGTGGAGAAGGCAACAAGGGTGCGGGAGAGCAGGAGGTCTAGAACCTGAGCAGCAAGGATATCAGATGGGTTATCTCTGTGACTATAAGACCATCAAGAATTAGACAGAGGAAGAATTGATGAGTGAAAGTGATCCGGAGGTAAGATCTGAAAGAAATGTGGTGTAATCATCCCAGGAGCTGCTACTGGGTGGTACTAGGGTGACAGGTAGTAGAGTCTTAGGACATGAAACTCAAAGATGGGATGTTTTTAGACAGGAGGAGGAGGAAATGATTTATATTTAACTTTGATGAGCAGAAGTGTACCTATCCTTCCCTAAGCCCATGTATACAGGATTGTGGAAGATAAAAAAGCTGCCACATTTTAATAGCCTTTACTAATTTTAAAGTTTCCATCATTTATAGCTAGAACATTTTTTGTTATGGTTATTCCTCTCTCTCTCTCTCTCTCTCTCTCTCTCTCTCTCTCTCTCTCTCTCTCTCTCTCTCTCTCTCTCTTAGGATTGAACCCAGGGCCTTTGTACTGAGCTACACCCTAGCCCTTTTTCATTTTTTACTTTGAGACAGAGGTTTGATAGGTCAATAAGTTTCCCAGGCTGGGCTGGTTTACAGGTGTGTGTCACTACACTCAGCTGTCTTAGTTACTTTTCTCTCATTGCTGGGACAAAATACCCAATCTCCAAAATTAAGGAAGGAAAGATTTATTTAGCTTACAGTTTGTGGAGGTTTTAGTCCATACTTGGCTGGCTCCCAGGCAGAGTGGCACCTGGCAGAGGGCAAAGGTTCAAGTCGGCAGAACACAGCAAAAACAAGAGCAAAAGGGAAGAATGGCAGCAAACAGCCTCTTTCCCTCCCTTGCATTGTAAACAGGCTGCCCCCACCCAGGGGGCGTGTAGCACTCACATAATCTCCATGCCCTCCTCTTCCACAGGCTCAGGATGTATACAAAGTAAGCACCCTGGCTCCCTGCTGAGTCACTTAGCCAAACCTAGACTGCCCAAGTTGACACAATGTATCAACCATAACTTAGGCTCATTCCAATGTTTATTATTGGTTCCATACAATTGTAAATAGGATTTCTTCCCACTGGACTCTTCCTGACTTTTTCCTTCATTTGTTTGTTTGAGACAGACTCTCCATCTGTAGCCCAGGCTGGCCTTGAACAGTGGCTATCCTCCTACCTCAGCCTCCTGAGTGCTGGATTACAGGCATGTATGACCACACCTGGCCTCTTCCTGACTTTTTTGGTTGTTGTTGTTGCTGTCTTTTTGAGACAGGGTCTCACTATGCAGTTCAGGCTGGCCTTGAGCTCACTTTGTAGCCCAGGCTGGTCTCGAACACACAAAGATCCTCCTGCCCCAGCCTCCCTAGTGCCGGGATTACAGGCTTGTGCCACCACTCCCAGCTCTCTTCCTGACTTTTTGGCATCCTCCCTAAACTCTAGTGAGTTTCTGAGGGGCATTGCATCACCTCTATGCCTCTTAACACGTCTTCATCATCACTGCCTTAGTTTAGGTTCTCACCGTCATCTACCCTGATGATTGCACAGCCCCCCAGCGACCTACTGTCAGGCTCCCACTGAGAAGCCTTCCCCACACTCATACTACAGGGAGTTGATACGCATTTGTCCAAGCCTCACTACTAACCTCCTACTAAGTGCGAGGCACTGAGCTGCATGCTTGTCTCAAATTTTCAGATCTGATCATGTCACTCACCTACTTAAAACTTGTAATGGCCCCGCACCTAGGACAGGTTCCACTGAGGTGGCACACAGTGTCACCACGGTCTGGATGTTGTCCGCCTTCTCAAAATCTTCTCCACTACCCCTTACCTCCACCTCACTCCCTCTGGCCATCTGTATCCCAACACCAAAGTACGGTACCTTTTTTCTTTGATGTGTGGTGCTCCCTGTGCCTTTCTGCCTTGCTTGGTGCTCTTCCCTCTTCTTGAATGCCCTCTTCCCACCACTCTCTACCCGAATCCCTTTCATCCCCATCCAGCTTCATTCACCTAATTAGTGAGACCTTCCTGAATACCCCTGAGTAGGGTCTTCCCAGAAAATTTAGTTTCTTTCCCTTCTATAGAACTTAATAGATGCTGTTTTAACTATTTGCTTACCTATGTACCCTTACCATAAGCTTTAGATTCCCCTAAAGAGGAAGGCAACTTATTCATCCTTGTATCTCTGATGCCCACCATAGTATGTAGTACATTGTAATTGCTCATTTAATGTGAATGAAGACATGAATTATAATATGTACAACTCCTTGTGAACTTACTATTGCTGTGGCCGTTCTAAGTGCTTTACATGTCTTTAATCATTTAAATATCCCAATAACCTTAAGATTAGATATAATTATTATCCACGTTTTCTAGACAGGGAGACTTGGGCACAGAGTAGTTAAGTCCCTTGCCCTAAGTGATGTGGCTAGCAAGTGGAGAATCTAGGGTTTAAGCCCTGGACGGTCTACACCCACATGCTTGACTTATAAGGTGTACTACATCTCTGTGAGAGACCTGCCTCCAGAGGAGCAGAATGAAGCCTCTTTGCCCTACCGCCTCCTCTGTCATATATTCTTCCTACTCTCGGGTAGTTTAATAACAGGAAGACATCCACAGTCACATTGCTGGGTGAAATGCACTAAGACCTTTGGACCTTTTTCTGCCATCTTATTTTTAGTTCTGAAATCCCCTAGCTCCTTGGAGCTACCTGTATTAAATCTGCTATTCTTTGTATTTGCTCATATCTGTAATTCCTAGCACTTTTCCAGTCTCTGGAAAATCCAAAGTGGACTCTTCTTTCTGTCAGTCTCAATTTCTCTTTTCTCTGTCTCTTCCCTTCTCTTTCCCTCCCCTTGTCCTGTCTCTGTAAGTGGGAGTGAAATTCACAAAGGAAGAGACCAATTAAGATCTCCAAATCCCCTTCATCCTACAGAGGATGTTCCACTTTTCAATTAAACAGGAATATTCCCTTGTCTAATGATTTCCATTCAGAGAGAAATGCTTTTGTGTTAAATAAAAATGTCTAAGGATTTTCCATTTCTAATCACTGACTATTGTCCCTGTTTCTTTGGAGTGTGTGCATGTGTGTGTGTGCTGTGTTCATACATCTTTGTGCACATGTGTGTGTTCATAGACTATTCTCTGAATACTGGCTGTATCTCCAGTACCTGCAAGGATCCTCTGCCCTGGAGTCTCTCCTCCAAGGCCCTACACTGACCTTTGGTTTCTACACCAAGCTTGATTCCTTGGGGTAAAAAGGACTCCAAGATCTCCCTGGGTTTCCACACAGAAGCAGTGTGGCCTGGGGAAGCCCAGACTTATTGTGACCACATTCCTCATCGTCTTAGTTACTTTCCTCATTGCTGAGACAAAACACCCAACACCCAAAGTAAAAGGCAGAAAGGTTTATTTAGCTCGTAGTTCATAGAAGTTTCAGTCCATAACTGGCTGGCTCCAAGGCAGCATGGCACATGGCAGAGGAGAAACAAACAGTTAATGGCAGACGGAGGTAGCCAAGCAACAAGGGACCTTAACAGTGTCTTCCTGCCCGGTTTATCTTATCCAGACTACTTAGGGCGGGTAACATTCACATTCTAACCCTAGTGCCCTTGAGCTGAGCCCGGCACCATGAATCAATCACACAGTCTACATCCAGTCACCTCTGAAAAAGCCCCACCTATGAGTGCATGAGGCTTTGAGAAGACGATGTCTAAACACAAGCCGTAATACTCACCTACACAAGCAGGGCCGCAACTAAGTCTTAGGGTAACCCAGAGAAGTCACTGTTCTCACAAGTCCTGGGAATTCATTTCCTCCCTCCCTCCCTTCATTTTGTCCTTCCTTTCTTCTTTCCTTCCTTCCTTCCTTTTCTTCCTTCCTTCCCTCTTTCCTTCCTTGAATGAGTCCCTGTCCTCTTCCCATGACTTCTTTTTCATCTCTATTCCCTTCCATTTTTCTAAGCCCACCCTGCTGCCTGTTTATTCTTTAGGCTTTATGTCCTAGGTTCGGATTGCATAGCTCATAAATATTCAGAATCTCCTAGGAGCAACCTCTAAATGATATTTTACCACCCAGTATAGTTTGCCTTCTGATCAGAAATGGGGTTAGACTTTTCTCAGAGTCACTTGCCTCTATCTTCTGCCCTGCACTTACTGCCCCGGCAGCTTACTTTCCTCGCCATGATCTTAATCATAAAGGTTTGAACTTACAGAGTCCCACTTTGATGGTCTCAGAGATCCTTATCTCTATTCCAGGATGAGAATGCTGACATATTTTAGGGCCATCACCTTGTCATTAGAAGTGGACAGAAAATCTTGGAAAGGATCTGGAGTTGTGATCCAGGTAGAAAAATTATAAGTGCTGTGCCTGGCCCCTAGAAAACACTGTGTAAATATTTCAGTATGTGGAATGATTTCCTATAGCATACAGGAAGTAGAAAATAGAAAGACAAATGACAATAGAAGCACCTGCTGAGTGTGGTGGTGCACACGTGTAATCCCAGCACTTAGGAGGCTGAGGCAGGAGGATCATTGTGAGTTCGAGACCACCCTGGGCTACAAAGTGAGCTCAAGGCCAGCCTGAACTACACAGTGAGACTCTGTCTCAAAAAGAAAATATAATCAACTGTTGAACTTGATGAGGAGGAATATATGTTTTTCTATCTTTCTCCCATTTTCAAATATTTTCTTAGATCAATAATTATAAAATATGAAATTATCATTTATAAAGCATTAAGTACAGGAAGAGGGACAGGCACATTTTTGGTTTGGGGTTCTCTTTAGGACATACGGCTCCTGCCTCAATGGCATTGTTTGTTTGTTTGTTTGTTTGTTTTTTGGTTTTTCTCCAGTACCGGGAACCAAACTCACGACCTTGCGCTTGCCAGGCAGGCACTTTGCCGCTAAGCTAAATCCCCAGCCCGCTCCTGCCTCAATGGACACCAGGCAGCAACCTGTCTCCTCTCTCCCCGCTTTGGCATGGTGGTCAGCAAGTCCACACTATTCTTTGTATTAGGGAGGAGGGAAGAGAGAGGTGAGAATAGGATATAAGTATAGGGAATCAGAGAATTATAGGTCTCTTTGCAAACACATCTTCCCCAAAATGCTTTTCTATGACATTTTAAACAAATGTCACCCAGGTCCGGCTTGAATCCTTCCAGAGACAGAGAACTCTAACCTGGCGGGAGCACCAAGAGATAAGCAAGGCAGCTCCAATGAAGAACAGCTCTTGTTTCTGGAGACCACTTTATTCCCTGAATTGGTTCCGCCTCTAACTAAAGAATTGGTTCAGAAGTGAGTGTTAGGAGAGGTATGGGCATGAGACAGAGATGCAGGTCCAAGTATTAAGGAAAAGAGAATCTCTGGGGAAGATTCAAACAGCAGTGGAGGCACTGGAAACTGAAGGCCATGCTCACCTTGTGATCTGCCTGGAACTACTTGTGCCCAAGACACAAGGGGACTTAGCTCGGCAGACCTGAGCACGGAATGTGTAACAAAGACTTGGGCCTATGTCCAAGGATGCAGCTTCATAGCCCCCTTTAAGTCCTATGTCAGCATTCTTCACGCTAGAGATGGGAGCGGAGAATATTCCATAGGGTTCTTTTAAAAAGCCAGGGATGCTGTCAGTGAAGCTATAAAAGTGTCTGTGTGGGGGGCTGTGTATGTGTGGAGACAGGGCCCATGTGTGTGGGGCTCTATTAACTAACTCCCTCACATCCATCACAGCCTCCCCCCGGGGCCTCCACAGCCCTGGCAGCTGGGTCACCCCGGGGAGGCTGGGCAGAGGGTCCCTAAAGGGAGCCAGGCTTCAGGCAGAGCAGCAGAGACACATGTGTGCCTGGCTGGGTTGGGGCAGGCGCCTCATTGAGACGGGGACTCTCCAAGCTGGGCTTCATTAGGGCAGTGGCACTAATAGGGAGGGGTGCAGGGGGCTGGGCTGACAGCCAATTACTTGCTCTTCTGCATTATGGATTAACCCATCTGGGCCTGGGAGATTGGCTCTGAAAGGGGCACAAAAGGGGGGGCGTGACCACAATCACACACTGAATTATCCTGTCTGAGCGCCATTGTCCGCCAACAAACGGGGCCGCAGGATGGGTGACCCCCTTGGGTTCTCTCCACCCCCCAGTGCTTGCCCCACAGGAGCAGTGAGAGGTGCACTGCCGCCTGGTTAAGGGGCGGGGTCTGGGACGAGGAGAACAGGGAAGGCGTTCGAGACAGGCGGAATCTAGGAGAGAAGCCCGGAGCCAAGGCAGAGTCCTCTTCACTCTTTTCACTTCAGCCCTTGAGTTGAGCAGCAGAACAGGCCGTAAGAAACTCGCCTCCCCGAACTACTGGGCAGAATCAGACAGTGGAAGGGCTCAGCTTAGGGCGATAAGTGGGAAGGACCAGAGTCAGGAGTCTCACATCTTATGTGTCACCCCCTCTGAGGCTAATTGATTCCAGGCATGAAAAGGGGTCCTCATATGGGGTCTTGAAGGACCCCTGCCCTGCTCTGGCATCCCTGGCGCGCTCCCAGAGGGAGTGCCCGAGCCCCTCCCCCACGCCCCCTGCCGAAGGAGTAAGTGCACACCGGGTGCGGGAGCGAAGAACAGGACCAGCGGCAGGCAGGGGGCTCTCTCCTCCGGCTAATCCCCTCATTACCATCTCATAATCAGAATCACGCTTTCAATGTAAATGGGGATGTTAAATATTGGTTTCTCTAGACATGAGCTCCTTTGGAGAAAATTATTGATGCTTTCCTTTCTGCCCGGGCTGCTGGTCCCCAGGATGGGGAGGGGCGGTGCGCAGCACTCGTGAGGGCTGGGGGCTTCAGAGTGGAGTTGGTGAGGAGGGAGGAGATGTTCGATGAGAGTGGACCGACTGCCTTGTGTTCCGTTGGCCTGGGAGGCCTCAACTGCCCTGATTCAGCGGGAGAAATTCATCCAGAGGAAACTGAATCATTTCCAACTCATCAACACTTGGTTAGAGCTGACTGATGTTGGTCTCAATTCATTCTTGACTGGAGATCACTATGGAACTGTAGATCCCAAAGTCGGGTTGGGAGGGAGGAAGGAAGCTGTGTTCACCGGGGAGCGCAGGCCCCTCCCCTTGCTCTCCCTTTCAGGAAACCCCTGGTGTGAAGCCAGGGAGCACCTAGACTGCCTCCAACCATTTCTAGACACAAAGCACAGCGTCCTTTCATAACTGCGACTGCATGTTTGTCCTTCCACAGACACCTGGTGACACAGGGACAGCAGTTATCATTCTCTACTGGCAGATGAGGCTCCAGTCATCAAACAGCTCACCCCCTACACGGCTGGCCAATGTGATCCACTCTGGAGCATGGGTCCTCTAAATCCACACTCGTCAGGCTCACTTCTTTAAAATCAAGTCTACTATTGCTTTGCCACCGTGGGCAGGCGGGGATAATCTGGTGTCTGTGGATGACACAGGTGTGTGCATGGAGGGGTGGCAGTGGAGGTCAGGCAGAGGTCATTTTCTTCTTTTTCAAAGAGAATTATTTTTATTGGTACATTTTAAGTAGACAAAATGATCACATCCATCATAAAGAATTTGTACCTCTACCTGACATAACCTGATTTTTTTCCTCATTCTCTTACCCTTCCTTCCTCCTCTCTTCCCTTCCTTATTCACAAAAGCTTTGTTTCCATTTTTTCCTTCTGCTCTCTCTCTTTTTTTTACTTTTCCCTTCCCTTCTTTCTCCCTTCCTTCTCCCTTGTGCCCCTGCCCATTTGAACATCTCCTTCCTATTCCACAGTTTCACCACTCAGTTTCAGCTGCAGGACACAGACTGCGGGGAACGCCGTCGCTCTGTTGTCTGCCTCTGTTCAGGGGCTCCATCCCTGCTGCCTGTCTTCTCTGTGTTCAAAGGTGAAGTGCACAGTCCCAGTAACAGTGTCTTCTTTTCATGGCTGCTTAGCATTTTACTGTTGACAACGTCCAGTTCAGGTGCTGTGTAATTTGACCTCACAGTCACCTTGAGAACCAGCACCATAGCTTACTGCCAAGGGCATCGGACCAGGAGTCAGCAGCCCGCAGCTGTTAACTTCCCAGCTCCCCTGCTTATGAGCTGGGTCACCCACAGCAAGTGACTGGAGGACCACAGGTACGGTATGTCGTGACTTTGTCTGAAGCTTTATCTATGAAATCAAGATGTTAGTAATAGAGCCTACTTCCTAGAGTTATTGGAAAGAATAAATGAGATTATACATGCCAGGTGCCTAATGTCTGGCACATACTAACTTCTCAATAAATGTGAGCCATGTTTTAGGTAAAATAAGGAATACAGGGTTTTACAGATGCAGAAATAGTCTCAAAAGACTAAATAACTGGTACAGTCACTCTGTTGGAATTGGGAGAGTTGGCTCTAATTTGGTTCTGGGACGAAACCCCCAGGTGGTCTGGGATCCATGCCCAAAGTCCCCAAAGAGAAGGGGGGGAAGTGGGCACGACCCTCTGGAGTCCTTGGCTGTGTTTTAGGTGGCAGGGGCAGGTTCTTTTTCTGGTTAGCGGGGCTAGGCACAAGCAGAGGAAGAACAGAGACTGGGGCTGTGGCGTCTCTGCCGGCCTGAGGCAGCGAGCGCGGCCAGGGGCACCATGTGGTTTGCGCTAAGCCTCTGCTCAAAAGAGGGCGGGAGATGCCTTCGGAGGGCCCTCTCCTGGGCCTGGGAGAGGGCTTCCGCTGCTCTGCTCTCTCCGTTTAGCTTTCTCCTCATTAACTCCGGGGCCTCATTAATCACACCCGCTGAAATGCGCCCCGGGGAACACTGCCCGCTCGTTCTGCGGTTTGGCGCTTTAATTATCCTCCCAGCGGGAGGAGGCGGGGTTGGCGGGCGGCGCGCCGTGGTTTGTGGTGGGTGAGGGTGTGGGTGTGTGGGTGGGGGGGTGGATGCGAGCGCACGTACCCACACACACCCACACACGTGTCCGGGGACAGCAGGGCCCAAGTTGGGCCCCGTACCTGACCTAGCCAGAGCGCGGCTTCAGGCTTCTAAAGCAGCCCTAGTTCTGGGCTTCTCTGCCCGGTGAGACTACTGCAAAATTGCTTGTATTGTCTTCTCAGTGCAAAGAAAGGGGATCCTCTTCTCCAAAAATGTCCTCCAGCTTTCATCTCTTCGGTCTAATTTCATTCACTCACCAAGTCCTTACTGACCTGGCTCCTGGGTGGTCCTGGGACAGAGCAGAGGTGCTGCAGGCACACAGCCCTCTTCCAGCCTCGGGAAGCTCCCACACAGGCCAGGAGGGGGCAAGCGAAAACAACCAAACTTACACGTCAGAACAAAACAAAAGCCCACCAGGAGCAAGGTACTATTCTTAGCGAAAGCGCAGTATGTTGCACAAATGCAGAACAGGAAACCACATGCAGCCAAGTTGTGCCAAAAAAGACTTTCCTGAGATCAAAGCTTGAAGCGGGACTTCAGAAGTGAAGGAGTGGGTGTTTCAAAAAGCAAATAGGGCCGGGGATATAGCTCAGCGGCGCAAGCGCAAGGTCCTGAGTTCGATTCCCAGTACCAAAATAAATAAATAAATAAAATAAAAAAGCAAATAGCTAGAGCCGGGATAGAGCTCAGCTGCGCAGTGCCTGCCTGGCAAGTGTGAGGGCCTGAGTTTGATTCCTGACACCAACATAAATAAATAAATAAATAAGCACATGGCAAATACAAAGGACAAAATATAGACAGAACAGTGTAGATAGAGCCCCGCAGGTAACTGACTACAGCTGGAGGACAGGATCATGACAGGAGGGCTGCATAAAACAGAAGGTAGCCGATTTAAGGCCCACAGCTCAAACGGCCCCATGGGCCAAGCTAAGCAGTTTGATTCAGACATAACCTACAGGCAGTGAGGAGTTACTCGGGGATTTTAAAGCCAGAGAATGGCATGATTAGACTTCTGCTTTGGAAAGTCTCTTTCCAAGTGAGGATGGTGAGCTGGAGGAGGGACGTGACAGCAGGTAGAGAGGCCGATTAGCAGGCATTAGCAGGCGAGGTAACTGAGTGGATGTGGGAGCAAAAGAGAGAGCAGTTTGGAATTTGCCAGATTTCCCCTTGCAAATCTTGTTTTGGGAATCCTGTGAAAGGTTATCCTGAGGTATTCCCGAGTTTGTGACTCAGCTCAAATGGAAAACGAGGCTCTTGTTGCTTCCTGACTGGTTCCCTCTGATTTGCTCTAGATGGGCAGCCAGAAGTCTTGTTTTCCAGTCCAAGGTAGGTAAGTTACTTCACCAGCTCTCTCTCTCTCTCTCTCTCTCTCTCTCTCTCTCTCTCTTTTTTTGTCTTTTTGAGACAGGGTCTTACTATGCAGTTGAGGCTAATCTCAAACTCACAAGGATCCTCCTGCCTCAGCCTCCCAAGTGCTGGGATTACAGGCGTGCACCACCATGCCTGGCAGCTCTCTCATTTATAAGACGAGACATTTGGATTGGGTCTGGTTTTATAAATACATACCTGTAAGATCCAGGGAGGTGAGAGAAAAGATCTGAGCAGACCAAGGCAAGAATAAATGTCCAGGTAGTGCTCCTCAGCTGAAGCCTACTCTAGTACCATTGGAAAAGGCTCAGATCTACATCAGTAGCCAGAACTTAGTATTTTACTATGAAATGTCCTAACAAAACATCCCTGTGGCCAAAATATTCTTGACTTGAAACATTAAATGTATTTAAATCTGAGTTCATAATGTTTTTTTTTTTTTGTTTTTTTGTTTTTTTTTTTACTTTTTTATTTTTTGGTGTCCTAGGGATCAAACTTACGGCCTCACATGTGCTAGGCAAGTGCTCTATCACTGAGCTCCCTAACCCTCCAATAATGGTGGGGTTTTTTTGTGTTTGTTTGTTTTTAGTACCAGGACTCAAACTCAGGACCTTGCACTTGCCAGGCAGGTGCTAATGGTGTTTTTAAAGAAAACTGTGAGTCACCTTTAGAAAATGCTAAAGAATCCACTCAATTTTTTGAAATATAATAAGTAAAGGGAAATAATCAAACACTTATCTTGACTTTCCTATTAGAAATGTACCTTGAGATAATGGTTTATGCTAGACTCCATTTTGAGATGTACTGTATGCCAACTCTTAAATGAAGAAGAAATCACAGCATGTCACGGTTTAGCAATCCCCAGTGAAATAAGAGATCTAGGCAAAGATCATTACTAGATGCTAATATAACATCCACAAAACAGACAAGCAGACATTACTCCTGACAGAATTAAGCAATATTGCCTAAAAGTATTCTTGAAAAAAAAAAAAAACCTAAGTATTAATTGATCAAGACTCTACATCTAACAACTAATTTACAGAAAATAATAGGGGCAGAAGAACATGCTAAATGACACCATAGGGATACATTCAACAAAATCTAGACTGTGGAAAATTCTGCAGAACAAATCACCTAGTTTATTCAACAAAGCAATTGTAAGGAGAAGAAAATAAAAGATTAAGGAGGAAAACATCAGATTAAAAGAGACAATGCACTCTATATACTTACTTGAATCAATCTGATCAGCAATGAAGAAAATAAGACAGTTGGGAAAGTCTGGGTGTTAGTGTATATTTGGTAAGGAATTATTTAAGGTGTGATAATGGTATTACTATTGTTATATAAAAGATTCTTGCAGCACAGGGCCTGCCTGGCAAGTGAGATCCTGAGGTTGATTTCTGGAACCCTTCCTCCAAAAAAAAAGATCTCTTGCCTTTTAGGACTGCACTGAAATCTTTATAGGAGAATGATATGATTTCTGAAATTACTCCAAAATCACGAGGAAAGGGTGGTAGGTAACATGAAAGACTGCTTCTGGATGTAAAAGTGCTGAAGTTGGACGGGTACTTGGGCCCATATTATTCTAGTTTTGCACATTTTTATTTTCCACAATATACTATTACCTGTAGTAGACTGTTTACAAAATATTTTATGAGCCAAATACATGTATGCCCTGAATTTGGTCCATGGGCTAGGAGATTATGGACTCTGAATCTGACAACAGACACATCAGACTTCCACCCAACTCTACCTTGCCCATGGATCCCAACCTTTTTTCTGGTCCCTTTCTGTGTCCTTTTTGCAGATACCAGTCTCTCAGGGAACGTGACAGTGCAGCAGAGCATTAAACAAAGCCCTGAAGACCAGTTCCAGTTCCCGTCACAGAGGACACCACACGGGTAGGGAGTTCTGAGCTGGGTGTTAGGAACTGTCACAACTACCCTGTCCCTTAAATTCCCTACAGGCATCCCTTGCCCCTTCGCCAACCAATTCTGACCGTCAAGATAGAGGTACACGTTTGGCCAGGCTTTTCATCTTTTACCTCAGCCTCCCAGAGCTCAGACAAAGACATGTACTGTCCAGGAAAACACACACGCGCGCGCGCGCGCGGCGTTCATCGCTCTTGGAGAGGTTCTGGCAGGGCAGTTAGGGAGGAATGGGGAGACTGAAAGTCCCCCTATCCGAAGGCACGTGGCAGAGCAGTGCTGGAGACTGGCAGGCGCAGCCCCTCTCCCTGCCCTGGCTTCTCGCTCCGCCGTGCAAACCCTTCCCCCTGGCACGTGTGTGCAGCGCCGGCTGCTCACTTAGCGGCGGGGCCGCTTCGAGAATGAATTACACGGGCGGAGCGCAAGGGGTGGAGGCCGGGCGAGGAGAGCGCTGGAGGAGCGCCGCGCGAGGCGGTCGCGGAGGGGACACAATCGGCAGAGAAGCCGGGCGCCGGCTGCCCGCAC
Organism: Chinchilla lanigera; assembly: GCF_000276665.1. Lineage (NCBI taxonomy): Eukaryota > Metazoa > Chordata > Mammalia > Rodentia > Chinchillidae > Chinchilla > Chinchilla lanigera. The sequence goes on along the minus strand of NW_004955412.1, from coordinate 25,914,120 downwards.
TCCCGGGACGCGCGTCCCACCCCGCG
>NW_004955412.1:25902504-25913839 GCF_000276665.1 Chinchilla lanigera | reverse complement strand
CGCCTCACACCTGCTCCCCGCCCCCGGCCCGGGGCCGCGCGGGCGTGTCCCGTCCCTCCCCGCGGGAGGGGTCTCAGCTGGGGCTGCACTTGGTAAAGAGGCCGTGGAGAGGCCGGCGGCGGCCCGAGGAGGAACCATAAATTTGGAGCAGATGTGGCCTGACAGTCGCTCAGCTTGGGGGTTGGGGGGAGGGCGCCTGCAGCCTGCAGCTGAGTTCAGAGGACGCCAGGTCGCGGTGACCTGCGACTTCGCACATACGGATCCTGTCTCCCACCGCTGCCCGCCCTCGCCTCTGCCCTTCTGTTTCCGAGTGCCCGCGGGTGGGGCGATGCCCGAACGCGTTTGTTACTTTCCCCCCCGAAGAGTGATTTCTTCCGAGGCGACTGACAAAGTAGGCCACCTGGCCCTGAGCTGGCACTTTTTGACAGCAGCTGGAGAAATGTGGGAGGCCAGAGACCACGCTTCAGTTGTTCTCCCCATACTATTTATTGCGTGTTGTATGGCGAAACGCAAGGTAGAGAGGCACGGGCGGCCGAGATCCGAGGAGGGTAGCAGAGGACGGCCGAAAACGCATGAAAGACGGACGCCGGCTGCGCCATAGTAGTGTGTGACCTGTAAGACTACGTTTAGCTTTTAAAAACTGGTGCTATCTCCAGGCAACAGTGGCGGGAGGGTCCGTTATTGCTAGGGTTTGACGGTCACTTCTCAAGCCAGGTACACCAACCGAACTGGGGGAGGCGACACACTTCCCACTACGTCGCGCTCGCAGGGAAGGGGCAGCGCCTTCCGCAGACCTGGGGGTAGAGAGAGCGCCAGCGCTGGGCACAGAAGTGAACGCCCACCCGCTCATCTCTCTTGCTCTGGTTACCGGAAGGACCCCCTTCTCGAGTGTGAAATGAAGACAGTCTACTCCTCCCTCCTGCAAGTTTGGTGCCATAACCAGTGTGTCCAGGGTGATCTGGGGGTCAGTGCCCACATAACTGGTGTCAAGCGAGTTGGCAAAAACCTCCGTGATCCTTCTGCCCTTATCTTTTTTTTTTTTTTTTTTTTTTTTTTGGTCTTTTTGAGACAGGGTCTCGCTATGCAGTTCAGGCTGAGCTCACTTTGTAGCCCAGACTGGCCTGGAACTCGCAACAATTCTCCTGCCTCAGCCTCGCGAGTGCTGGGATTATAGGTGTGCGCCACTACGCCCAGCTTGTCCTTATCCTTTGGTATCTGTGCTTCCTCTAACACACCGTAGAAGTAACTAGACCGGCTGGCAGGCACCATTGCCCCTCCCCTCCGCCGCGGACATCAGTCCGGTCAGCACAGTACCCTGGTTTTCCTGGAGGAGTGATCCTCAAACTCCAGCATGGGTCACAGCCACCCGGAGGCCTTAACACTTGCGGAGATCCTGGTTCATTTGGTCTGGGATACGATCGGACCATTTGCACTTTTGAAAGTGTCCTAGTGGTGACAGTATTACTCTGAGGACCACGCTGTGAGAGCAAGTGGTGACAGTATTAATCTGAGGACCACGTTGTGAGAGGAAGTGGTGACAGTATTACGCTGAGGACCACGCTGTACTTTTGGGCGGAAAGTATAATCAGAATTAGCGGTTAGTTAGGAAGCTGAAGCGCCCCAGGGTGCTGGGTGTCTTCATTTCGGTGAGACGTGGTAGGCTAAATCACTGAAAAGTCGTGGGCTTATTCCAGGTGGGAGAAAGACAGGAGAAAGGAAGAGAGGGAGCAACCGACTTTTCTGGAGATGTAGCGCTCCCTCTAATGGGCTCAGAAGATTTTGCTTTCTCCTGAGCCCTTCAAAGGGAAGCAAAAGCTACCCGAATTCATTTTCCCAGCCTAATTTGCTCATGTGTATCTTTGTCACTAACGCAGCGGGGGTATTTTCTTACACATTTCTGTTTGCAAATTGACTAGCATGTTTTTTGTTTTTTGTTTTTTTTTGAGACAGGGTTTCACTATGCAGTTCAGGCTGGCCTTAAACTCACTTTGTAGCTCAGGCTGGCCTCAAATCGCAACGATCCTCCTGCCTCAGCCTCCCAAGTGCTGGGACTACAGGCGTGTGCCTTAGCATGGGTTTCAGTACTCAGTAGTGACTCAGTAACATTTATGTATGTATGTATGAATGAATGAATAAATGCATTCTTTCCTCTTTAAAGGACTCTTAACTAGCTGGGTGTGGTGGTGTAGGCCTGTAATCCCAGCACTTGGGAGGCTGAGGCAGGAGGAACTCTGACACCTACCAGTTCCCTCTTCACATTTCCTTCAAAGGTGATTTAAAATGATTGAAGCAAAAAATAAATAAATAAATAAATAAATAAAATGATTGAAGCCAGGCATGGTGGTCCACTACTGTAATCACAGGACTCTAGAAGGTTGAGGCAGGAGGTTCACAAGTTCCATTCCAGCCTGAGCCACGTAGAGTCTGTCTTAAACTAATAAAATAAATAATTTAAACTGGCGTAGAATGTAGTGTAGTGCCAAGGTTCGATATGAGGAAGACAGAAAAAGATTGGCATTTTATTTCTTACCACCAGGTGGCAGACCTTGCCTAGTTGATAAGAATTATCCCTCGATAAAGCATAGCCTAAACTCAGATATTTTCCAAATTAGAAGCAGGGCTAAAGTGCTGTTTCTCTAATTGGCTGAGCTGGGAGAGCCGTTGCTGAAAGCATCTTCCTAACTGCCAGGATACTTAAGTGACCCCCAGTGCTTCCTCATCAGCAGGAAATGCCCAGCTCAAACTTTCTAGCTTTCTTTTCTGGAAAGGGATCTACTCCCTTGTAGATTCGGGAAAATGGGTTAGTCTTAACAGAAAAAAATGCAAGGAAAAAAAAATGCAAGGAATCTAACTTCCAATCAGAGGTTTCTGGCACCACATAAACACAGCAACTCTACATGACTTTATAAGCTTGATTTTCTTTGCTTCTGACCTCTGCCTGACAGACATCTCTTATTTCCTATCGTGAGAGTTCTTTGCTCTGTTCATATTAAAATTTCCTCAAACTAGCCGGGCGTGGTGGCGCGCCCCTGTAATCCCAGCACTTGGGAGGCTGAGGTAGGAGGATTGTTGCAAGTTCGAGATCAGCCTGGGCTACAAAGTGAGCTCAAGCCCAGCCTCAACTGCATAGCGAGACCCTGTCTCAAAAACACCAAAATAAATAAATAAATAAGTAATAAAAATAAAATAAAATTTCCTCAAACTAAAAAGGGATGTAAGGGCCAGGAATATAGCTCGGTGGCATAAGTGCCTGCCTGGCAAGCGCAAGGTCCTGATTTCTATTCCTGGTTACAAAAAAAAAAAAAAAAAAGTGGGAGGGATATAGCACAGAGGTTAAGTGCCTGCCTGGCAAGCGAGAGGTCTTGAGTTCGATTCCCATACCCTAAATAAATAAATAAATAAATAAATAAAAATATAAAAGGGAAGTTTTATTCCACTAAATTCTGGTTTGCAGACTGATGAACATGTGGATTGATGATCTCTACATTCCAAAAGATCTTGACCCTCAGATGATACTCAGTCATACAATAAAATACTCCTACAGCAAGAATATGGAGCTCGTACAGGAGAGTTCAGTACATGTTTGGGGAAGACAGGTGAAAGTTTCTCATCCCAGGGGTGTGTTACAACAAAATACTGCATCCACTACAATGTTAAGGTGAGAGCATGTTATGCATAATAACTACTTAGTCCCCCAAAGCCTCATGTGCTCATAGGTAGGACTTTTGGGAGGTGACTGAATCATGGATGTGTGATACTAGATCATGGGTATGTGGTACTGGATTAGTCCACTGACTGGGTTAGCATACTTCTGGGTATGGGTAATGGATTCACTGTTGAGGGAAGACCCACTCGGGTGTGGGTGGCACCAACCAACAGGCTTGTAGCCTGGATGGAAAAAAAGGGAAAAAGGAAGGCTTGCTCCTTCCTGCCTGCTTTGCCATGGGCTGTATCTCCTCATGGCAGTGCCCTCTGCCATGCTGCCCTGCCTTGGAGTCAGCCACCTATGGACTGAAACCTCTACAAACTGTGAGCCAAAATAAACCTTTCCTCCTTTAACTTGTGGGTGTTGGGCATTTTGTCCCAACAATGAGAAAGTAAGTAAGACAGAGAAGATTTATACATTACATAGAAAACAAATTGTTGGGGCTGGGGATTTAGCTCAGTGGCACAGCGCCTGCCTGGCAAGCGCAAGGTCGTGAGTTTGAGTCCCGGTACCGGAAAAAAAAAAAAAAATTGTCTATACCAACACCAGGTCCTTTAGCACAGGTGAAACATTGCCCTTTTAACCTCAGAGGTTATTTTTTTTCTCTGCTCATTAGCTTTAGGTCTTATCAACATGTTGTGCTGGGAAGATCTCAGGTATACAATAAAAATCTCACAATGGGGCTGGGGATTTAGCTCAGTGGCACAGCGCCTGCCTGGCAAGCGTGAGGTCGTGAGTTTGATTCCTGGTACCGAGAAAAAAAAAAAATCTCACACTAAGTAAAACCTCCAGGCCAGAGTGCTTTGGACTACTCACTTTCACTGCAGTAGTTCCCTTATATACCTTGTTTATAGATGTCAACGGACGGAGCCTGTGAAAAACAATATAATAAAGTTGAAATAGTACATATTTGGGGTTTTTCTACGTGAGCTGTTAATACAATCAGTCTAATTATATCCATTGGAATGCCTGCTGGCTACATACCTTGGCAATTCACCCTTCATTGAAAATCCATTAAAACAATTAACAAGTCAAGCTTGGAAACTTTTTTCACAAAGGAATTTTCCTAGTTGCTGGGTTGTCAGGAGCTAATTTGAGATGCAAAACTAATAAGCCTGTTTGAGTCAGGAAGCCCTTATGTGAGCTACTGCACATTGCAAATGTGTGTGAATTTATTTGTACCTGTGTCTGAGCATATGGACTTAAAAACTAAGAATCTAATGTTACTGATATGCATTTCATCCTTGCGCAGGGGCCATGCTAATCTTCTCTGTATCATTCCAATTTTAGCATATGTGCTGCCGAAGCGAGCACAAAATGGTTTTTTTTTTGGAACCAGGAATCGAACTCAGGACCTTGTGCTTGCCAGTCAGGCATTTATGCAACTGAGCTATATCCCCGGCCCTAATGTTACCGATATGCATAAGAAAAATGCACAAGGAGAGTTTTAAAAATCAATGAATCACGGGCATAGTGGCACACGCCTATGATCCTACCACTCAGAAGGCTGAGGCAGGAGGATCCTTGCAAGTTCAAGGCCGGGCTACAAAGCGAGCTCAAGGCCAGCCTGAACTGCATAGTGAGACCCTGTCTCAAAAAGAAAAGAAAAGAAAAGAAAAAAAGTCAATGAATCATCTTCTACAAATGCTCTTAAGTTAAATGTTTATCCACAAGGTTGTGCCCTGGTTATAGGCCGCTAGTGAGGATCAGTAAACAAAACCATGCTCAGATCTGTAACAGTTATGGAATGCCATCCCTTCTTATCTATCATACCCAAAACTGAGCTTTAAAAGTCCACATTTTGGGAGTGGGTGTGGTGGTGCACTGTAATCCCAGCACTCAGGAGGCTGAGGTAAGAGGAATGGTGCAAGTTTGAGACCAGCCTGGGCTACAGAGTGAGCTCAAGGCCGGCCTGAACTGCACAGGGAGACCTTGTCTCAAAAAAAAATTTTTAAAAAAAGACAAAAAGGTCCACGTTTTTTGATCAATACTGAAACACTTGTCCAAACAAACATTTGGTTTTTGAAATTTATTTCTAAACCTAAGATTGTATAAGTTTATTGCTTTTTTCCACTGCTGACTTCAATAATCTTTACTAGCATACGTATACATACAGTTTTTTCCTCCTTCAATTGTTTAACAAGGAAATTTTATTACCTAGTTAGGTACTGGGAGAGAAAATTTTCCTCACTTCTTGAAAATCCTTCACGTTATGGGATTTGTTAGGGGTTCCCACGTCTAGTGGAATCGCTTCCATTTCTATCCTAGACCCACACTTCTAGGCCCAAATCCTTTCTGTAACCGCTGTTCAGTCCAGGCGCCTTCGCTACCCCCCACCTTTTTGTCTTTTTGAGACAGTGTTTCACTATGTAGTTCAGGCTGGCCTTAAATCTGCAGCAATCCTCCTGCTTTAGCCTCCTGAGTGCTGGGATTACAGGCATATACCACATACCCAACTGTATTTCCTATTTTCATAGGGCAGGAAGAGAGAGAAAGAGCAGTTAGGCAGAAAGGCCCTATTCTATTTTAAAAGAGAAATATTCACCAGGCACAGTGGCACAAGCTATCAGCTTCCCCGGGGGGCTGAGGCAGGAGATCACTTGGGCCTTCCCCTATTCCCTGCCCTCTAAAACATGTATACTTTCCATCAGTGATAAAAAGAAATGTAAGGAAAAATAGTATGAGTTTAGAGTAGGAGCTGGGGTCAGATAGTCCTGTGGTCAGAACTCAGATCCATTACTTACTAGTGATAGGGTTTGTGAGCTCTGGCTAATCTCATGTGTGAAGTGGGTGTTAAGTACAATCTTGGTTGCAAAATGCTTAACATCTGGCAGGATAAAGCATCTGTGATTGAAAGTTCTCAGTACTCATCAGGCACAAAGCTCTCTGAGGGGCTGGGGATCTAGCTCAGCAGCACAATCACCTGCCTGGCAAGAGCAAGGTCCTGAGTTCAATTCCTGACACCAAAAAAAAAAAAAAAGCTCTGTGAAAATAGAAGCCTACTTCACCTCTGCTACTTCTGGTTGCTTCCAGGTTAGATCTTTATCCATGATCCAGAGACTATGGATGTGTGGTGTTGTGAAATTGTTCTTCAATCTTGTGACATACCATTCCTAAAATCCTTAGAATCTCTAGCGATAGATGTCTTTTGTATACTAACGAGATGACGTCCAGGTTGGAGGCTTCTGGTAGTCTCCCGTGGGGGCTAGTCACAGAAAAGATCAGGAATGCTTAGAGGACGGGGACCTTTAGCCCCACTCCCCAACATCTAGAAAGAGGACCAGAGCTGAAGCTTGCTTGCTTGCTTTCTTATTTATTTAGTCTTTTTGAGACACAGTCTCACTATGCAGTTCAGGCTGGCCTTGAGCTCACTTTGTAGCCCAGGCTGGTCTCAAACTCTCAATGATCCTCTTGCCTCAGTCTCCTGAGTGCTGGGATTACAGGCATGCACTACCATGCCCTGCGGGAGCTGAAACTTGAGTTGATCATCAGTGGTCAACGATGTGATCAATCAAATCTACTTTTTTGCGTTTTGTTACCTTTTTTTTTTCTTTTTTTTTTTTTTTTTTTTCTTTTTGAGGCACGGTCTCACTATGCAGTTCAGGCTGGCCTTGAGCTCACTTTGTAGCCCAGGCTGGTCTGGAACTCACAATGACCCTCCTGCCTCAGCCTCCAGAGTGCTAGGATTACAGGTGTGCACCACCATGCCCAGCTTATGTTTTGTTTTGAGACAAGGTCTTGCTATGTAGTCCAGGCTGACCTACAATTTGTGGCAAACCTCCTGCCTTAGCCTCTCAAGTGCCTGCTAAAGAAGTAAGATCTACTTAAAGAAGCTTCCAGAAAAAAAAAAAAGAAGCTTCCAGTGTTCCAGGAACTCCCAGATGGTTGTACCTGTGAAATTTCCTGAAGGATAGTTCATTCTCTTCCACATATCTGGTCCTATACATCTCTTGCATCTGGCTGTTTGACTTCTTTGTATTATCCTTTATCACAAAAGAGTAAATGTAGAGCAGGTCCATGATCCCAGCAAGCTGGGAGGTGAGGCAATAGAACCACAAGGTTAAGTTTGATGTGAGCAATTTAGCAACTTAAAGAGAACCTGTATCAAAATTTTAAAAAAAGGGGTTGGGGATGTAGCTTAATGTGAAGGCCCTAGCTTTAAAGCCTATTACTATATACACACACACACACACACACACACACACACACACACCGTAGGGGGAGGAGGGGATAAAGTGTAAAGTATTCCCCAGAGTTCTGTGAGCCACACTAATGACTTAACCAAGCCCAAGGAGATGGACATGGCAACTCCCAAGGTATGGCAGGTGACAATCTACTGCTCATAACTGGCATCTGAATTAGGAGGCAGTGTTGTGGGGCTGAGCCTTCAACTTGTAGGAATTATTGCCAGCTGCTTCAGTCCATGTGCTCACCAATCTGCTCAAAACACTAGAGATTTGTTGAAAAAGAAGAATGCTTTATTCAAGTCAGGATTGGTGGCATACACCTATAATCCCAGCATTCTGGGAGGCTGAGGCAAGAGGATCACAAGTTCAAGCACAGCCTGGGCCATTAGTGATTTAACAAGACCCTGTCTCAAGAAGAAAAAAAGAATAAAGCTTTACTCAAAGCTAGCTCCAAGGAGAAGGAAGGGCCTCAGGTTGCCATAAACCCTCTCAGTGTCCAGGCCCAGATGTCTTTTACAGTAAGTAAGGAAAAGAAGGGAGAGGAATACAATGACACTACAGGCAACTCCACACTTGTCTCACCCCCTCCGGCCCTTTTTTCCTTGTAGAAACAAGATCCATCCTGACCTCCTGGTGCCAGCCTCCACATGTCTTGTCCACTCATCTGTGTGGAACGGTGGAAGGAGGGGTGGTTTATGCCCATAGGTGGGAGGAAGTTCGGAGAAGCAGCTTAACTCCAAAGGAAAAACAAATCTTTTAAAGACGCATTTCACTGCTTACAGGATCTGACACCACCTCCAGGCAGGCAGTGGAAGAAATGAAATAAGGGACGCGCAGCTTGTGTCTGCTGCAGAATTGGTTGGTAGAAAGCCACCACTAGCCCCAGTCTGGTATCAGAAATATGAAATGCATGTTAAGAGAATAAAGACTAGGGGAAAACACTTTAATTTTTTTTTTCTTATTTCTTTAGCATGCATGTGCAAGTACATCAGAAAACTCACCGAAACACCAATAAACCAGGGAACTACATCATAAGGGATTTAAATTCTGGAGGAAAGCTCAAAGTTGAGCAAGACTTTTTGCCTGTTTTCTAATTGTTGGTGGGTTGGGTCAGATCCTTCCAGAAACTGGCACTGAGACAAGGTTCTGAGTGCAAGGAGTTTATCTGGGGGGAGGGGGCCACCAGTAGGGAAACAGGACTGCAGAAAAGGAGATTTAATCCCATCACGGAGCTCTGGGAGGTGGTGCAGAGTGCGTTTCAGAGTTATACCACCTGACGGGCAAAGTTGGGCTATTCTGGGACGCTGTAGCTCACACCCGTAATCCCAGCACTCTAGCATCACTGTGAGTTCAAGGCCAGTCTGACGTGCATAATGAAACCCTGTCTCAAAAAGACAAAAAAAAAAGTTGGGCTATGCATCTATTTTAGGGTCTGCTACCTTTCCCCACCTACTTCCGTTATGGGGGCCTGAACTCAGCACCTTCATACTAAGCTGCATCCCCTACTCTTCTTTCATTCTTATTTTGAGAAAAGGTCTCCTAAGTTGCTAAACTGCCCAGGTTGGGCTGGAACTTTAGCTTCTTCTGTCTCAGCCACACGGAGTGCTGGGATCACAGGTGTGTACCTCTAGACCCAGTTTAAGGTCTGCTTGTTACTTACTGATGCAAGTATGGCCTGAAGATCTGTATTGCAATTTTCCTAAAGGGGCGTGCAAGAGTTTTCACATGGCACACACCTGTACAATACATACTTCTACAATGGTAGAATTACTGTCATGTGGCCCTAGCAGCAAGGTCACTCAAACTGCAGCCAGAACCTACTGTAGAGTCAATTCTTGTTCTGGTCCTCTCTCAAACTGGTAACCTTCTCAGTCATCCAATGCATAGATAGGAACAGGATTCTCAAATGTGGTGTATTTGAGTGATTTGGTGATTGTGGATTCTCCACAGTCCAGAGTGGCCTAGCAGTACCATACCTCAGAGCGGAGGAAGGAGAAAGTTACAATAACATGACCTTGGGGCTGGGATTTAGCTCAGCGGCAAAGTGCCTGCCTGGCAAGCGCCTGCCTGGCAAGCGCCTGCCTGGCAAGCGCCAGGTCGAGAGTTTGATTCCCGGTACCGGAAAAAAAAACCAAAAAAAAAAAAAAAAAAAACATGACCTTAAACTTGGAGTAGATGTCTTTTTTTTTTTTTTTTTCCAGTACTGGGAATCTAACTCACGACCTCACACTTGCCAGGCAGGGGCTGTACCGCTGAGCTAAATCCCCAGCTCCCCCCTTTTTTTGGTCTTTTTGAGACAGGGTCTCCTTATGAAGTTCAGGCTGAACTTGAGCTCACTTTGTAGCCCAGGCTGGTCTTGAACTTGCAACAATCCTCTTGCCTCAGCTTCCCAAGTGCTGGGATTACAGGCATCCGCTACCACGCCCAGCTAGGACTGGATGTAGTAACATGTCCCAGACAACTGGACCCCTAAAAACTGCATAGATATGGCGGGCCCCTGAACTATTTTAGGGTTTATGCCCCCACATCTGGTATACAAGTGATCCAGGGCTGGGGATTTAGTTCAGTGGTGCAGCACCTGCCTGGCAAGCATGAGGTCCTGGTCCACGGGGGACTAGTGCAGAAATTTAGTACATATAGCTGGGGATTTAGCTCAGTGGCACAGCGCCTGCCCAGCAAATGCAAGGTCCTGAGTTTATTCCTGGTACAAAGAAAAAAAGAAATTTAGTACAAAATGATGGCTTCTTGGCCAGGTATGATGGCGCATACTTATAATCACAGGACTTGGGAGGCTGAGGCAGGAGGATCACTGTGAGTTTGAGGCCAGCCTGGGCTATAAAGTGAATTCAAGCCCAGCCTGAACCTCACAGTGAAAGTGTCTCAAAAGGAAAAAAAAATAATGATTTCTTCTAATTTTTACTTAACATATATCAAGACAATGAAGGTCTTTGAATATTATCTTCAAGGTACTGTAAGAAAACCCCCAGTGGATTTTCAGAAGCTCTAGTTGACAGGTACTTCAGACATTGTCTTAAACCGTACAGAGATTTTACTCATATCCTTGGTTTGAATTTTTGGCCCCAAACTCCTTTAACATTGAAAAACATATACTAGCTGAGAGCTGGGCACGGTGGCACACACACCTGTAATCCCAGCACTCAGGAGGCTGAGGCAGGAGGATCACTGCAAGTTCGAGACCAGCCTGGGTTACAAAGTGAGCTCAAGGCCAGCCTGAACTGCATAGTGAGACCCTGTCTGAAAAAAGACCAAAAATAAAATAAAAATAAAACATATACCAGCTGAATGAATACTGGGGATAAGGGACAGTTAGGTTTTCCAAACTGGTTTGTCTTTAGGCTGTAATAAACCCTCTAAATTCTGTTTATAAGCTGAAATAGCTCATTTTTCTCACCTCTTTTTTTTTTTTTTTTTTTTTTTTTTT
>NW_004955412.1:25883291-25902404 GCF_000276665.1 Chinchilla lanigera | reverse complement strand
TCTTGCTATGCAGTTCAGGCTGGCCTTGAGCTCACTTTGTAGCCCAGGCTGGTCTCGAATTTGCAATGATCCTCCTGCCTCAACCTCCAGAGTGCTGTGTGTTATTCTATTTTTTTTTTTTTTTGCGGTACCGGGGATTGAACGCAGGGCCTTGCTGTGTGCTATTCTATAAAGTTAAGTGGTACTTTCAGCATTCCACCTGGAGATTTCCCTAATCAAATTTTAAAAACTTTTACGGTCCATTTTCTATCTTTCAAGTTTCCTGACAGGCAACATTTTGATCTTTTCCTGACTCCACAACAAGAGCTGGCCTTTCTCTAGCCTCCAGCAACTACATTCTTCCTGCTTTTCCAGCTCCAGCCGCTGTGGCTTTGCCACCATCCCTCCAACCTTCCATTCACTGCCTCTTCAGTGTTTTTCCAGCTCTAAACTGCTGGGCCAAGGGCAGAATTCCAAGAGCACTAAGAGTAGAAGCTGCAAGCCTGCTGAGGTTGGATTCCAGAACACAATCCCTTCTGTCACATCTTATGGGTCAAAGCAAGTCACAAGGCCATTCTGGAGTCAAGGGGTAGGGAAATTGACTCAATTTTTTTTTTTTTTTGTCTTTTTTTTTTAAAACAGGGTCCCTCTATGCAGTTCAGGCTGGCCTTGGCTCGCTTTATAGCCCAGGCTGGTCTCAAACTCACAACGATCCTCCTGCCTCAGCCTCCTGAGTGCTGGAATTACAGGCATGTGCCACCAAGCCCAGCTTCAATTCTTAATGGAAAGATTTGTAAAACATTATAACATTGTTTTTCAATTTATAGCAGACATCTCTTCACCAACATCTAGCTACATCTGTAAGATGAATTCTGAAAAGTGAACTTACAACTATGTATTTACAATTTTGTGAGCTATTTCCCACTGCTCTTAACAGAGGTCGTGCTAGAATCTCATCTGGAATATATCTCTCAACCGGATGTGCTATCCACAAGTTTTCCTCAGCCAGTCTCATAGGCAAAATAGCCTCTTCTAAACTAGGTGTGGTGGTACAAACTTATTGTCTGCCACTAAGGAGGCCAAGGAAGGAGAATTCCTATGAATTTGAGGCCACGCTGGGATACATAGCAAGACCCTATCTCAAAAAGATTGCACTTTTTATAGTGCAATCTTATATTTTGCATATTGTGAGATTGAATAGATTTTATTTAATTTTTAATTTTTTTGAGACAGGGTCTCATTATGCAGTTTAGGTTGGCCTTGAACTCACCTTACAGCCCATACTGGCCTCAAACTTGCAGTGATCCTCCTGCCTCAACCTCTGGAGTGCTGGGATTACAGGTGTGCACCACCACACCCGGCAGATTTTATTTAATTAAGAGCCAATTGATCTGTCACTGGACAGGATCCAAGGAGATCCCCAAAGTGGAGACTAGGAACCCAGACTCACTTCACCTATGGGACAAACTGTAGGTTCACTAACTCCATTGCAGAAAAATAATTTTCAAGAATAGTTAGTAGGCCGGGCATGGTGGCGCACACCTATAATCCCAGCACTCGGGAGGCTGAGGCAGGAGGATCGTTGGGAGTTCGAGATTAGCCTGGGCTACAAAGTGAGCTCAAGTCCAGCCTTAACTGCATAGTGAGAACATGTCTCAAAAAGACCAAAAGAAAAAAAATTATGTTTAGAGAAAATAGACTATAAGCCCTTAAGAGAAAGGTACATTATTTTCTGGAGTTGGGAATATTATTCTTTTTTTTACATTTTTGGAATATTATTCTTGGTGGGGATTGGAAATCTGTGAAATTTGTGAATCTATACAAAAAAAAAAAAAAAAAAGAAACAAAAAAGAAAAAAACTTCCATCTTGGCTTACATGAGAAAAGGATGGCTCATTCACAGACAGAAAGGGATTCATTTTGTAGGAGAAAGAAAATGGCCCATTTCATGGGAGAAAAGTGCTGGCCTAGTCTTATTATGAAGCCTATCATTGTATACATACTATTATGTATTATCATTATTAAAGATGAGTTATCTGTTTTCCCCAAAAAACATTCTTTGAAAGCTTTAAATCTCTTTCTCTATCAGATTTCTGCCCTGTACCTTATCAGTTAAACTAATTTATAAAGTATTTTTAAGGGATTTGGGGTACAAAGGGTCTTAAAGAAAAGAAGCATAAACAAGTATAAATATGGATAACTTTGGGTAAAGCTGACTGTCCTGAAGTTTACAATTGTAAAATTACAGTTCTTCTTTTTTTTTTGTTTTTTGTTTTTTTTGTTTTGTTTTTTTTTTCCGGTACCGGGAACCGAACTCATGACCTTGCGCTTTCCAGGCAGGCGCTTTGCCGATGAGCTAAATCCCCAGCCCCTATTACGGTTCTTCTTATATCATTTTCTTTTTTTTCCAGTACCAGGAATCAAACTGACGACCTTGCACTTGCCAGGCAGTCACTGTGCCGCTGAGCTAAATCCCCAGGCCCTCTTACATCATTTTAATCAATCTTATTTTTCTTGTTCTGCCTCATTCCACCCCTATTCCCTGTCCCAGATTTTGAGACCTTATTTTTAAGGGAGATAAAGGGGTCAAAGATCCATCTTCAGATGCTTCCGGCATCTGGGGTGGGGTTCCTGACTCTACCTAGCTAAAGATCAACAGTATCACTCTCACTGATGTAAAAAAGACAAAGAAAGGTGGGGTTTATTTTTCAGTGAGTCAGTGGGGGGAAGGAGAAGAATATTAACAAGACATAGACTTTTTTTTTGAGACAGGGTTTCACTATGCAGTTCAGAATGGCCTTGAACTCACTTTGGTATAAGGAATGGACTTCCGCTAGAGCAGCATCTGAAGATTAAAGTCACAATGGCTACTTCTATATACTTCCCTAAGGGATGAGTGGAGGTTTGGGATTATTGGTATCACCATTTTGAGATTTCCAATTATCTCATGAAGGGTGGGCCATCTTCTCCCACCTACTAAAACTTTAAGACTAAGACTGATAAAATTAAAGACAAAGCCAAGACTATAGATACTGACCAAGGCTAATGATGTCACTCATACCCTTGGTACCATTGGATTAATATTCTTATTGCTCAACTCACATTGTACTCACCTCATGATTTTGCTCTATAAAACTTCCTTTGGGAGGTGGGCTCCTTGGTAATCCATTTGGGACCCCTCTTGTCTCTCAGGAGCTATCCCTATTCCCCATTCCTAGTCTCCAATAAAATTTCTTGCTCTTAACCTTCATTGTAGCCAGGTGTGATGGTGCACTTCTGTAATCCCAGTGCTTGGGAGGCTGAGGCAGGAGAGTTGCTGTGAGTTTGAGGCCAGCCTGGGCTACAAAGTGAGTTTAAGGTCTGCCTGAACTGCATAGTGAAACCTTGTCTCAAAGAGACAGAACAACAATAACAAAAAACAAAACAAAACAAAACAAAAAACCTCCATTGTTTCTTAGAATTCATTCTTCGACTTTGGGGAACATGAATTCGGTGTATTTGACATCTAGCCTTTCCCCTATATCAATCAAAGAATGACTGCCTTTCATTAATCATGGTCACCATTAGTATTAGAAGTCAGTGTCATAATCTGTCCTATAGGTGATGACCTACCATCTTAACATACTGCTTATGTTGTCTTTTAGAAGTCATAGTTCATAGAATTTTTTTTTTTTTTTTTTTTTTTGCTAACAGGAATCGAACTCATGACCTCAGGTTTGCCAGGCAAGCACTTATGCGGCTGAGCTATATCTCCGGCCCTATGTCCGTAGCATGTTAACAGAAAAAGTCATAATGTCTTACAGGGAAAATGCAAAATAGAAATGGGGCACTTTAGGATAAATTAGGATGGCATTATTATTTCAGAACCATTAAGTTCTTTCTATTGTCTTTCCAAAATACATTTAGAGGAATAAGATGGCGGAGTGGTGGTCAGTAGCAAAATTTAGCTTCTCTGAGATCCAGAATCCAGGCACTGGAAAATAACATTTTGAAGAAAAAAAAGAAAAGCAGATTGCTGGGAATTGAGAAGAGATTGACAGGAAAAATTAGAAGCTACAGAGAAGTAGGAAAGACACTTCACAGTACAAACAAAAGAAGGAAACAGTTTGGAATCCTTCCTGGCTCTTGCGGCTCACGGGAGGGGAACCTGGCTCTCCAGAAGCAACGCAAGCACCCAGAGCTGGGAGATGCAGAGAGGTAAGGCAGTGGAGCCCAGAGCCTTGGGGAATGCAAGAACTGTGTGGGGTATTATTCCAAGGGGACTCCTTGAACATGGCAGGCAATAGCTGCAGAGGGACTTAAGAGTGGGTGCCTGGCATATCTCCGGAGTATTTCATCAGGCACCATGTTGGAAAGGAATTATTTAAATCTGAGACTCAGGAAGAGACAGCCCTGAGAATGGGAATTTTTTTTGAACCAGTTACCCCTCACACAAAGGACTAACATCTAGAATATATAAAGAATTTTTAAAAAATCAGACTCCCCCACATTTAAAGGCCCAGTCTAAAAATGGGCGTCTGAGATGAATAAACATTTCTCAGAAGCAGCAGCAAATAAATATATGAAGAAATGCTCCACACTGAACATTACTTTGCATTAATTTGCATTGAGAAATGTAAATTAAAACAGCAGTAAGAGTCCATCTCACTCTAGAAAGAATGGCTGTCATCAAGAAATCAACCAATAGCCGGGCGTGGTGGCGCGCGCCTGTAATCCCAGCACTTGGGAGGCTGAGGCAGGAGGATTGTTGTGAGTTCAAGACCAGCCTGGGCTACAAAGTGAGCTCAAGGCCAGCCTGAGCTCAGAGTGAGACCCTGCCTCAAAAAGACAAAAAAAAAAAAAAAAAAAAGAAATCAACCAATAACAGATGCTGCTGAGGCTGTGGGGGAAAAGGAGCTCTTCTCTATTGCTGGTGGGAGTATAAACTGGTAAAACCGCTATGGAAATGAGCATAGAGATTCCTCAAAAAACTAAAACTATAGGTTCCACTGACCCAGCTGTTTCCTCCTAGGTATCTTCCTGAGAGTTAAAAGCATCATACCACAGAGGTATATGAATACTCATGTTTACAGCAGCACAGTTTATAACAGCTAAATCTTTTTTTTTTTTTTTAGGGGGCGGTTTGTTTTTCTCCAGTACCGGGAATTGAACTAACGACCTTGAGCTTGCAGGCAGGCACTGTGCCGCTGAGCTAAATCCCCAGCCCCATATAACAGCTAAATCTTACAACAGCCTGTATGTCTATCAATAGATGAACGGATAAAATTTGGTGTTTATATACAACAGAATACTTCTTTGCCATAAAGACAGATAAACTTGAGTATGTAATTTGTAGGAAAATGGATGCAGCCAGGTGTGGTGGCGCATGCTTGTAATCCCAGCACTGGGAGGCTAAGGCAGGAGAATCCTGAGTTCAAGACCAGCCTGGGCTACAAAGTGAGCTCAAGGCCAGTGTGAACTGCATAGCGAGACCCTGTCTCAAAAAGACAAAAAAAAAAAAAAAAAAAAAAAAAAAAAAAAAAGGATGCACCTTGAGATCATAATGGTTTGTTTTTTGTGGTTTTTTTTGGTCTTTTTGAGACAGGGTCCTGCTATGTAGTTCAGGTTGGCCTTGAGCTCACTTATGTAGCCTAGGCTGGTCTTCAACTCCCAACGATCCTCCTGCCTCAGCCTCCCTAGTGCTGAGTTTACAGGTGTGTGCTACCACGCCCAGTTGACCATAACGTTAAGTGAAATAAATTGGACACACATTTAAATATCATATTATTTCTCTTATGGGAGAAACCCATAGGGTAAACAGGGAACATAATGAGGGATTGATATTGGGAAGTAGGAAGAACATGCTCGAATAAGAAGGGGAACAAGGGAAGGAAGAGGGGGAAAGGAAGGAGGGGGAAAAAAGGAAATAGAAGGAAAAACTAGAAACTAAGCTTTTGTAAATGGGAAAAGGGCAAGGGGAGTGGGGAAAAAAAGAATCCAGACATACTGCTGACACAGGAAAATAAAAATTCCCAACTTGAATGATATCTGGGATGAGTTCGTGTTCTCTAAAATGGAAGAATGAATTGTAGGAACAAGGGGGTTAAGAGCAGAATATATTTATTGAGGGAAAGAAGAGAAAGCTTCTGTCCAAGAGAGGGACAGAAGGGGGGCCCAAGTGGGTTGCCCAAGACTCTGTCTTCTCTGGGGACTTTTATAGAGCAAAACCACAAGGTGAGGTGGTCCAAGATAGGGGAAAATGGACAAAACTATGGTCAGCCAATAAGAATTGTTCAGGTAAAATTGATTAAATGGGGATCAAATGGGGAAGCGAGTCACATAGCAAGTGGGCATGAATACAGAAGGGGTTGGGGCAAGGACTCTTCAAGGTGATTGGCTACCTATTTAGAATATCAATCCCTGATGTCCATCCCTAGCGAGGTATGTGGGTGCATTTCTTTAGTCCTTTTGTCTTGAGGTCTGGCCCACAGCAGATAGTATTTTATCCTGTCTTTCATGTTGGCTCCCTCGAGGGCCTGGCCCTGTCTGACTGCCTATAATATTTCTATCTATTTCAGCTGCCTATGACACTATGTACAGGTACAAATTCCCTATGATGCATGTGATCAATATGTATGACAAAAATGTACTAATAAAAAATATAAAGTTCATAAAAATCTGGGACTCAGAACAACTAAAAAGCAACTTTACTTCAGGGCTCCCAGTTTACCTTCCTAAAGTGACTGGGTGAGAGACAGGCTCAGGAGAGAGCCATGGACAGGGAGTGGACTAGAAAGAGAACCCCCGTGAAGCTTAAACTCACGCCCAAAAAGAGTTAGACTCCATCTGGAGACCACTACAATGTCACTCTGAGCTGGACTTAATATTAACCAACTGAAAAAAAAAAAAAAGAAAAATAAATTTTAAAAATTAAATAAACCCTAAAAAAAAATGTGAATATTTGAAACTAAAACTGCATGTCACTTTCACATATGTCTGATGGAATCTAAATATCTAGACAATTTAATATCCATTTTCACCCATTAAAATGTATATGAAAACCATTGCTTAACATTTGGAAATGACATATCCTTTTTTATTCTTCTTAAATTTATAAACATTCTACTTCTCAACATAAAAAAAAAAAAAACTAACCAACTGGCTTTCCATGTTTACTTGTGAGTTGTCTGAGGCTTAGGCACCTTGTCTGGGGATGGGCAGCGGACTCACAGTAAGTAAACCTCTGTGAGTCCCTGGTCCCCCTGAGGCCTACAGTGGCCTGTGAAGCTGTGACTCCTCAAAGGACAAGGTAAGGCCACAGCTGAGGATGTTTGGCTCCAAACCCAATTAACTGCAAGGACACTGCAGCAGCAGGCTCCACACTCCTACAATAAATACCAACCTAAAGATAAAGTAGTTATCCTGATTAACATAATTTAGTACTTGGGAAAATTTTTCCAAGGTCCTGTGAGATTCCTGCATTTCCTTGAGTATCCTCCTCCTTTGTTTGAAAACCAAATAAATATGGGCTGCCCAGAGCAGTCTTTGGCTAAACCCAGAGAATATTGAAACTGTAAGAGAGTTAATCCCTCCTTGAGCCCTGAAATCTTTTCCATTGTCTCATTTGTTTAAACCTTCACTGTCCACTTGCTTGGGAGATTGCGGGCCTGATCAGCCTGTAATAACTAAGTTATTTAACCCGATACCCATCCTCTGAGGTGAGAAGTCAGGCCCAGCTTAAACTGTGCTCAGAAACAGTTGGTTCTGAAATTGCCTGCTGGCTTTCAGTTTTTGAACCCTTGTCCTGTTGCCTACAGGTGAGCAACATCATCTTGTGTGGACACTGCTATACCCTGGGTCAATGTAGGGGCCTGAAATAGGGGGTGCACCTCACAAGGCTATAAGGCTAGGTGGAGAAAACAGACCACTGAACACCAAACCACAGATCCGAAAAGGAAACCATTCATTCAAAGATATAGGGAGAAAAACATTTTTCGGACTCATTTTGTTTTTGGACTCATTTTCTTCTTTTCTTTTTTTGTTACTCATTTTTTTTTTTTATTTTTCCTTTCTTCTGTTAATGTTTCCAATTTTTTATTCTTCACGTTATTTCATTTTTCATCCTTTTGTCTTTTCTATTCCTTGTTGGTTTTCTTACTGTCACCTTTATCTAATTCTATAACTATCCTTCTACTCCATAACAGGATCCTTTATTTCACTTTTCTCTGCTCCTCCTCACCTCCCATTGCTTAATTTTTCAAGTTTTCCTTTACATTCTCCCATTCCTTTTTTAAAAAAATTTTATTTTATTTATTTTTTATTTTTTATAGTTTTTATATTTTTTATTGCATTCTCCCATTCCAAAGCCCCTGCATCTTCAATAGTACAACCATTACACTTCTTTTTTTTTTGTCTTTCAGGCTGGCCTTCAGCTCAATTTGTAGCCCAGGCTGGCCTCGAACTCGCAACAATCTCCCTGCATCAGCCTACCAAGCGCTGGGATTACAGGCATGCACCACCACACCCGGCCATTAAACTTTATTAGATCCTTAGTTAATTCTGTTACTTACTTCTTTTCTATCATTAGTGGAGTATAATTATCACATTTAGTAGACATTTGCAATATGTAAGTATTTGGTCTGTCAGGATTTATACTAAAACTGTAGAATTATTTTCCTAAAGTTGTTATAGGCAGCTGAGTTAGACAGAAATATTATAGGCAGTCAGACAGGGCCAGGCCCTGGAAGGAGCCAATATGGAAGACAAGATAACCTGCAAATAGAGATGTACTTGCTTCAGGCCAAATCTGAAGACAAAAGGTTAAACAACACACTCACATACCTCCCTAGGGATGGACACAGGGGATTGATATTCTAAATAGGTAGCAATCACCTTGAAGAGTCACTAACCCAACCCCCTATAGGAAAAGCCCCAGTTCTGTATTCATGGCCGCTTGCTATGTGACTCATTTCCTCATTTGATCCAGATTTAATCAATTTTACCTGAACAATTATACTTGTAATCTTGGCTGACCATAGTTTTGTCCCAGCGCATGCCCACCTTGTGATTTCCCATTTTTCCCCATCTTGGACCGGCCTCACCTCGTCATTTTGCTCTATAAAAATCTTTGGAAAAGACAGGTTCCCTGGGCAACCCACTTGGGCCCCCTTCTGTCCCTCTCTCGGACTGAAGCTTTCTTTCCTTCAATAAATATATTTTGCTCTTAACCAAACTCTGTTGTTCCTAAAATTCATTTTTCCATTTTAGAGAACATGAACTTGTCCCAGATATCATTCAGGTTGGGAGTTTCTTTCCCCTATATCACGGTTAAGGGTGATAATTTTTCTTGGATATTACTGTTGCTCATTTACTGGATTTTGCTGAGGTCTCATAGTTGTTGCTATTAATAGGTTTTCTCTGTATGCCAATACCCATATTACATTTGTTTTTTTTGTTGTTGTTGTTTTCTTTCCAGTACCGGGAATTGAACTCATGACCTCACGCCTGCCAGGCAGGCACTGTGCCACTGAGCTAAATCCCCAGCCCATGTTTTTCTCTTTTTTTTTTAAATTGATCAACCCCAATGTTTCATTTAATTTAAAGTCTTAAAAGGCAGTGTTTGCTTGTAATCCCAGCACTTGGGAGGCTGAGGCAGGAGGATCGTTGCGAGTTCAAGACCAACCTAGGCTACAAAGTGAGGTCCAGGCCAGCTTAAACTGCGTAGGGAGACCCTGTCTCAAAAAGACAAAAAAAAAAAGAAAAAAAAAAAGGCAATGGTTAAGCACATTATCTATGTGTGTATACACGTATGCATGTATGTGTCCCCACACACACATATATCATACATACATATAAAAGGAAACCAACCCTTCTCAACTTCAGTCGTTGACCCACTAGGAACACTGTTTATTGTATGAGTGCATTTCTACTTCTTCATATAACCAGTTCTAACAGTAAAAATAGCCTTAGTCAGTTTAATAGTAACTATCTGTGTTTCTTTTTTTAAATAAATAAAGTTACCATTAAACTGATCACATCTGGTAGAAAGGTCACACACACACACATGCTGACTCCGGTTTAAAACACATGACAGCTGAATGACCTTTATGTATAAATGGGTGCTGTCCCAGCCCCAATACTCAGGGGTCCCCATTCCCTCTGTGGGATGGAGGGTGTATGGTTCCTGACACCCTAGGTTCTGCCTCAGAATGCATGCTCCCACGCCATGGTCCAGATGGTGGTTTGGGTCTGTGGTCCTAGTGTTCAGGTACATGAGGGAGTAAATAGGCATGTGATGGGAACAAAACCATCATCCGTGACTTTGTTTTTTTTGTTTTGTTTTCCAGTACCGGGAATGGAACTCACGACCTTGCGCTTGCCAGGCAGGCACTGTGCCACTGAGCTAAATCCCCAGCCCCATCTGTGATTCTTCATAGGGAGGATGTACTCTGAAGTTCCAGCTTGGTGACATACAAGTATTTAGGGTGAGATCAGGCTGTTAAGTTCGGAGCTCTGTGCACATGTATGTGTGTTTCTGAACCAGATTACATTTGTGACATTAGCAATAGTTCCATCAATTCCTAGACAACTGGATGCTGGGCCAATTATACTGTCCCCCCCAAAAAAATTAACAGAAGTGACCAGATCTTGGGAGAGAGGCAAGGAACTACAATGTCTTGGTTACTCTTTTCTCCTTGCTGAGACAAAATACCAGACTCCATGTGTAAACACTGTATTGTGTCGCTAGTGTAAGAAACTGAAAGAGTAAATAAGATCCAAAAGGTACAGTAGAGTGAAAGGGAAAGAAAGGAAAGAACTGGGATGGGGGAAAAGAGAAAAGAAGGGGGAAAAAAGGATATGTATATATACCCAAGATAGCTAATTTCTATTAGTTTGTTCAAAGGAACAGTTAGTGCTTATCCTATTTGATCAATTTTACATGCCTGTATCTGGTAATTTGAGCAACTACTTTGAAGATAACAATATGCAATATAATAATCATTGTTAATTTCCCATCATCTTATTTTTAAATTCTGTATTGTTTTTATTGTTTTTTTTCCCTCTCTTTAAGAGAAACAAAGAAAGAAAGAAAGAAAGAAAGAAAGAAAGAAAGAAAGAAAGAAAGAAAGAAAGAAATATCTGACACCTAGAATTAAGGAAGGAAAGGTTTATTTAGTTCACAGTTTGTGGAGGTTTCAGTCTGTAATCAGCTGGCTCCAAAGCAGGGTGGAATGGCATAGGGGCAACAGTTAAAGGTGGCAGAAACCAGCAAAAGCAGCAAGAGCAAAGAGGGGAGAGGGCTGGGGATATAGCTCAGTGGCACAAGTGCCTGCCAGGGAAGCACAAGGTCCTGAGTTCAATTTTCAGTGCCAAAAAAAAAAAAAAAAAAAAGAAAAAAAGCCAGGGATATAGCTCAGCGGCGCAAGTGCCTGCCTGGCAAGCACAAGGTCTTGAGTTTGATTCCCAGTACCAAAAAAAAAAAAAAAAAAAAAAAGAAAAAAAAAGGTGGCCAGGGGAGAGCCTTGTTTCCTCCCTTATACTGTAAGCAGGCTACCACTCCCCAGAGGGCTGGTCTAGCACTCACATTATCTCCATTCCTTTCTCTTACTCAGGTTGAGGATGTATACAAAGTAAGGACGCTGGCTCCCTACTGAGAGTCGCTTAGTTAAACTTCTAAACTTCTCAAGCTGACACAACATATCAACCATTACATACAGTTAGGCATGCCTGGAGTACATCACTGAAAAAAGACTGACAGATCTCCATACTAGCGACAAAGTCTTTCCAGTATAAGTGACTGCATACCTGAGTACAAAACAAAACAAACAAAAAATTATAGAAACATGAGAAGACAAGGCAGCAAAATGCTTCTCAAACTTCCCAAGTCTCCCAAAACTGATCCATGGAGCATCAAGGGAGAGGAAAGCAAAAGTCATGCAACCAACTTATTAAAAAAGATAACACAGGAGGGGCTGGGGATTTAGCTCAGCGGCACAGCACCTGCCTGGCAAGCGCAAGGTCATGAGTTTGATTCCTAGTACCAGAAAAAAACCAAAAAACAAACAAAAAAGACACATAAACTAGCTATGTGTGTCTATAAAAAAGAAAACACAGGAGATATAAAAGAGATCAATGAGGTGCTCTGCAGGCACATAGAAAATATAACTAAACATATAATAGAGGTAATAAAATAGAAAACTTACAGAAGACACTAATAAGTTAGCTGACCTAAACATAATGACACAAACCATGAATTACCAGTTTAGCAAAGAATTGGAGTCCAAGTAAAGATTCCAAACAGAAATTCAGGAGATTAAACATTATATTGAACCAGGAATGGTGGTGCACACCTGTAATCCCAGCACTCAGGAGCCTGAGGTAGGAAGATCACTGTGAGTTCAAGGCCAACCTGGACTACATAGGTGAGTTCAAGGCCACCCTGAACTACATAGTGAAACCCTGTCTGAAAACAAAATAAACAAACAAAAATTATATTGAGAGCACACGCCTGTAATCCAGCACCCAGGAAGCTGAGGCAGGAGGATCATTGCGAGTTCGAGACCAGCCCGGGCTACAAAGTGAGCTCAAGGCCAGCCTGAACTGCATAGTGAGACCCTGTCTCAAAAAGACAAAAAAAAAAAAAAATTATATTGAGAGTATGACACCAGGCGTGGTGGTGCACTCCTGTAATCCCAGCACTCGGGAGGCTGAGGCAGGAAGACTGTTGCGAGTTCAAGACTAGCCTGGGTTACAAAGTCAGCTCAAGGCCAGCCTGAACTGCATAGCAAAACCCTGTCTCAAAAAAACAAAAAAAAAAAAAAAAAAAAAAAAAGAGAGTATGGGCAGCAGAAGTGGCCAATGGGAGGATGGAATATCAGAATTCAAACATAAGGATTTTTTTTTTTGGGGAGGCGGGTATCGGGAATCGAACTCATGACCTCAGGCTTGCCAGGCAAGCACTTATGCCCCTGAGCTATATCGCTGGCCCCAGTAATTGGTTTTGAAAGCATCCCTGGGCTGGGGATATAGCTCAGTGGCATAAGTGCTTGCCTGGCAAGCCTGAGGTCATGAGTTACAAAAACAAAAAACAAAAAACCAATTACTGACTGGGCATGGTGATGCACACCTGTAATCCCAGCACTGGGGAGGCTGAGGCAGGAGGATCCTTGCTAGTTCAAGACCAACCTGGGCTACAAAGTGAGCTTAAGGCCAGCCTGAACTGTATAATGAGATCCTGTCTCAAAAAGACAAGAAAACAAAAAATACAACAAAAAAAAAAAACAATTACTGCAGGGCATGGTGGCACATTCCTATAATCCTAGCACTTGAGAGGCTGCGGCAGGAGGATGGCTGTGAGTTCAAGGTCAGCCTGGGATACAAAGTGAGTTGAAGGCCAGTTTGAACTGTATAGTGGAACCCTGTCTCAAAAAAAAAAAAAAAAAAGAGCAATTATTGAGAGATATCTTAAAAACAACAAGAGAACATGCAAAAAATGGATTCACACAGCAGCTGCTAAATAACAAGGAGACTAATCTAAGATTAACTGGAATAAATAAAAAATAAGAAAACAGCACAAAGGGTGTAAAAAACATGTTTACAGAAATAATAGCAGAAAACTTTCCAAATAAAGGCCAGGAGAAATTGTAGTGTTTAATGCCCTAAAAGATAACTTCCAGGGCTGGGGATTTAGCTCAGTGGCACAGCACCTGCCTGGCAAGTGCAAGGTCGAGAGTTCAATTCCTGGTACTGGAAAAAAGCCAAAAAAACAAAAAAACAAAAAACAAAAAACTTCCAACCAAGCCCTATGTATCCTATAAGACTTACTTTCAAAATTGATGGAGAAGTAAGATATTTCCATGACAGAGCACTACAAGAAATTTGTGACTACTAAACCAGAACTACAGAAAATACTCAAGAAGGCAGTGCCTTGCTGTCAGGCTCAGCTGACCCTTGACCCACTGCTCCTAGCCTTCAAGTATACTATGTTTGGCTCTTGGAGCATTGCAACTATGAAGAAAGTGGTTCAGCAGCTCCAGCTAGAGGCTGGGCCCAACCACAGTAGGGTTTCCCAGGTAGCTGCAGACTTGAAACAATTTCTGCCTGCAGAATGCTCAGCATGATCTGCTGACTGGAGTATCCTCAAATACAAATTCCTTCAGACTGCAGAAAGTCTGTTCCTTTTTGTAGTCAAATGAATTTTTGGGAGTTTCCCAGACCACTTTTAGCCAACCAATGACTATTCAGAAAAAAGAAAACTGAAACCTGTATAAAAGCTTTCCCTTTCTTAACATGTGCCATAACAAACAAATTTCTACTTTTGTCAGTCCTTAGCGTCTACTTCTCTGAATTTTCATGATTTTCTATTTCACAAGGGTATTTATATACCCAGGCGGTAGCATACAATAAAATGCTTAGTATAAAAAAATACTCAAGGAGGGGCTGGAGATTTAGCTAAGCGGCACAGTGCCTGCCTGGCAAGCGCAAGGTCATGTGTTCGATTTCCGGTACCAGCAAAAAAGCAAAACAAACAAACAACAACAAAAAACACTGAAGGATATTCTACAAAGTGATAAGGAAGTCAACAATGCCAAAAATCTAACAGAATGAATACAAAAGGCAGAATGAGCATTTAAGCAGAAAAGGGAGGAGGAAGAACTCTGTAACAGGAAAATAATGTAACGAGAGGAATAATTAAATACCTTTCAGTAATAACTCTCTCAATGCCCTAATCAAAACACAGATTAGCACAATGGATCAAGAAACAAACCCAGGGCTGGAGGTATAACTCAGTGGGATAATGCCTGCCTGGCAAGTGTGACGTCCTGAGTTTTATTCCTAGTTCAAAAACAAAAAAAAAAAAAAAAAAGGAAAAGAAAAGAAACAAACCTAACCATCTGCAGTATATAAGAAAAATATTTAAACCAAAAAGAAATACACAGATTAAAAATCAAATAGCCAGGCGTGGTGACGCCAGGCATGGTGGCACGCATCTGTAATCCCAGCACTTTGGGAGGCAGAGGCAGGAGGATCATTACAAATTCGAGACCAGCCTGGGCTACAAAGTGAGCTCAAGGCCAGCCTGAACTGCAGAGCAAGACCCTGTCTCAAAACAACAAAAAAGGGCCAGGATGTAGCTCAGCGGTACAGCGCCTGCCTGGCAAGTGTGAGGTCCTGAGTTCGATTCCCAGTACTGGAAAAAACAAACAAACAAAAAGACAAAAAAAAAAAAAAAAAAAAAATCAAAGGATGGACAACAATATTCCATTCAATTGGAATGTGGCAAAAAAGTAGGAGTACTTATCCTAATATCAGATAAAGTAGATTTCAAGCCAAAACTGATCAGAAGAGGCAAACAAGGCCACTACATATTGGTTAAGAGGACAATTCTTTTTTTTGTCTTTTTTGAGACAGGGTCTTGCTATGCAGTTCAGGCTGGTCTTGAGCTTACTTTGTAGCCCAGGCTAGTCTCAAACTCACAAGGATCCTCCTGTCTCAGCCTCCCGAGTGCTGGGATTACAGGCGTGTGCCACCATGCCAGTGATTAAAGGATAATTCAACAGGAAGAAATAACAATTATAAATATATGTGCACTAAACACCAGGACACTCAACTTCATAAAACAAATATTAATACACATAAAAAATCAGCTAACCACCAACATAATTATCATGGAGGACTTCGATACCAAACTGTCACAAGCAGGTAGATCAACTATGCAAAAAATTAGCAAAGAAATATCACAGTTGAACGGAACCTTTGAACAAATGGACTTAATAAATATCTACAGTGTTCTACTCAACAAGAGAATACATATTCTTCTCAGCAACACATGGAAATCTCTCCAAAATAGGGCATATGGTAGCCCATAATACATGCTTAGGTAAACATAAAAGAATCAAAATTATCTCATGCATATTATTAAATCATAAGTCAATGAAACTAGAAATCAATGGCAAAGCAAAGCACAGAAATTATGCAAACACATAGAACTTAAGCAACAACCTCTTGAATAATCAATGGATCATAGAAGAAATTAGGCAGTTCATAGAATTAAATGATAATGATAGTACAACATATCAGATCCTATGAGACACAATGAAAGCAGTCCTAAAAGTGAATTTTATAACCATGAGTGTCCATACCAGAAAAACAGATCAAGGGGCTGGGGATTTAGCTCAGAGGCACAGCGCCTGCCTGACAAGCATGAGGTCATGAGTTCGACTCCCGGTACCCGAAAAAAACTAAAACTTAAAAAAAAGCAACAACAAAAAAATCAGATCAAGCCCAAATAAATAATCTAATTATGCGCCTCAAGTTTCTAGAAAAATAAGAATAATTCAAATCCAAAGCTAGTATATGGAAGGAAAGTACAAAGATCAGAGCAGAAATTAATGAAATTGAGAATAAAAAAATACAAAGAATCAATGAATCAAAGAGTTGGTTCCTTGAAAGAATAAACAAAATAGACAAAGTTCTAGCCAACCTTTCACCCTCCCTAAAAAGGAAATAAAAGACCCAAATGAAAAAGGTAAAAACACAAGTTACTATTATTTTAAGAGTCTATACTCTAAAAAATGGAGAATTCAGAAGAAACAGATAAATTCCTAGAGACATATGAGCTACCAAAACTGAGCCAACAAGGCATTAAAAACCCTGAATAATACAATGTAAGGTAATGAGATTGAAGAAGTCATTTAAAAAACTATCAAGAAAAGCCTAGGTTCCTATCCATTCACTCCCAAATTCTATAGGACCTTTAGGGAAGATCTAGTGCCAATATTCCTCAAATTGTTTAATGAAATTGAAGGGGAGGAGTACTCCCAAAATCATTCCTGGAAGCTAGCATTACCTGGATTCCAAAACCCCAGACAAGAACTCAACCAAAAAGCAGAACTACAGGTCAATCCCTTCAGTGAACACCGACACAAAAGTCCACAACAAGATACAGGTATAGAGGATGTAACAAATCATCAAAAAGATCATACATATGCCTAAGAGGAGTTAAGCCCAGGATGCAAGGATGGTTCAACATAAGCAAACTGATAAATGCAACACATCACATAAAGGTAAGCAAAGACAAATATCACATAATCCTCTCAGTTGACACAGAAAAAGCTTTATAACAAAATATAACATCCATTCATGATTAAAAAAAAAAACAACAACTGGAAGAACACATGTATTCTGCAGGGTGTAGCGGCGCATGCCTGTAATCCCAGCACTCAGGAGGCTGAGGCAGGAGGATCCTTGCGAGTTCCACACCAGCCTGCGCTACAAAGTGAGTTGAATACCAGCTTGAACTGCATAGTGAGACCCTGTCTCAAAAAAAAGACAAAACAAACAAACAAACAACAAACCAAAAAGAAAACATGTACAGAAGGACTTTATCTCAACTTGATAAAAGTCATTGAAGACAAATCAATGGCCAGCACAATGTTAAATGGGGAGAACCCAAAACCTTTCACTGTAAAATTAGGAACAAGGCAAGGATTGCTTTTTCTGGGTCTTTTTTGTTTTTTTTTTTTTTTCTGTTTTCTCTTTTGGTACCAGGAATCTTTGTTATCACCACTCCTATTCAATATAGTTCTCTCCAAACATTAGCCAGAGCAATAAGGTAAGGGAAAGAAATAAAAGGGATATGTATAGAAAAGGAGGAAGTCAAATTATCATTATCTGCAGATGATATGATCCTCACAGAGAAGACCCAAGAAATTTAACCAAAAGACTCCTAGAATTAATAACCAAATTCAGCAGCACAACAAGATACAAAGTTAACACACAAAAATCAATAGTGTGCCTGCACATCAATAATAAACTCACTGCAGGCCAGGGATGGTATCCCATGCTTGTAATCCCAGCACTTGAGAGGGTGAGGCAGGAGGATCACTGTGAATCTGAGGCCAGCCTGGGCTATAAAGTAAGTTTCAGGCCAGCCTAAACTGCATAGTGAAACCCTGCCTCAAAAAGACAAAAAACAAACAAAACCCCAAACCTTTGGAAGTGGCCTATATGTCTATCAACAGATGAATGGTTAAAGAAAATTTGCCACTTATACACAATTGATTATTACTCTGCCATAAAGAATACACTTGAGAGCTGGGGATATAGCTCAGTGGCACAGTGCCTGCCTGGCCAGTGCAAGGTCCTAAGTTTGATTACTGGTACCAAAAAAAAAAAAAAAAAAAAAAGAATACACGAGTTATTTGCAGGAAAATGGATGTAACTTAGGACCATAAGGTTTAGTGAAATATAGCATATACACAAGTTTAAATATCTCAGGGCTTCTTTTATATGAGAAACCCAAAACATGTAAATAAAGACCAAAATAAAAGATAATAGGAAATAGGGAGATAGATCTTTTGCAACAGGGAAGGGGACCAAGAAATAGAGGAAGAGAGGAGGGAAGGAAAAGCAATAGGAAGTAAAAGGGATTAAGATGCAATGTGTATATAATATCATCTCCCCATGATGAATGTATTTATTATGTATGGAAAACATTTAATTTTTTTTAAAAGAGGAAGAGAAATGATAGCCTTTTCAGTAAACAGAGTTGGGATAATTGAGTGTCCACATGGAAATAAAGGAAGGAAGGTATACTTGGCAGAAATACTGGAACATATACCCTGGGAGATACTTAGAAGAATGTTCAAAGGAGAGAATGATTTAGGAGTAGCATTATTCATAACATCCCAATTTATAATATCCCAAATTTGAGACACTTCACGATCCAGCAGTAGAATGGATAAATAAAATGTGATATATTCATGCTGTGTGGGAATGCATGCTTACAGGAAAATCAGTGAGACTATCTCAAGATAAAAAAGTGGGGGATGTAGGTTAGAGGCCACTCACTTGTTTGAAATGCACAACATCCTGGGTTTAATCCCCAGTGCTAAAAAAAACCTGACATTTTCATAATTTTTTCTTTCGTGGAACTGGGGATTAAATTTCGGGCCCTCTGTACCACCGAGCATTCCCACTCCTTTTTTCATTATAATTTTGAGGCAAGGTCTTGCTAAACTGTTCAGGCTGGCTTCAAATTTGCAATCCTACACCGGGGCGTGGTGGCACGTGCCTGTAATCCCAACACTCCGGAGGTTGAGGCAGGAGGATCTTTGGGAGTTCGAGACCAGCCTAGGCTACAAAGTGAGCTCAA
>NW_004955412.1:25848392-25883191 GCF_000276665.1 Chinchilla lanigera | reverse complement strand
AAAAAAAAAAAAAAAAAAGAAAAAAAAAGAAATGAATTTTATAAATTAAGTTGTACAGTACATATATTTTCATATATACTGCATGAGACTGTAGTTCATTTCATTGCTGTGAATTATTCTTATGAAGCTGGATGTGAAAGGAACGTATGTGTCATTCTAGCTACTCCAGAAGCTGAGGCAGGAGGATTACAAATTTGTTTTGTCTTGTTTTTTGTCTGTTTGAGACAGGGTCTTGCTATGCAGTTCAGACTGGCCTTGAGCTCACTTTGAAGCCCAAGCTGGTCTCAAACTCACAACAATCCTCCTGCCTCAGCCCCCCGAGAGCTGGGATTACAGGTGTGCGCCACCACACCCGGCTTAAAATTCATTTCAAAACCACAGAAATTTATGTTATTTAGTGATACATAATAATAAAAAAACTGTAAATAGAGGTGAGTTATGATTGTGGTTATCTTCATAAGGAAATGTTACGGGTTGTACCTAGATGCTCCCCCAAGGTCTCACGTGCACATAGGTGGGGCTTTTGGGAGGTGGCTGGATCATGGTTATATGATGGATTAGGTTGTGACACTGAGGTTAAGGGTGCGTTATAACTAAACTGGTTTAGTATAGTTTGGATATGGATAATGGAAGAACCACTCTGGGTGTGGGTGGCACCACTCAAAAGGTTTGTAGGCTGGATGGGATGAAAGGGAAAGGAGGCTTGCTGCTGCCTTCTGCCTGATCTGCCATGGATTGTTTCTCCTTTGCCATGCCCCTCTGCCATCCCACCCTGCTTTGGAACCAGCTGGGGTTTTTTTTGTTTGTTTGTTTTTTGTTTTTTTGTGGTACTGGGGATTGAACTCAGGGCCTTGTGCACGCTAGGCAAGTACTCTTCCACTGAGCCACACATCCCCAGCCCAAAAACATTATTCTTTTTCTTTCTTTCTTTTTTTTGGTATTGGGAATCAAACTCAGGACCTTGTGCTTGCCAAGCAGGCACTTGTGCCACTGAGCTATATTCCCAGTCCACCCCTCAGCTGACTATGGATTGAAACTGTGAGCTGAAATAACTCTTTCCTCCTTTAACTTGTGGGTATCAGGTAATTTGTTCTCAGCAAAGAGAAAAGTAACTAGGACAAGGAGATATAGCATTGAGAAGTGGTAAGATTAATGAAATATTTTAGATGTAGGGATAAAAGGATCTAACGTAGAATGTGAAGAAAATAAAATAAACCAGATAAATAGGAAGAACAGATAAGCTCAAATAACTCCCCAAATTATCTATTCTGTTGCTTCAAAAATATTTTAGTACATATGCTTATTTTTTTAAAGAGCAGAATATATTTGAGGGAAAGAAAGAGGGACAGAAGGGGGCTAAAGGAGTTGCCCCTACATATGCTAATTTGTTTCATTTATACCACTACAATAGTTTCTCTTAGTTCACTGAAGAGAAAATTTTATGCTTTTATCTATTTCTCCTTTGTAAGAGAGTCTTATTGTCTGTGACTTGTAGTCTGAGTAGCATTTTGGCTATTCTTTTAACATTATGATATCCAATATATTAACCATTTTTACTCTCGTTATATTGTTATAAAATTTTCTTTTTTCATAGAAGAGTGTTTTTATATTTTCTTTATTAAATCTACTTGTTTTACATTTAAAAAGAAAATAGGGGTTGGGGATTTAGCTCAGCGGCACAGCACTGCCTGGCAAGTGCGAGGTCGTGAGTTCGATTCCCAGTACCGGAAAAAAAAACAAAATAACAACAAGAACAACAAAAAAAAGTTATAAAACGATAATAAACACTGATTCACAAAATACAGTGATAAAATATGCAACAGAATCAACCATGCTTTTGAAACAGAAAACATCATAGTTGCCTTTACATATCTGAGTTCCACACCTGCAGATTCTACCAGTCTCAGATAGAAAATATTTAAACATTTGTATCCTTTTTTTTTTTTGTCTTTTTGAGACAGGGTTTCACTATGCAGTTCAGGTTGGCCTTGAGCTCACTATGTAGCTCAGGCTGCTCTCAAACTCGCAATGATCCTCCTGCCTCAGCCTCCCAAGTGCTGAGATTATAGGCGCTCGCCACCACTTCTGGCAAAAATTTGTATCTATATGCAATACTTATAGATTTGTCTTACTCTCTAAATGATATAACTATTTACATAGTATTTACATTGCATTAGTTATAAGTAATCTAGAGATGATTTCAAGAACACAGGAGGATATCTGTAAGTTATCTGCAAATATCATAACATTTTACAAAAGTGCATGTCTTGTGGGTGTCTTGGAGCCAATCCCCCCACCGATAAAAGACAAAAAAAAAAAAAAACCCAAATATTTGATGCAGATTATGGAGGAAATTGCGGGGATAAGTGGCCAATTTTTTTTTTTTTTTTGTCTTTTTGAGACAAGGTCTCACTATGCAGTTCAGGCTGGCCTTGAGCTCACTTTGTAGACCAGACTGACTTTGAACTTGCAACAATTCTCCTGCCTCAGCCTCCTGAGTGCTGAGATTACAGGTGTGCGCCACCATGACTGGCTGTGGACAATATAATTAAAGGAAATAATTACAGGATAGTTTACAAGTAGACTAGTGTGTATTATCTTATACTCACTATTTTGAGATTTCATAATTACCCCTCAAATTAGATATGCCTTACGACTCTCATCTGGATCCATAATTTAAAGGTATAGCATATTATTTCAAACACAGGCATTTCACAGATTCCAACTGAACTATTAAATCTTTTTTTTTTTTTTTTTTTTTGGTACTGGGAATCGAACTCATGACCTTGCATTTGCTAAGCAGGCGCTGTGCCGCTGAGCTAAATCCCCAGCCCCTTAACTATTAAATCTTGAGTAAGTACTTTTCACATCCTCTAAAATGCAGGATCAGCCATGGTAAGATAGCATGACAAACATATAACCCCGGTTGTCTATAGTATCCTATATATTAATACTTTTCATATTATTGGCTTAGTTTAACTTTAGGATGGTACTGGAAATTTTATTTTATGTTTTTGTCTCTTTGAGACAAGGTGTCACTATGCAGTTCAGGTTGGTCTTGAACTCACAACAATCCTCCTGCCTCAAGCCTCCCGAGAGCTGGGATTACAGGCCTGCACCACCACGCCTGGTTGAAATTTTATTTTTGATACTTTTTCATTAGGTAGACTAATGGGTATGAGAACAGGAAAGGGGAGGAGTAATACATAAATAATAACTCAAAACAGAAGTCTGCAGGACAGGAGACTTCTTAGTTAACCTGCTTTATCTAGGCAGTC
Organism: Chinchilla lanigera; assembly: GCF_000276665.1. NCBI lineage: Eukaryota > Metazoa > Chordata > Mammalia > Rodentia > Chinchillidae > Chinchilla > Chinchilla lanigera. Next base: position 25,879,913 of record NW_004955412.1, on the reverse strand, counting down.
TTCCTGCATGAGTCAGAGTTGGTCTGAGAATCACATAGAAATAGGTAATAAAGGACTTTTTCTTAGCCTTGTGGTATAATAAGAGAAAAAAGTGATGACTAAAACTCTTTGGAGTCACTGGTTTGATGTATGATTTAGGTATAACTTTCGTTTTTCACACATGCTAAGTACCTTAGGACATTAAAATTATTTTGGGCTGAATTTTGCTTTGATATATGTTTGAGATTCCACCACCGTCCTTTTATACTGTAAACCAGGCACTAAGGACTTTACCCATATTAACTCGTTTAACTCTTTCAACAATGCTATCAGATTGTCCTCATTTTATTGATGAAGAAACTGAGGTAGTCAGAGGTTGGTAAAAAAGTGGAATTTGAAGGCAGGCATTCTGATTCTAGAATTTTTGAACTGATTGATTCATTGAGGCAGGGTCTCACTATATTGTTTTGGTTGTCCTCAAAATCCTGGACTCCAGTGATCATACCTCAACCTCTTGTCCTGGGATTACAGGCATGTGCTGACATGCCTGGTTTTGGAATACATATTCTTAATGCACAGCTAGACTGTGCTGCTCTCAGAAAAAAAGGAAGAGGACAGCATCAGTTCTGGAACTTTCTTAGGCTTCTTCACCTACAAACTTATAAACTATGGTATGCTATTTAGCTGTTTATTTATTTGTGACAGGGTCTCACTTTATAGTACAGGCTTGCCTTAAGCTCACTATGTAAGCTCAGGCTGGCCTTGAACTAGTGGCTATCCTGCCTCCCAAGTGCTGGGATTTCAGGGGTGCGACACCACACCATTTGGTCTGTTTTTAATGTGACATATGAAGACGATTATCTCCTCTTGTACTTCATCCTACTGTTTAATCCTTTGGTTTTCCTATAACAATAGTTATTTTTTCTAGTTAAAAATGTGGCTGATCTCAGCCTTTTCTTTTAAAAACCTAAAGCATTTGCTACGTAAAAACCAATTGCATAGTTCAGTCACATTAATTTAGTCAGCCTGCTCAGTTACAAGTCCGCTTTGACAAATAAATCCACTATGATTTTTTTTTTTTTTTTTTTTTTTTTTTTTTTGAGACAGGGTCTTGCTATGCAGCTCAGGCTGGCCTTGAGCTCACTTTATAGCCCAGGTTGGTCTCGAACCCGCAACGATCCTCCTGCCTCAGCCTCCCAAGTGCTGGAATTACAGGCGTGCGCCACCATGCCCGGCTCCTCCACTATGATTTTAAAGTTAATAATCCAAGATAAAGATGATTTTCGGCCGGGTGTGGTGGTGCACAACTTTAACCCCGGCACACGGGAGGCTGAAGCATGAGGATCCTTGCGAGTTCAAGGCCAGCCTAGGCTACAAAGTGAGTTTAAGACCAGCCTGAACTGCACAGTGACACCCTATCTCAAAAAAAAAATTTTTTTTTAGGCTTTGAAGAATACGAAGGACATATCTCAGAGCTATGCACCGGACTTGGTGTGCTACTGTTCATTAAATTACAGCACTTTAAGGAGCGTTCAGAAGTGGGTAATACACTAACTTTTACCAGCGGTCACAAGAGCTGTCATAACTGATAGGCACCTTTTTACTCTCCTTACACTTGATAGTATGAAAAACTGGGAAAACTATGTCTTTCCAAATCACCAAGGATGGGGAATAGCACTGGAGAGAAAGTTCTGCGGGGCTATTTTTCCACGTTCATGTTCTAGACACGCTGTACAAAAGCAATCAAGCCATCTAAGCATTCCCTGGTCACACCTCCTCAGACTCTCTGGAAGAGCACAGATCACAGCCAGAATCACGTTACTGTTCTGCACATAACAGGCTTCAATTTCTTGAAAATCCACGGCACGCTAACTACTTGGGTGCCCATCTGCCTTCTACCGCCTCCCCCAGAGCCGCTCTCCGCTCAGCCTTTGCGCCTCCCTCGACCGAGCCCTGCTGGGCTCCCCAGTCTCCACCCCGCACGTCAGCCTCTTCACCTGGAGGCCACTTTAGAGGGAAGACAGGCAGAGGGAGCGAGCGAGCGGGCGCAATGGTCAACTCCTCCTCAAACTGCGGCCCCCGCGCGGGCCTCACCCCTCCTCCCGGGGGCTGAGACTGGAGAGGAAGTGGGAAGGTTCCGATCTCCCCTCATCCAGCGCCCTCATGCCCCCACCCTTCTCCTCGGCTCGGGGCGGCGGCGCGCCTCGTCCCCGCCCCTCGCCGCCGGAGAGGAGCGGGCGGCGCGGGACGGCTCACGGAGAAAGGCGCGGGTCAGGCGAAGGCCTCGGCCCCGAAGCCACGTCCTTCGCAGCCGGAGACCCCAGCCACTCGCCCGCCGGCGAGCGAGGGCCCAGGACCGCCTCGGAGACGGCGGGGGCCGGAAGCGCGCTCGCGTCACTTCCGGGCGGTGCAGCGGCGGCCGCTTGGAAGATGGCTGCGCCCTGTGGCTCGGAGCTGCCCGCCAACTCGCCGCTAAAAATCCCGAAGATGGAGGTGCTCTCCCCGGCTTCTCCTGGTGGCCTGAGCGACGGAAACCCATCGCTGTCCGACCCTTCCACGCCTCGGGGTGCCTCCCCGCTCGGGCCGGGCAGTGCGGCGGGCTCGGGGGCAGCGGCGTCCGGGGGTCTCGGGCTGGGGCTGGGGGGCCGCAGCGCCGCCTCGTCCTCGGTCTCCTTCTCCCCTGGTGGCGGCGGTGGCGGGGCTGCGGCAGCCGCCGCCGCCGCCTGCCGGGGCATGTCGTGGACGCCGGCCGAGACGAACGCCCTCATCGCAGTGTGGGGCAACGAGCGGCTGGTGGAGGCGCGGTACCAGCAGCTGGAGGGAGCCGGCACGGTGTTCGGCAGCAAGGCCCCCGGGCCGGCCATGTACGAGCGCGTGTCCCGGGCCCTGGCCGAGCTGGGCTACGAGCGGACCCCGTCCCAGTGCCGGGAGCGCATCAAGGTAACCGGCCGCCCGGCCTGGGGCAGCGAACCAAAAGCTGAGCAGCGGGGAAGCGGGCCTCGGGGGCGGGGGCCGGTCTGAGCGCAGGGCTCCCCTCCGGGGCCCGGTGGGCGACTCGCATCTCCGCCTTTATCTTCTCTCCCTGGGAAGAGGGCTTTTTTCCTTATGGCCGCCAGCCCGTAGGTTTCCTGAGTTTGAAGTTGGGCGTGCCTGCCGCCGCCCCTTTTTCTTGCCAATGGAGGCTGTTCTGCGCTCTGAAGTTGCTAGTTGCTCATTGTGCGCGGTGCGGCTGTCCCCGCGCCGCTGGCGCGTCTCGCCCGAGCCGCCGGGCCCGACGCTTTGTTCCACGCAGAGGGGCTCCCAGGCGGAGGCTTGCCAGCTGGGGCGGGGTTGAGGAAGGGCAAAACGGGGGCCGTTGAGCCCCCAGTTAGAAATTTTCCGTAGGTGGTGGATCCTTGCAGAAAGCGCCTTGGAAGGGCTGGCCTTTGTGTCGGACCCTTTGGTTCTAACTTGAGGTGCGAAGGGTGAGTGAGATTTGGGATGTTTTGGAGAGTTGGAAAGCTTGATTTTAGCTAGGTTGTGTATTGTTGTCGTGGAGGTAGTGGGCACCTTGAAAATTAGCCAGGCTGAGAGTTGTTCTGGAATTTGGGTCGTCGGCCTCTACAGAATTCTGTTGGCTTGAGCTCTGCTGTTTCTGACAAGTCCCTTGAAAGCCAGTTTACTGTGCTGTAGTCACTGTGCCAGATGTGATGACGAGTAAACCTCTTTGCATCTGGCTGTCCTCGTGAATCTGCACGTTTAATGCAGATGCTTGATGTGAGCTCCTGACTTTTATCTAGGCATTTGTATTATTGGCAGATAAAAGAGTTGTATTTTAGTTAAGTTCTTGGCCTCCTCGTAACATCTGCGGAAAGATTTAGACAGGATTCTCCTAGTTTTCACTGAAAATACTTCTATTACTTAGTCATAGTCTCTGCATACTTTCCTGGTAGGGCTGGCATTTTTTCTGGGAACTCCTGGGGGTGGGGTTAAAAATCATTAAAACAGTTTTAAGTAAGCGCAATCTCATAAAAGAACAACCAGAATCCAGTAAGAACAATAAGAGTACTCACACCAAGGGAAAGGTTTGCCAGAGTTATGAGGTCCTGGCTCCATAGTGTTCATTTGCCCACTTTGTTACTTAGAAATTTGGTCCAGAGCATACTAGCCGCTGTGGGAGAAACTTCAGACGCAGTAACTGCTGTGGAAGAAACGTCACCCATTACAAAATTAAATTAGTTTTTTGATGTCATATGCCTTGTGGCTTCATATGTATCCCGTTTTTTAAAGAAAAATGTTATTAAAGTAGTAGCTAAGAGGGAAAAGCTATTCTATGAATTTCAGTCATTGTTCTATTCAAGGTCGTTAAGGATAAATTTTTCGTAGAGCTTTCGCACTGCTCTGGGTAGCACCCAGCCGTAAACATTTCTTGAGTTTAGAACTTTTTTTTTTAGCGCGTTTTAGGCATGTGTAACTGTTTTAGTTTGCTTAATTTTTGTCCATAGAAATTTCCCAAATTGTGCCTGGGTGCACACCTGAAATCTCAGCACTCAAAGGTCGAAGGAGTTGGTAGGCCACCCTGCACCACACAGACAGGCTCTCTTGAAAAAAACTAAAATAAAAAAAGGAAAAAAAACAAAGACATTATCAGAGGGAAAAAGTATGCTCATTGAATTAATTAATTCATTTATGTCTTTTTTTTGTTTTTGTTTTTGGTCCTTTTGAGACAGGGTTTCACTATGCAGTTCAGGCTGGCCTTGAGCTCACTTTGTAGCCCAGGCTGGTCTTGAAGTCCTCCTGCCTCAGCCTCCCAAGTGCTGGGAATACAGGTGTGCACCACCACACCAGTGCTCATTAAATTTAATCTCTCCATAAAATTGTTTCTCAAACAACCCGGAGATAGCTAGTTAGCTTGCTTCATTCTCCAGTTATGAGAAGGAAACCTAAACCAAAGAAGGGAGATTAGGCCTCTGAAAAAATCTTTTTTTAAAAAAGTGGTTCAGTTTACCTGTCTCAGACAGGTAAGATCAAGTTGAACTCAGACTCCTAGCATATTTTGATAATATGCAGTTGATGCTTCTGGGATCTCTGATCCACAGTAGTGGGTGTTAAGAAGGAGGGCAGCTAACAGTTGTTTTTTTGAAGTGCTCTACTCTTTAAATGATTTTAGTTAGGAAACCTGTACTTTGTTAATGTTGTTCTTTCCTGCCATATTTATTATGCTCTTGAGGTTTTGATCTGGCTTAATTCATTAACATACTTGTTAAATTCATCAAATGAAGTCCAGAAAGATAATTTTATAAGTATAAAAATCTACAACAGTGCTCTTGACACTTTGGAACATAGACTTTGGAACACAGTTTGAAAAATACTACTTTAAAGCTAAACTCTGAGCTAGGTGGGCATGGTGGCACATGCTTGTAATCCCAGCATTTGGGAAGATGAGGCAGGAGGACTGATGGGAGTTCAAGGTCAACCTAGGCTATGTAGTGAGTTTGAGAGTTCAAGGCCAGTGTAAACTACATTATCAAGATCCTGTCTCAAAAAATAAAAATAAAGCTCTGCCCCTTAAGAAGACTTAGTGTGAATATGATATTAAACATAGAAGCAAGTTGGGCTTGGTGGCCTACTTCTATAATCACAGTGCTTGGGAGGCTGAAGCAGGAGGATCTCCGAGTTCAAGGCCAACCTGGGCTACACAGTGAGTATAAGGCCAGCCTGAACTGCATAGCAAGACCTGTCTCAAATAACTGGAGAAAAAAATAGAAGCAAATGTGGTCACTTGAAATCACACCCTTATGTAACTATGAGGTGGCTGTTCAAGTAACACAAATTATGTGTATGAAGATAAAAATACAACCTTAAATTCTCAGAGTCTGAAGCCCTGAAAACAAATCCTTAGATCCTAGTTTCAGAAATACTGATTTTTAGAACAAGTGATTTAGGAATCTCTCACTTTATTATATTGATGAGAACTGCCAAAAGAAATTCAATAATGCTTTTTGCTGTAATTTTACAAAATGGAAAGTAGTTCAGTAAGATGCAAAAAAATAAACTTCTTGAACAGATTTGTGTAGCTCACTAAAATGTGAATTTGGGGCTAGGGATGTAGTTCAGTATAGCAGGAACAAGGCTCTGAGTTCAGTTCCTAGCTCTCAGAACAAAACAGCCAACAAACAGCCGAGCTTCTTCACCAACACCTGTAATGTTAGCACTCTGGGAGGAGGACGGCAGATTCAAACCCAGCCTGGTCAGTTTATCAGTTTAGCATGACGCTGTCTCAAATTAAAAAATAAAGCTGCACATGGTGGCGCATGCCTCGGATCCTTGGGAGGCTGAGGCAAGTTGATCGCTGCTTGAGTTTGAGGCCAGCCTGAATTACATATGAGACTGTCTCCAAAAAATAAAATTAAAATTAAAAACATTTTAAAAAGGGGGTGCTGAAGAGGTACCACAAGCCCTTGGTTCTGGAGTTTAGTGTAAGTGTCTTTCAGGGAGGAAAATACCATGTGACTCATTTATGTTTCTGGTCTAGTATATTTGGTGGTCCTATGAAAAAATTTAATTATGAAAAATCATTAGATAATTTGTTCTAAGTTTTTTGTGTGCCGGGAATCGAACTCAGAACCTTGCGCTTGAGACGCTTATGCCACTGAGCTATATCCCTTGCCCCAGTTTGTTCTAAGTTTGAAAGGAAGTGATAAGCAGTAACCAGGTTTGCCCAGTGGACTTCACCTCACATGAAGGTATCAGAAGGCTGAGTCTTCTACCAGCCCTTTTCACAGTGACCCTTCTGAGCATCTAGCCTTAAAGCACATCATGTCCCTTCTCAGGATGGTACCTGTCATTATATAATGAAGTAAAATTGTTAATACAAAAATTGAATTAAGGACAGCCGTTGAGGTGCACACAGGAGAATCATTATGAGTTCAGGGCCAGCCTGAACTGCATAGTGAAACCCTGTCTCAAAAAGACAAAAGAAAAGAAAAGAAAAATTGAATTAATAACTCAGATTTTGATACTAAAGTCCTTTTTGATGTGGTTGAATTTTTTTTTTCTGGTACTGGGAATCGAACTCCCGACCTTGCACTTGCCAGGCAGGCGCTGTGCCGCTGAGCTAAATCCCCAGCCCCGCTAAAGTCCTTTTTTAATACTGTTGGCATGACTATAAGCATTCAAGATTTTAATTGAGAGTCAGATACAAACCTTTGTTTAGTGCCTCAGAGTTTCATTTTGATGTCTGTCGTGTTATTGGTGTTCTGTCTTTTGGATAAAATGGATGTGTTTGGCTCTGCCTTGTTACATAGATTGTTGTTTAGTCTGAAGTTTTGTTGTGTTTCTGTTTGCCAGAAGACAATTTGTCTGTTAACAGTTCCAGCCTAGTTTTGGGGTCAGATAAACAAATCTGGAAGTTTTTTTTCTAGTGTTTGCATGGTTTTTCTCCTGTAGACCTTCTGCATAGGAGAACTGCTAATGTATAGTTCCTACAAGAGTTTACAGTCCAGCTAAAGCTTGTAAACACACATCAGAGAGTTAGAAAAAAAGGGTATAAAACAATACAAGGAATGGTATGCAGGGCGTTACTTAAGGGTTACATGAGTAAATACTGTAAGTGTGATGACTTAAAAGTTGGGCATGATCTCATCATTGTCCATACTGGAGTAGTTGAAAGATCTGTCTGGACTGGGAAATTATGAAGTATTCACTTCTGAGCCAGATGCTACATTCACACTTCAATCATTTAATCTGCTACACTGCAAAACTCATTCTTATATCTCTCCCATATTTTGAGTGTTCTCCAAAAATTTGCCTCTTAAGAGTTAGCTTTAGGTTTTTGAATGTGACATGTACTAGCTCTGCTTCAAGATGAAATGCAAGGTGATTGTGTATGACCCAAAAAATTTGCCTTTACCAGACAAGGTGCACACCTGTTAATCCAAACAGCCTGGGAGCCTGGATCATGCTTTTGAGAGCAGCCTGGGCAATTTAGTGATTTACCAAGACCCTGTCTAAAAAAAAAGAGAGAAACAGAAAAGAAAAGATAAGCCAGGTGTGGTGGCACACACCTATAATCCCAGCACTTGGGGAGGCTTAGGCAGGAGGATCATTGCGAGTTCCAGACCAGCCTGGGCTACAAAGTGAACTCAAGGCCAGCCTGAAATGCACAGTGAGACCCTGTCTCAAAAAGACCAAAAAAAAAAAAAAAAAGGAGAGGGAGTAAGAAGAGGGTGGGAGTGAGGATATAGCTCAATGCAAAAGCCCTGAGTTAAATCCCTAGTATCACAACAAACAAAAACCTTACCTTTTTTGGCATTTGCTTATCATATATATTTAATTATATCTTTGGCTTAACAAAATGATTATTTTCTATGGGCACTGTTTAGGTTTATTTAGTCACTGTCGTTATCATTGAAACAAATTTTGTACTTGAACACACAAATCACAATACATAGTTATTTGTTTTTCATTTTAGTTTAAGCCTTCTGGTTTGTAAGAATCAGTAGTGGAGAGATAGCCTGGAGCCAAAAGATACCTTTGTCCTGGTGTAAGCATTTGAATAGACTCTGCTCAGCATTGAGGACTTTAGATGTTTGCAGACTAGACTTCTGCATTATCATTGAAACATGTGGTAAGCCATTCAACTAGTTCCTAAGAAAGACTTGGTCAGATCTTTTCCCAGCTTCTGTTGTTTTCATCCCTATTGTTTGGAAGGTTGTGAGTTCCAGCTTTGTTTGCTTAAAAATTTGATAGAGGTTTGGTATGTATTTTAGGAGAACCGGCCATCTTTGACTGGTGACTATACACTTTTTTTTTTTTTTTTTTTGGTCTTTTTGAGACAGGGTCTCGTTCTGCAGTTCAAGCTGGATGTGAGCTCACTTTGTAGCCCAGGCTGGCCTTGAACTCGAAACAATCCTCTTGCCTCAGCCTCCTGAGTGCTGGGATTACAGGCGTGTGCTACCACACCTGGCTGACTATAATATTTTGGCTTGCTGTTTTGGAAGAGATCCTAACAAGGTCTTGCTCAAACTGAATGAATAGGATTTTAAATTTATTTCCTACCATTTTGAGAGTGGAGTTATATTTTCTGGATACTTCATTGAGATAAAATATAAAGGGAAAAATAATTTAGAAAGCATGATGTATAAACAGTGCCATTCAATAAAAGTTTCTGTGATGATAGAAATGTTCTTTAGGTCAGTTCATGTTATTGTGCCCTTGAACTGTGGCTAGTTTGCCTGAAAACTGAATTCTTAGTTTTATTTAATTTCAATTAATCTGATTTAAAATTTTAAGTAGCCACATGTAGCTAGTGGTCACCATATTGATCACTTCGTAGGAAAAGTTGTATATTAGTCTTTATTTTGTAAAAAGGATTCTCTTGGATACATATTCAGACCTCTAGGGGGAGCTGTGGATTCCTTCTTACTCTTACTACCTTGGTAGAAGTCAAGAAAAATGGCTTTAGTACAAGGAATAAAAGTATTATAGCCTCAACTGGCAGAGGCTGGCAGTGTATATGTTCTTGGTTCTGTAGGACATTGCTGTCCAATAGAACTTTCTGTAGTAATGGAAGTGTTCTGTATTTGCTCTAATATGGTAATCAAACTATAGGTGACCATTGGCCGCTTGCTGTCTGACTAGAATGACTAACACAATTTTAATTTTATTTAGTTTTAATTAAATTTAAATAGCCACATGTAACTAGTGGCTATTGTGTTGGCCAGAACAACTTTGGCATAATGGTTTTCAAACTTATTTGTTATATACTCCAGAAAGAGTTTTGAAATCCATGTATCTTCCCAAATGTTTTTAGATTGACATTAAAATTTCACATAATGGGCCGGGGATATAGCTCAGTGGCACAAGTGCTTGTCTGGCAAGCACAAGGTCCTGAGTTTGATTCCCGGTACCAAAAAAAAAAAAAAAAAGAAAGAAACAATTTCTCATAATATATTTAAGAGCTTATAGAAGGTCAGTAGAATATAAAAATAGTCAACCTAATTTGAGATAAATAAGATGAATATGGCTATAAAATATATGCATACTATACTTTGAATCTGCAAAATCCACATAAAATTTATCAAATGTATCATGAAAATGTTGGTTATTAGGAAATAGTCTAGTAACATTTAAAAGAAACAATGTCACAAACCTAAATTGCCTTGGTCAATCTAAATTCTGGAGTCAAGCTTCATCTAAAAAAGGCAAACATATACAGAGCAGCCAAAAAAAGTACATATTAGGAAAAGAAAAACTTGTATACATATTTTTACATTAAATTTATTGAGACATTATGAGATTAATGCAAGTTACCTTTGGCCTCTACAATTACAGTAGGTGCTGAGAGTGGTGGTCATGAACCTCCAGACATGTATTAGTGTAGCAAACCGCTGAAGTGTGAGTACATTCTTCTGTCAGAGTTCATATATATATGACTGGACATGACAGGAATCCCTAAGGTTTTAAGGTGCCCTAATCACCAGTGCAGGAGGCATATGGCTCACTTTGGAACTCTAAAGAACTCCAAGCTTTGGATCTTTGGAATATCTTTCCTGGCTGATACAGTGGGACTCGGCCCTTGTATTCTTCTGTTATTGGAAATCCCAGAACCAGGAGGATTAAAATGGAAAGGGAGGAGCTTAGCTCTTGGCTAAAGTCCAGGTGTCCTGGTGGTGGAGGGTAATGTGGATGGATATCTTGCCCATTTCCCCTTATTAGATTTAACTAGTAGGTGCATCACATGCTTCCTTTAAAATAATAAGATCTGAAATAAAGACTTGTTTTTTCAATATTCAACAAATATTTTTGCCTCCTGTGATAGGCTCGAGAAATACAGCCATGAACCATTTACCTTTAAGGTGTCTGCCTTGCCACGAAGGAGTCAGGTTGAAAGGACTAGTTACACATTGTGGACAAGGCTGTGTGTCTTGCTGATGTGAAGTTTGTGATCCTTCAGGAGTACATATCATTCTAGGTTCTCAGGAAGCTGGATCCTGGAGCTGAAGTAGCACTTAACTGGCAGAAGTCAGTAGGGTAGGTGAGCAAGCAGCTGGTTTAGAGCTCAGGCAGCAGAACCCTCAATAGTGCAAACTGCAGGGTGTGGTTTTTTGTTGTTTTTTTTTTTTGGTACCAGGAGTCGAACCCAGGGCCTTGCACTTGCCAGGCAAGTGCTGTACCACTGAGCTACTTACTTCCTGGCCCTGTATAGTACAAACTGCAAATGCAGTAAAATGTATTTCTCCATGAGCCTCGACTATAAGCATCCAAATAGTGAAATTGTTTCAAAAATTCTTAGTGATCAGTTGTTTAAAAAGTCATCTCTTGTTGGGTATGCTGGCACATGACTGTAATCCCAGCACTAGGGAGGCTGAGGCAGAACGACCACTGCATATTCAAGGTTAGCTTGGGCTACGCAGAGTTCAAGGCCAGCTTGAACTATATAGTGAGACCCTGTCTCAAAAGAAAAAAAAAAAAATAATGCCTTTTTACTAACCAACAATTTACTGTAATGCATGGCAAATGGTGAGTTAAAAGCTACAGATGATAGGTTGGTGGTTTCATAAAGATTCATATAAGAAGGTGATTCATATAAGAAGATTCATGTAAGTTTGGGATGACAATATGTGGATATATCAATTCTAGGTAATGTTTGCTAATTTTTTAGTGTTGAGCTGGACTTGTACAAATACCTAATATATTTCTCATTCTTTAATATATATACTAGAAAGAAGAAACCAAACTGCATCTTTTTAAGACTACAACCCACAAAAGGTATATGTTTACCCTGGGACATAGTATTTTAATGACATAACATATATGTAAAACTGCAATAAATCACCAGGCATGGTGGCGCACACCTATAAAACCAGCACTGTGGTAGGCTGAGACAGGAGGACTGAAAGCTCAAGACCCATTTGGGCATTTTGTGACTTAGCAGGACCCTGTTCCAAAATAAAGGGACACTGCAAGTTCAATCCCCAGTACCGAAAAAGATAGAGATCACTTATGTAACATTTACTGTGTGCCATACCTGGTCCTAAGTGCTTTATAAATATTATTTAACCACACTATGGCTCTATAGCTAATTACATGCAATACACTATTGTATTTGAACACAGGCAGTCCAGCTCCAGAGCCTCTTTAGTGTAACAGTATGTGATACAGGAAAGCACCCGTCCCAGCGCCTGCACCTGGCAGGCCATCTTCCTCGCCTCTCCTCTTGCTCCTCCCTATCCCTTTCCAGCATTTCTTCCCCCTTCCGCCCCAGTCCTGCAGCACCACTCTTCCACCCCTTCTCCAGCCACAGCCTGAGTGTTTCCAGAAACTCCCTCACCTAAAACCGGTGCAAAGAAAACCTGGGCCAGTGGGGGCAGCCGCTCCCACTGGTACTGAGCCGAAGGGTCACTCCTTGGGGACTGGCAGCTCAGGGTCACGTTGGCCCCCACCCGGGGCACACCCAGGAGACTGCAGGATGGAGTCGCTGGAGGAACTGAGGAAGGGAAAACAGGTTAAAACCCACACCGTGAGACAGGAGGGACCCACACACACCCCATGTGTCACTGGATGTCCTGCCCCGTCCTTGCCCCTTGGGAGAGAGACCCACCTGAACTCCTGTGGGGTGGGAAGGGATCTGGAAGTGTGTGCTTCTCACTCACCCAGCACGCTGAGTTCCACAGTTTTGCTGTCATGGCCCTTGTTTTGCACATTCACGGAGCAGCTGTAGGAGCCAGAGTCTTTTTCCTGGAGGCCCTGCAGCTTCAGGGACACGTTCCGGGAGGGCATGGAGTAGACCAGGGATACTCCAGGGTTGCCTGACACGGTACCATTGATGTAGGCCAACACCTGGTGGGGTTAGGACACGTCCTTGTTACTCCATGTGCCCTGTGTTCACAGTTCAGCCTGTCTCCTTTCCAGAACTAGCCTTCTTCATGTGACGCTCAGTATTCAGCCCTCTCCCCAGCAGCCCCTCACTGCGCTGAGGTCTCTACATCAGCATGGTTTTTGTTCCCTTATCTACTGCCAGTTCATTTCCCACTGGGGTTTCAGAAGGGGATCACAACTCACTAGAATTGATTTCTCCACCCTCTAATGGACCATAAACTACAGCTGATAAGAGCACTAGAAGATACTAAAGTGAGATCAAGATGTTTTCAATCATTGTGGTCATTTAGACATAGGAAACCAAAACTCCAGAAACATCATTAATTTGTAATAACTCGTCCCAGATACTCCTCTGAAATGCTTTATTCTTTGTTGCCCTGGGTAGTTGGAGCCTAGGGTTTGAGTGTAAAAGGCAAAGAAAATAGGCTGTAAGAAGAAATGAGACTGGAGACATAAACAGGAGGTCAAGTGGAAGTAAGGAGTTTGGAATTTAGTCATCAAGGGATTTTAGGCTGGTAGTGATAAGATTAGGCTTAAATTTTAGAGCAGTCACTGGCTGTAATGTGCGGAATGGAAAGGGTACAACTAGAAGCACAAAGATTAGAAGTTTCTTGCAGTGGCTGGATGCAAGGTGCAGGTAGTGGCTGTGAGGCTGGAGAGGAGGATGTTTTATGCATATCACAGTCAGGCTGTCTAAAGAATCTGGACATTTTCATTTACATGATTTGTTAGATCTTAATTTATGATGTAATTTGCCATCTACTTTACCAACTAACACAAGATTCCTTGCTGTAATCAATACAAATCTTCACAGTGTCTTCCTAGCTTACATTTTTAGGATTCATTTCTTAGAACCTAATGAAGTGTAAGTAGAACAGTGTATGGGCAGTCTGATCTGTTGACTGCATGTTTTCTACAGACTTCTGCTCTGGTCTGCTCCTCAGTATCCAGAAATGATTATACTACATTATTTTTCCTTCTTAACATTATCAAAGGTGAAGAGCTAAAATTCAGATCTAAAAGTTCAGATATTAGTTATTGTAGTTACCCTGAATTGGGCTTCTATTATTAGGCTCAAGTAGAATAGCAGTTTTCCCCCCTTGGAAAGCTACATCTGTAATGTTTACAAATGAAATAAAATGGGGTGAACACTTTTTGAATTTGATAAAGTAGTATTGTAAAGTGCTTTAAACTTTAAACATTTGATTGTTAGGATTCCAGTAAATTAGGCACGCTTTCATTTTTTTCCCCGTTGTGGGGCCCATATACTGTGTCGTTTTCTGCTTCCTTGTCACCAGTGCAGAAACTTCAGCCAGTGTTTAAGATGAATTCATAATTCTTTGCCTCAGATGCCTAAGTTGTAATTTATCTGGGGTTTATAATGTGTGGAGTTTTTCTCTTGTTCTTCTAAATACGTAATTGAAAGATGTCTGCATTCAGGAAGAGATATTTAAATTAAATCTATATAATTCTCACCTACTTGAGTTGAGACAGTCCTTGAGAGCCAGTGGAAATACTTTTTTCTTGGCATTATGTGAGTATAATCCCAGCACTTGGGAGGCTGAGGCAGGAGGATCATTGCAAGTTCGAGGCCAGCCTGGGCTACACAGTGAGCTCAAGGCCAGCCTGAACTGCATAGCGAGACCCTGTCTCAAAAAGACAAAAAAAAAAAAAAAAAAAAAAAAAATTCATTTATCTGAATAATCTAATTGTTTCCAATTGATGTTAGTACAACTAGAACAAAAGTTCATACTTACCCAAAACTGCTTTTTTAAAAAAATTGGAACTAACTTTTCTCTAATGGAATAATCTGCTTTATGATTTAGAAAGAATACAATAGATCAGAAAGTACCTTGACCTTATATTTGGTATCTCAACAGCCTATACACAATGTTAAGGTTTTTTATCCACTCAGTTATTCATTTCTTCATCAAAATTTATTGAGAGCTGGGTGTGGTGGCACATACCTGAAATCCCAGCACTCTTGGAGGTTGAGGCAAAGAGGTCACAAGTTTGAGCCCAGCCCGGACAGTTTAGCTACTTATCAAGATGCTGTCTCGAAAATAAAAAATCAGAAAGCTTTGGGGCTGTAGCTTAGAGTAAAGGCCCTGGGTTACTGTGCTTAACCCAAGTACTGAAAAAAAAAGGGAAGAAAATAATGATGTTTAAGATTCGTAATTCAAGACAGTTAACATAATGAAGACAAAAGCTCTTCAAATATGATATTCTTTGATAAAGCCTTATTGGCCTTAGAAGTTTGAGTGCTACAGCTTTCATTATGTATAAGAAATAGAAATTTGTCAGGCATGGTGGTACACTTCTGTAATCCTACCACCCAGTACTAGGGAGACTGAGTGAGGTAGGATCCATGCGAGTTCGAGACCACCCTGGGCTACATACTGACTTCAGGGTCAGCCTTAACCACCAAGCAAGACCCTATCTCAAAAAAAAAATCAATTTTGTTTTATGAATGATTTACATAATTTGTTATTATTCTTTTGTATGGTGTATATCTAACTGTCCTGGAGGTTTGTACTACTAGACGGCAGAGTGCTGCATTATTACTCTTCGTTCAGTGACTAGGTTATGAGCACCTCCTCTTGACCCGAGCACTGTGCAGGGTCCCAAAGGTAGTTTTGAGCCAAATAGATAATTTCCTTTCTCTCTTGTACAAATTAGGAAAATTAGGAAGCAGGCTTAATAGTTGGGTTTTTGAGACATTGGAGTTGTCACAATTTTAAAACAGTATAAAGTACTTTTTTCTTTATACTGTATATGTAATATAATCATGCTACTAAATTAAGAGGAAAAATCAAAGGAAAAATTTTAACTTCATTACAGCATTTTCATAAAATGTTTTGATATATTTCAAAAAGTGATAGTGATGAATACAATTTTAATTTCAGTATACTTCCATGCACCAAAAAGAATGAGAGATCTACATGCCTTTTGTTCTCTCAGACTCCCAAGCATATATAAAGGTCACTTATGCCTCTTATTGTCTTCATGTAGAGTTTTGCCTGCCTCCTGCTTCTTATAAATAGGTTGCGTGGTGAGTGAAGCTTAATTCTCTGGGCTGGTAGTTAGGGTCCTTTTCCCCATTGATTTAGGTGTTAGTGAGTCATTATATTTGTGCCAACACTAAAAACTGTTGACAATGATTAACTGATTGGCTTTTAGCTATAAAAGAGGAACTGAATAAAGCTTAAAAAAACATAATGATATAGCTAGTTGTTTCTAAACTTGAATATGTGGGCAAATATGTTTATATAATGATATTTAAAACAATGCTATTTAATATATACAAATAGACATCTAGGTATAAAGTCCTTTTATCCGTGAAGCCTACATGTTATACAAAAATAGATTTTTAAAACTTTAAGTACTAACAAAATGAAAAATAAAAGTCGAGTTATTTCAGTACTTTGGTTGATATGGATTAGCATATCAACCATATTAGTTGCTTTTCCTAACATGTCTCTGATGTGGACTGCTACAATAATATCCTTTTGGGCCGTGGATATAGCTCAGCAGCACAAGCGCCTGCCTGGCAAGTGTGAGGTTCTGAGTTTGATTCCCAGTACAAAAAAAAAAAAGATTCTTTTGAGTATGTTATCCGTACATGTTATTCCCACCATGTGCCTTGTGATACAGCACTGCTTTTGTTTTTCTGTACTTACTGACCTTTATTTTTTTTAGTTTTTGTCTTTTGGAGACAGGGTCTCGCTATGCAGTTCAGGCTGGCCTTGAGCTCACTTTGTAGCCCAGGCGGCCTCGAACTCGCCAAGATCCTCCTGCCTCATCCTCCTGAGTGCTGGGATTACAGGCGCGTCTGCCACCACACCCAGCTTTTTTTTCTTTTTTTTAGACAAGGCCTCACTATGCAGTTCAGGCTGGTGTTGACCTCACTTTGTAGCCCAGGCTGACCTCAAACTCCCAATGATCCTCCTGTCTTAGTCTCCTGAGTGCTTAGTCTCCTGAGTGCTGGGATTACAGGCATGCACCACCATGCCCGGTTTAACCTTTATTTCATAAGGCCCTTTGGTCTTCATATTATGGGACTGTATCATTTTTGTAGTAATTACAATGATAGCTAATGTTTACTGAGTGCAAGCAATTAGGCAAAGTGTTAAATGCTTTATTGTTTTCTCATTTAATGCTTATAACAAGTCCAGAGTAGAAGTATTGTCGTTAGCTCTGTCTTACAGATGGAGAAATTAAAGCACAGAGATTAATTTGTCTAATATCACAGACCTTGGAGGTGGTGACTTGAGATTAAGTAGTCTTCAGAACCCCAGAGTTTATAGTGCCTCCTTATGAGTCAGCAGCCCACATTTATTTTTTTTTAATTTTTTTTGTTTTTTTTTTTACAGTACCAGGTATTGAACTCATGATCTTGTGCTTGCCAGGCAGGCGCTGTGCCACTGAGCTAAATCCCCAGCCCCAACCCACATTTATTGAATTTGACAATTAAAGTAGTGTTTTTGGCAATAAGTGTCATAAACAAGCAAATGCAATACTAAAATCATGCAGGTAGTAACACCTAGATAGACACATTATGTGTATAGTGTTTATATATATATCTCTTAACATTGAAAGTAAAACAGATTTTTAAAATTCTTGCAGAGAATTAATTATTTCCTAAGCTTATAGACACAAAGAAAAACATTGATTTGGAAGTTAAGGGAGAATATAAAAGAAGCAAAGTGAAGTCTTTATTGTAGAATTTATTTATTCAAGACTTTATAGAAGTGATGATATTTATTGGACTACCAACTCCTTGTGATGGGAGTTTGAATTCTAGCAAATGTTTACAAAGAAGTAGTAGTTTTTGACAGTAAGACCAGGTAAGCTCATGGCTTACCAAGAGAGGCTAAGGAATATGTTCATTACCTTATGTGTTGCATTGTTTGCCTAATGCAGTGGTGGTGAACCTTGTATCATTGAAAGCTCTAGAAGACTTCATCACTGGCCTAATATATAAATGGCTTGCGTATGTAGCATCTTAGAGATATAGTATAAGGGTGAGACAGACTGTTTTGTAATATATTCAAGTCACTCTCTGTATAAGGACACTGGTCAATAATGGAGCATATATGTGAAGGTAGTCCCATAAGATTTAATAGAGCTCAAAATTACCTGATCATGGCATTATAGTCTTTCTAGAGACTTACGGCAAAGCATTAATCAACACGTTTGCGGTCATGTTAGTGTAAACCTACTCTGCTGCCAGTTGCATAAAATATCGCATTTACAATTGTGGACTGTACCTAATACTTGATAATAAACAACTGTATTACTGGTTTATGTATTTGTAATATTTTTCTCATTACTTTAGCATATACTCCTAATACTTCGGGGTTTTTTGTTGTTTTTTTTTTTGGGACAGAGTCTCACTGTGCAGTTCAGGCTGGCCTTGAGCACACTTTGTAGACCAAGCTGGTCTTGAACATGTAATGATCCTCCTGCCTCAGCCTCCCGAGTGCTGGGATTACAGGTGTGCGCCACCATGCCTGGCTGTAATACTCACTTTAAAAGTTTACTATAAACAGTATGTGGTCTTATGCAGATTGTAGCCTCTTACACCTGTTTTCTCTTGATTGTATCCGGCCATGTAGAATGATCTGTATTAGGTTTGTGTAAGGTTTTTGCACAATGGCAAAACTGCCTAACAATGCATTTCTCAGAACTATCCCAGCTGTTAGGCAGTGCATAACTATATACAAAAAATGGTATCTCTATATTGAGAAAGCTCAAAATAGAATGGACAGCTCAGAATTAAATCAGAGAATGCAGGATGTATAGCTGTAATACCAGTAAATGTGGCTACTTCAGCCAATTATTTGAACAAATTATGATCTCTCCCACAACTATGGCAAAATCAATGACTTTTTGTAATTCTCAATGCCTTCTGAAGAGAGGCATGCTAAGTTATTGTTTTGAAACCTAAAATGAATTTACATTAAGGTGACCTTGGTTAAGCTCTTACCTTTCTCTTAAGAGTTTCTGTTTGCCCGAGGGAGCCGTCTTATCCCAGGTGAGGCCCTCTGTCTAGTGGCAACCAAAATCCAATGAGTGCTCAGTGCGGAAGTGCAAAGGTCCAGCCTTCTTACCTCAGTTTAAGGCAACTCGGAAGAGTCACCCAAATCCACGCCTCATTTTGGAATTAGGCCTTGCAACTGTCTGTCTTTAGTTTCTTTCTTTGTCCAGCTCTGCCTCGCAGTCTCTGTCAGCTGTAGTTCCTTAGAGCAGCTTCCATAGTAAACTTGGATACAGCCCCTGCCTCAGTCTGTTGCCTGGGATATGTTAACAGATCTCGGCACACAGCAGGTACTCAGGAAATACTAGTGATGGGTGACATGGCACATTAAGCCACACAAGGAAAATGTTTGTTTTTTGTAGAAGGTATACCACCCGCCCCCCACCAGTGGTCTCTTCTCTCAGTAAAGTTCATAAAACTGAGGAGAAAACATAAAAGTTCTACTAAATAAACTATATAAATGATGTTATGAGTGCCTAAGTAAGCTCAGGTTGCCCAAATTTATCTGGATGCCTGGAAAATATATACATATATATATAATCTGGATGCCTGGAAAAAAAAAAATATATATATATATATAATATGATTTCTGTCAGGGAGAGAGCCAAAAAATGTATACATACTTCAGCAGTTTGCTATACTAGTAAATGTCTGGAAGCTCATGACTACCACTTTGAGAACCTCTTGTAATTGTAGAGACCACAGGTAACTTGTATTATTAATCTTGTAATGTCTCAATAAATGTACTATTTAAATATTTTTACAAAAAAAAAATATTTTTACAAGTTTTTCTTTTCCTGATATAGGTGGGCTCTCCACCGCCCTCTATATAGTATAATATATATTTTATATATCTACATGTGATATAATTTACTAATGAAAAATTCATATTTTAGGTTATTGTAGATGACCGTTCTTGGTTAAAATACAAAACTGAGAGTCGGGGCTGGGGATTTAGCTCAGCGGCAAAAGCGCCTGCCTGGCAAGCGCAAGGTCGTGAGTTCGGTTCCCAAAAAAAAAAAAAAAAAAAAAAAAAAAAAAAAAAATTTAAAAACAAAACTGAGAGTCATGTGGCATAGGAAAGGAATGAAGTGGCCTGCAGTTTGAGGGTAGAACCTGCTCTGGTTAGTTTCCTTCTTAAACACTGGTCAGTAATAGAAGGCATTCTTTGTATTTGGGAATTAATACAGTGCGTTAAAGATATTTGAGGGTTTTTATTGTATATGTCTTTGCAGTTTTTAATTTTTAGGTATGGTTGTTTGTAGAACAGTAGTTCATAATAAAAGCTGTATGGGAGACCTTTAAAGAGGACTGGTTCTCTCCTGCTAGGCTGGAAATATTTTAGATAATTCTCTTAAATGTGTTTTTTAGATATTATGTACTAACAATAACATTTTTAGTGTTACCTAAATAGTACTTAGAGTTGGTGTCCCAGGGTGTGACATGTAAAGGAAAAGACTGAAAAAGATGCTGGCATGGCACCTTCAGTTGTATAGGTGATATAAAAATAACCTCCAGTCCAGGGGAGTTCTTTCCCCCTTTCAAGTGAGGGAGATGTTCTCTAGGCAACTAGTTTGCCCAGCCTTGGTGACTATTAAGTAAGTACCTGTGGTTTTTATCTAGAATGTGTTCACTGTAATTTTTTGACCTGTCTTGCAGAGAAGCATTTAAGATCCTATGTCTAGAAGGATTCTTGAATCTCAAAGAAGCTCTTACACATAAACATAGTAGGTATGAGTTTTAAATTATAGCTGATAATTTGAAATAATTGTGTGAATATCCATGTGAAATATGGAAGGTGTAGGGTTAAAAGCTTTATGATTACATGAATGTAGTTCCATGAGCAATGGAACTTAGTGTTACAGTTAATATTGTCCTCCGTGGTGGTAAACCTGTGGCATGAGCAATGGAACTTAGTGTTACAGTTAATATTGTCCTCCGAGAAGGATTTTTTTCATTAAGAAACCTAGAGAATTTAGGACTTGATACTCATTGAGAACCAAATTTCCCAAATTACATATTTTATGCAAGCATCTCTTCTTGAAGACAATCCAGACTAGTTACATGCACAGTGAATGAGTATTTCATATCCAGGTTCAGAATGAAGTACAAGCTAATAGGATTCAATCCTAGGCAAAGGTTAAGGCTTTGAGAGGGACAATCTCTTTGTTTTTGTTGGTCATTCTTCTGTTTGACCCTATTAAAATCCAGGAAATAATTGAGCTTTTCCCTTTTTCTATCTTTGATAAAAATACTTTATATTCTTGAATATTTGTTTTAGTTGTAAGGCATAAAAAATAACAATTTGGAAAGGATTGCAGAGCTCCTTTTGGCATTTAACTGGCCCCCTTACCCAAAGAAAGCCGAAACAAGAATATAGTTATTTTTAAAATAGTCCTCTGTAGTGAGTCCTCCTTTGTTACAAAGAGATTAGTTTTTCTAGTTATATTTATATCTGTGTTTTATATTCTTTTGAGGGGGGTGTGGTACCAGGAATCAAACTCAGGAACTCATGCTTGCCAGCCAGGCACTGTGCCCCTGAGCTAAATCCCTGCCCTCTTATACGCTGTGTTTCTTTTTTTTTTTTTTTTTGCGGGGGAGTATTGGGAATTAAACTCAGGACCTTGCACTTACCAGGCAGGCACTGTGCCGCTGAACTATATCCCTGGACCCTCTTACACCCTTTTTTGCTCCTGCTTTTTAAAAAAGGTTCTAGGCGCTCTATCAACTTCGAATTTGCCCATTTTATGAATATAATATGTTGTGGTTAAGCAATGAATATCTTAAGTTTCTTGCTGGTGGTTTACTACTTTAAAATTAGCTTAATTCATTTACTTAATAATTACATATGGAATAAGCTTGGTGTGGTGGCACATGCCTGCAGTCCCAGCACTCGGGTGGCTGAGGCAGGAAGATTATTGTGAGTTCAAGACAGCCTGGGCTACAAAGTGAATGTCTAGTGACATTTGACAAGTATAGTGGTATGGGTAGAGGATGATGAGTATCAGGAGCTGTATGGGAAGTCAAATAAGTTAAGGACAAAGATTGAGGCCCATTCTTCTTACTAGTTAAAAAGACATCAATGAATATGGTACATACAATTTCAGTGGAGTAATAGAAGAGGCTGTGACTCCATTGGGCGCGGGCTGAATTAGTGTAGACATTGACTATTCCTGAGTGACCTGCAGTCGTCAGGCAGTGTTGAGTTGGGAAGCTGTGAGAACTTAGTGGTGGGACCACCTAGGAAGGTATTGAAGACTTAGTTTCCTGTACTTGTTTCTGGATGTATGGGTTTTCCTATTTTAAGTTAGTACCTTAAGTAATTTATCTAGCATTTATATTGATGCATCGATGAAATGATCAAGTACTGTAGGAGACAATTAGAACAGATAATCAGCGGGGCTGGGGATTTAGCTCAGCGGCAAAAGCGCCTGCCTGGCAAGCGCAAGGTCGTGAGTTCGGTTCCCGGTACCGGAGAAAAACCAAAAACCAAAAAAAAAAAAAAAAAAAGAACAGATAATCAGCATAATTAAGTAATTTTTAATATTGCTTAATTTGTACTTCAGAAAAAAATTTCTTGCCTAGCAGGTAAAAAATATTGCCTTGCTTTTAAGAGTAAAGTTGAATCTGCATATGCTTTTACTGATAGAAATTATTTCCTTCAAGAAATTGTAGTGCTGGGCCTGGAGGTGAACACCTGTAGTCTTAGTTACTTGAGAGATGAGGCAGATAGGTCTGTTGTGCTCAGGAGTGGGGCCAGCCTGGTCAGGGTAGTGAGAGAACCCTTCTCTTTAAAAAGGAAAGATGTATGTGCCAGGTCACCAACGTGAATGCAATCATGGTGTGTCACAAATATATACCAATAAAAGAAATGGTTGGTTTATTGCAGGTATTTATTATAGTAAGGGAAAGCAAACAGAAAAAGAAAGAAAAGGAAGGAAAAGAAAGGCGGGTTTGACTAAATTTACTTCCTAAGGGAAACTCAAATGTGCGTTATCTAAATGCGTAGGGTACTGGGCAAATTGGTTAATTGTACTAAAACTGGTTGTGCCACTTTTAAGAATACCTATATGCAAATTACAAATTAAATCTATTTGTAGGGTTTCTGGCTAATATATGTTAAAATCTTTTATGAAAGAAAAACTGACATAGTATAAAGCAGAGATTTCTAAGCCGAGCTTCTTGTATAAGAAGCTGTGCATTTTTCTGGAGAGAGGATCTGCGACCTAAAGAGGTGAAGAACCTCTGTGCTAGAGGTAAAAAGGAAAAGATTTAAGAGTGAAACAGGTTTTTTTTTGTTTTTACTTGCTAAAATTTGCTCTATAGTACTAAGAATTGAGTGTGAAATAAAATGGTTACACTTCTCTTTTTGGTTTTGTTTTGTTGAAGTTTTTCTTTAAAGTATTTGGTCTAGTTACAGAGAATCTTTTAGAACTTTCAGTGGTAACAGCCCTCTGTGGCACGCATGCCACAGGTTCACCACCACTGACTTAAGGCAATTGGCGAGTCAGCTTGCCATATTTAATGAACCTAAAACCTAGCAAAATGGGCAGTAAATGCTCTTGACAGCCCCACACAGTTTTGTTGTAGATGCCTTTCTAGTCCTTGGTTAACAGCTCTCTGAGTCAAGTTATGTGTAGGAATTTCTACTGGATTCTTTTTTGTTTGTTTTGGTTTTTTTTTTTTTGGTCTTTTGGAGACAGGGACTTGCTATGCAGTTCAGGCTGGCCTTGAGCTCACTGTGTAGCCCAGGCTGGCCTCAGACTTGCAGCCATTCTCCTGTCTCAGTCTCCCAAGTGCTGGGATTACAGGTGTGAGCCACCATGCCTGGCTTATACTGGATTTTTAATATCTCCCTTACTGTGTGCAGAAATGTGTTTATTATTTCTATATTTAAGGTTTTTTTGTTCTTGTTTTTATGCTCACAGTAACAAAGTACAGCTAATAAAAGAAATGTTGAGTCTTTCAAATATGAAACGTGGTGTTTTGATTTGTTGCCTCAGTTTTAACTAAGAGCAAGTAATAATAGCTGCAGTAGTATTATTTTAAAGAAAAGTGATCTGCTTTGCAAAGACTTTCATTGCTCCACGATACCCATTGCCTTAGTCTTAAAAGTATTTTTTTTTTCACACTTTTATAAGAAAATCAGTCATTGGAGATTAACCCTCAGTGTAATTTGCCCATAGAGTATGTGGGATTTTTTTTTTTTTTTTTTAAGGCTTTGCTTACAAATTCATTCTTTATTTAATCATTTGGGTTAAAGAAATTGCAGATTTGTGATGTGTAGTTGGCAGGGGGCTAAGATAAGTATGAAATCCATTTCTAGTGTGGCCAGCTTGATAACTACATTTGAAAACCTGTGTCATTGCCCTTTTTTCTTATAACATTGTTTCTTGCTATTATAACTAAGCTGTCCTCCCTGCAGATTGCTGTATTTTTCATCTGACATCATAGACTGATCAAGCCAGTGTTTTCTAAACAACACACACACACACACATATGTATATAGCTTTGTGCCCTATTTCTGTCTCCCCATTAGATGCTCTGTTCTACTCACTTACGTTCAGTTCAGTTAGAGCAGTGGTTTTTGTCATGATTATTATTTTATGATTGTATGAAATGGGGGATACTTTGAGGAAATGATTGAGCCAGTAGTAGAACTGCTTGATCTATGCTTTTATGCCTTATTTAGTTTGCTTCCTACTTTGCAATACTGAGGAAGAACTTAGTTCTTCCTGTTTTCCCGAAAGTCGAAGGAGGGAGTGGAGAAGACTGAAGGGAAAGAAACCGTAATCTCACCCCAAAAGTAGCTTAGTACTGTCAGGAAGGGCTTTGATGAAACTACTGGCCCCGCTTATAGATCTTATTTTCCCAGCCTTTCATTATTTTATTTGCCCTTTTCTGAACTCTACAATTTCCCTCTTTTGTAGCTGGTTCGATGCCCAGAACTGAATGCTGTGCTCCAGCTGTGGCCTCACCGGTGCTGAATAGAGAGGAAGAGCCACCTTCATAGCTTACATGTGATTCCTCTGCTTATACAACCCAATACTGGATTTACTTACTTTGGCAAGATAGCTGCATTGTGCACTGTATTTAATGTTACGTGTACTGTAACCCTGGGTCTTTGCATTGCTACCGTTAAACCCCCAATCCTGCCAATCTAAAACTCCTGCCTTTGTTTACCCCTTCCCCATAGACTCCCTATACATTCATCCACAATGAATGTCATCTTTTTATTCTCTCATTTCCTTTACTCTTAAGCTTTGACGAAACTTTTCATGCTGTCCTATAAATTGTCATGTGTCAGCCATCTTATTTTTCTCCCTGCTTTGGTGATGGGGACATGTTCCAAATCTTTCTTCTGGTTCTCGTCCTTTGGTAGTTGTTAAGCACTTGGAATGGTGGAAGTTTTAGTAAACAACCACCTGGCATTTCTTCCAAGTCAGATATCCATAAACTTCTCAGGTTCAACCATCTGATGAACTTATCTTTACTTTAGTTCTGTCCTCTTCACAGCTTTTCCTCCAGGGAGGAGACACACGCATAATATCAGTTTACCCAAAAAATTTCTGACAGTGAATGTTACACCTTTTAATTATGCATAGTATAGTCTTTGATAATTTTAAGCATAATCCCCATCTTCCCTAAGACCTTTGTGAAAGCAATCAGAGCTTAAGTTACTATAACATTCCAAGATAAGTGAGATAAAGAAAGGTTTTGTGTTGAGTAGGATGTGGCTCTCCAAGAAAGCCAAATTGAAGTTGTATTGGATTTTATAGCTGTCTGGAATGGAAGATGACACTTTGTTTTTCCTAGAATCTGGAGCATTGTAATCTCAGACTTAAAGTAGGTTTTTAAGTTGGTTTATTTAAGACTGCTGGTACAGATACCTATTCTGTTAATTGTATGCTTTGGCTAATGAGTGTAGAATGTGTAACCTTTTCTGATTTACTGTGGATGATAAGAATTAAATGATCTCCATACGTGCTTTTTTTTATCCTTTTTTGAGCTCTCTCAAGTTTAAATCCTAGTGTTTCTTTATAGTAGTAGTGGGGTTTAAATAAATTCTTTCTCAAGTTGATGTGGTGTATTTAACAGATCAGCCTTAGATTTGTGGTCTTCGCTGAAACCACAAGTTACTGCTTATATGTATTTATATCTTTAATTTAACTTATTTATATGTATTTATATCTTGAGAGTTAAAATCAATTTGAAAATCTTTTAAGCATTATTATAACACATCAGATTACTATAATATGGATTTGAGAGTTATCTTTTCCTCAGGCACCACATAGATGTTTTACATATCAGCATATTGCACTATAAACATATTTTACAAAAGTGTACTATAAGAGGTGCCAAGATCCATTAGCCTTTTATGGTAAAATATAAAATGTATCACCTGACTCTTCTGTGTGTGTAGTCATTAAATATTGCTAGTTTCATTATTTACAGTTATATAAATCAAATGAAACTTCAAGCTCAATTTGATGGTTTCCAAGAGAGTGAGTCTTTCATTTCCCACCACATATATTATCAAAAATTGGTGGCTTCGCTTAAAAATTGGTGCCTATTTCATTTCCTAACAAGTATGACACCTTTCTTCAAGGGAACATTGGTTTTATTTCTTGACTTGTGAATTTAACTCTCAGTGACAGAACTGAGTGGACTAGTTTGGGCTCTTTTGTGTGCTAAATGCTTTTCTCTAGGCAGCCTAATGAAGTGAACAGTGGCATGGTTTCCATCTCCATTTATGGCCTTGCAAGAGTGAAAGGGACAGGGTTGGGACTCTCCATTTATGGACCTTGATCTAGTTGAAAAGCGTGGTTGGGGTTTTCTTGGAGTCAGAAACTAGACATTATGAGATAAAAATAAATTGGCAGGAGATGTTTGCAATTCAAATTCCAGTCCCTGCAAGGAGGGCAGAGGGTGCTGGGAAAGGGGAATGTGTAGACAGTCGGGTGAGATTGCTGCGGCATGTGTCCCCTTCCATTGTAAGACATAGTTCTCAAGTGCATGTGTCTGGATTATTCTAAAAGTTAATGTTTAATGTGGTGATGGCTTTCCTTTATGAAAAGAAAAAAGAAACACTTCTTAAAAAAAACAGTATTATTGGACACGTCAGTTGTGAACGTCATTCGCAGTACCAAAAGAAGTCTCAAGAAAGGGAGAATAGGTCAGGTACTAGTGCTAGAGGCAGACTGGTTGGCTCTAAGGCAGGTGACTAATTCTTGTTGTGTTTATGTCTGAGGAAGATCCTATGTCATGCTCTTGTTACATTGCCTATCTTGATTTATGGTCCCAGGTTTAGGTTTAAAAGTGTTTGACAGAGTATCTTGTAGGTTGTTATCTGTGATTTAAAGATAATGGACTTTTAGAGAAGATCTGTGAAGAGTGTTGAGAGTTGTTTTAGTGGGTAATATATTGACTTATGGAAAGTTATCTCAGCTTTAGGAAAACTTTATAGTCGTCTAATTCCTATAAATTAAGTCAGAGGTAAACTGGGTTTATGTAGTTGAGTTGGATAATATTTGGGACCTACTAGGGGAAAGGGTCTCATCTCAAGAAAATTCTAAGTGAAACCCAGTTACATTGAAGGGAGATTAGAAGGAACAAAAGGAGGCAGAGGTGGAATAAAACCTGAATGTGATTAAATTTAGAAGCTGGGGCTAAATTTTTTATCTTCCAAAATATCACATAAGATACCATAAGATATAAATTAATGCAGGAAATTGGGCTGGTAGTCAGAAATATGCATTAGAAATAAAGACCATGGAAAAATGGAAGGAGTGCACAATATAATAAAATTATTTAGGTTTTATTTGTGGACTTGCTGGATGATAATTTGTTGTATGCATGTGGCAGAAAAAGAAGTAAAATGTTTTCCTGTCTCATCTTCCCTTTAGAAAAGAAACTTGGTCTTGTTTGGTTGGTTGTTCAGTTTGAGTTGGTAGCCTGGTAAACGGTGTTGGGGTGTTATTTTTGTATTTGTAGGTATTAGTGTACTGCTTCTCGATCACTGATGTCTGAGACTGGGAATTTGTGTTATTGACTTGACTTCTACATTAAATTTTAGCAGTTTCCACAAAGACAGTCATTTAGTCAGGAGTAGACTATGTAAATAAATATGCTTTATTAGGTAGTTTGTTTAGGCAATTTTTTTTTTTTTTAACCCTGCATTCCTTTCTTAACAATAAGGAAGCTATTCTTTGCTTTGGGGAATTCTTCTTTCTGTCCTCTTTCCTTCACTTTTTCCAAATTCTGGGCACCGTAGCAGCTCTCTCTCTTCTGTGGCAGGTGTGCATCCTATTGGCTGGCTGGTATTTCTTGTTTTTTCCCCACCTTAGTCTTTTTTAAATGGGGGAGGGGGTATAAAAATGTTTATGGGATACATGCAATAATGTTTTAATGTTTCTTGTTGTTTAATGGATAATTAATTGCAAAATAATTGTTTGAATTATAACATTTGAGTAAATGCTAAATTAGTATTTTTCTAATATAATAATGAATTTGAAATCTAGCATTCCTGTAACAATGTGTCTATGTTTGTCTGTCTGTGTCTGTCTAATAGTAATTAATATCTGTGGTCCGTATCTGGAAGAGGAAGTACAGCTTTAAAGGAATAACAAAAGACTTTGTGTCTTAGACCCTTCGCAGGTGTTACAGTCGGGTGAAAGAACATGGTGTTGGGAAAAGAAAGAGCAGTTACACATTTGAACAGTTGGAACAGGTGTTTGGTCAGGGAGGATGGGATGCTCAGCCCTGCCAGCCTGTACTTATTAACAGTAGTGGCTTGTACCAGGAGCTGGAGTCAGATGGCAGCACTATGGAGGACTATTCACAGGAGGACTGGGGAAACCACAGTCAGGATCTCCATGGCTATCCAACAGATCAGGAATTGGGTAAGAAAGCCAATATATCTGAGAACTTTGTGTGTGTGTGTGTGTGTCTGTCTGGTATGTGCAACACTTCTTGTCATCAGTGATGTGTTCTGGCGCTGTTGTCACTGTCATCACAAGGCATATCACCAGTCTTTTTGGGGAATGTGGGCCTCCTTGATTTACCCTTAAATAGACAACTAGTGCTTGATGATTTGGGTACCATCAAGATTCCTAAGGACAGAAGAATCCTAGTTCTAAGCTACACAAGGAGGCTCAGTAGCAGGTAGAATCTCACACAATTCCAAATACCCTGCACCCCTTAATTTTAAGATTCCTTCCAAAGAGTATTGACTCTTGGCCTAATGCTGTAAGTGAATCTGTCCTTTATTTCCTTCATTCCAAATGCTTTTTCGTTTTGCCTGCCATTTGGGAAAGGTCCTGTCCCAGATTTCAGTCTAAACAAAAAATGATTTATACTGAAAAGAACTGTTGTCCAGACTGCATTAATGATCATGTTCCTTCAAAATTCTTAAGGGATCCTATCCCAATAGTAGCTGGAATAATTCATATATACAGCAAAGTTACTCAGATGGAAAATGAAATTCCTGGCCATCAAATCTAAATTTTGTGATGTGGTTAAAGGTGTATATGTAGTTTTTTGGTACTGGGAATCAAACTTAGGACCTTGCACTTGCCAGGCAGGTGCTTGTGCCGCTGGGCTACAGGCCCCAGCCCCACTCCTCTTTGGAGGGTAAGAGCAGGATCTATTTATTAGGGAAAGAAAGCTAAGAGAGACAGAAGGGGTCCCAAAAGAGATACCCTGTTTCTTTTTGCATTAAGTACTCCAGTTTTGAATTTCATAATCTGGAAGTACTGATGGGGTTTTTCTTGCAGCCATTGTATATTAACAGTAAGTTGTCTCATGAGCCATCACTTTTCAGTAAATGTTCATCTTTCTTAGTGAGATATCAGAGGACCCCGAGCAAGCATGTGTAGAATTGACAGTACAAAAATATTTCTCTAGTTTACAATAAAACCCCACTTGCACTATTTTTTATGAAATTCCTTATGATAGAGAAATAGTAATTCAAAAGAATTGTTAATATATTTCTTATGGATGCTGTTTTTAAATCTCAAATATTGGAAGAGAAAGAAGAAAGAGGCTATAAAGCTGTAAGACTAATAATATGTAAGAAAGGGACTTAAAGATTAGAAAAATAAGAGGGACAGATGCTAAGTGATCATTGCCTCTTAATTTCACAAGAATCATAAGGTCGTAAATTACTTTGGCATCCCATAACACTGGTTTTCTCATAGAGAGTTAAGTTACTAAACCTTTAGGGAAAAAAATAACATGTAGAACAGCCAATCCTGAAGTTGGGGGAATAATTACACTGTAAAACCTACACAGAAAATCTAAACAGAACAGCATTATTTTTATTCTTGTTCTTTGAAAATCATGTTTGCAGTGAAATTAAGCTTTAAGCTCCTAGCTAGAAATCCACTGGTGACCTTGAAGAATTTTATAGTTGGAGAGCTGGTTTCTGATCTTGCATATAAATGTACGCATCTCATTGTATAGAAGTTACATATATAAATTTGGCGTTACACAGTACTGGCCACCAGAAGGAAGGTCTGATGTGGGAAAGTTTGAAATGAGCAGTAAATGTAGCTGCTTATCTACCTAAATGTGTACTATCACTGAGAAAAATATAATGTGTTCCAAAATCTTTGCTTTTCAGATGAAATACCTGTCACAAAGAGAACATTAAAAATTAAACAAGAGTCTTCTGAAGAAGCACAGTAAGTAGCTTCACCTTTCCATAAAGTGTACCTGACTATTAGGATCAGAAAGTAACTAAATATGCTACAGTTGCTAAGAGAGTTATAGCTGTACCACAAGGAAGCATATCTATTTGTTCTTTTTCTTATTTATTCATTTATTTTGCTTTTTTGAGACAGGATCTTGCTTTGTAGTTTAGGCTGGCCTTTTTTGGTACTGGAAATCGAACTCAGGACCTTGTGCTTGCCAGGCAGGCGCTTCTGCCACTGAGCTATATCCCCGGCCCTAGGCTGGCCTTGAACTGACTGTGTAGCCCAGGCTGGCCTTGCAGCAATTCTTCTGCCTCAACCACCTAAGTGCTGACGTTACAGGCATGTACTACCACATCCAGCATATTTGTTCTCTCCTGTCTTCTTAGCTTAAATTTTCCAGCAGTGATGTGAAATGTTGAAAATTTTATATGCAGCAAGAAATAAAGGTACTACGTAAAAATAAGCATGTTGAAAGTGTTTGCCCATGTGTAAATGTGAACATCTAGATTTTTAAATAAGGTACAAAGATGACTCACAGGGACTTGAGCTTACTTGGGGCTAGATGAAATGCTGGGAGAGCTAAGGGGACATTTTAAATGCCTTAGAAGCATTACAATTTGGGAATCAAAAAGCAAGCTCTTAGATGACCAGTTATGTCTTCAGAAAAGAAGGTAGTTATTGGAGAAAGGATTTTAAAAGCCCAGGGATGGGGTCCTCTACTGATCCTAAGTGAAGTTCTTCTTAAGAGTTTAGCACCAACTGTTATATTTACAGTGCATTTTTAGTAATATTAAGTTCTTGATTAAATCTGAAGTAAATATATTAAAAGTTAAAATTAGGGAGCAATTTGTCTTTTTTGTTTTTTTTTTTTTTTTTTGGTTTTTCTCCGGTACCGGGAACCGAACTCACGACCTTGCGCTTGCCAGGCAGGCGCTTTTGCCACTG
>NW_004955412.1:25847422-25848292 GCF_000276665.1 Chinchilla lanigera | reverse complement strand
ACCGAACTCACGACCTTGCGCTTGCCAGGCAGGCGCTTTTGCCACTGAGCTAAATCCCCAGCCCCAGTCTTTTTTGTTTTAAACAGGAAAAAAAATTTTAAAACAAGATGATAGGAGGGTAATAGTGGTTAATACATTGCCTATTGTTATCTTTAAATTAGTTACTCAGAGTACATGATACAGGCATTTAATAGTCTAGTCAATATTAGCACAAGCCTTTCTTTTCTTTTTCTTTCTTTCTTTTTTTTTTTTGTCTTTTTGAGACAGTGTCTCAATATGCAGCTCAGGCTGGCCTTCAAGTCACTTTGTAGCCCAGGCTGGTCTTGAACTCACAACGATCCTCCTGCCTCAGCCTCCGAAGTGCTGGGATTACAGGCATGCGCCACCACGCCTGGCAAGCCTTTCTTTTCAGTGAACTAAGAGAAGTTAGTAGTGTAACTATCTTAACTATCTTTTATATATATATATTTTTCTTTTGCCTTCCTTCTTTTCTCCATTCCCCCATCCCAGTTTCTCTTTCCTTTGAAATGTCTTCCCTTTTTACAATATCTGTTGTACATTTTTAGATCTTATTTACTCTTTCAGCTTCTCCACTGGGGAGACAATATGATGTTAACACAAGTGTGTCTGATTTATTTCACTTATTAGTATCGTCTTGAGTTGCATCCATTTACTTATAAAAGCCTCTAGTTTATTGTTCTTTATGGCTGAGTAATACTCCATTATATAAAAAGACCACATCTTTTTTATCCATTCCTTGGTTGGTGGATATTTGGGTTATTTCCAAGATCTATAATACTCCATTATATAAAAAGACCACATCTTTTTTATCTATTCCTTGGTTGATAGATATTCAGGTTATTTCCAAGA
>NW_004955412.1:25761328-25847322 GCF_000276665.1 Chinchilla lanigera | reverse complement strand
TAGATATTCAGGTTATTTCCAAGATCTATAATACTCCATTATATAAAAAGACCACATCTTTTTTGTCCATTCCTTGGTTGGTGGATATTTGGGTTATTTCCAAGATCTAGCTATTACAAATTGTGCTGCTATAAACATGGGTACACATATATCACTGTGATATGATGTTTTTAATTCTTCTGTGCAGATACCCAGAAGGGGAATAGCTGGGTCAAATGGGACCTCCAGTCGTAGTCTTTTGAGGAATCTCCACACTGATTTCCATAGTGGTCGTACCCGCCTACACTCCCCCCAACAGTGGAGAAGGGTTCCATTTTATCCACAGCCTGTCCAACATTTGTTATTGATTTCTTTTTTGTCTTTTTGAGATAGGGTCTTGCTATGTAGTTCAGGCTGGCCTTGAGCTCACTTTGTAGCCCAGGCTGGTCTCAAACTTGCAACGATCCTCCTGCCTCAGCCTCCTGAGTGCTGGGATTACAGGCTACAGGCGTGTGCCACCACACCCAGGTATTGGTTGATTTCTTGATAATAGCCATTCTTTCTGGGGTCCAACTCCATTTATTAGAGACTATCTTTCTTCTAATGAATTTGTTTGACACTTTTTGTCAAAGATAAGGTGGCTGAGTATGTCTGGAGTTGTTTCTGCATCTTCCTGGTTTGTTCCATTGATCTTCAGCTCTGTTCCCCGCCCCCCCCCACCATGCTGTTTTTATCCCAGTAGCGTAGTAGTATAATTTCAAGTTAAGGATTGTGAGATATGCTATTGGAATTTTGATTGGAATTGCATTAAATCTATATAACAGCTTTGGATGTATGGCCATTTTCACTATATTGGTTCTTGCAGTAGATCTAATATCCAAGAACAAGGGATATCTCTCCATTTTCTGACATCCACTTCAATCTTCTTTTTCAGAGTACTGTAATTTTCAGTGTAGATCTAACATCCTTCATTAGCTTGATTCCTAGGTATTTCATTTTTTTGGATGCTATTAAAGGTATAGTTTCCCTAATTCCTCTCTCCGTGAGTTGGGTATTTATGTACAGGAAGGCTGTTTATTTTTAAGTGTTGACTTTGTATACAGCTATGCTACTGAATTTGTTTATTAAATCTCGCAGTTTTCTAGTGGAGTGCAATTTGCCTTTCATTCCACCCATGAGAACTTAATGTTTGAGAGAGAGTGAAGGAAAAAACAAAAGGTGAGATAAAAAGGACTTTGATGGATAACAAGCAGTGTAGCAAAGACATACTGTTTTCATGCAGCCAACTGCCACTACCACTACCACCCCTGTAAAACCTCATTTCTTTTCCATAGGGTCTTTGGAATCAGAGAATTCCCAGTGTTGTCTGATTCTCACTGGGGAGAGGATGCACCATTCAGGCATCAATTGCTTCCTAAAACTGAAGCCATTGTCCTCAAAAAGTTTATGAGCCAGATCAGTAAGTTTAGGGCCATCTCTTTTTGGAAAGTGGTTACCTTGTAAATTGTGACATCGGAGTCCACTAAAGGAAAGGAAACTTTTAAAAAATGAGTTATTATAAGTCCATAAATTCGAACTCTCGAAAAAACTACTGGCTCTGTCACTGAAATGTCTTCTCTTTCTTATAGCCATTTTAGACCTACAGGGCAGGCCCAATTGATACAACTGGGTGTAAACTCAAACTTCACAGAGTTGGTGTCACCAACCTTACCCACTGAAACTTTGCTGGTAATTGGAATTTTGGAAAGCAAGAGAGATTAATCAGGAGTTGTTAAATCTCTTGTCAGTGCCCTGCCCGCTTAACTTCAGGACTCTGTTGTGAGCCTTGAGCTCAGAGCAGCATGGGGCTCGGGTCTTCCAGAGAGGAAACTGACAGGCTCTGGAGAAGTCTCCAGCCTGTGCTGCCCCTTGCCCAGTTTTTCCCTCAGGAGGTGAGAGGTTCTGAAGAGCTTCCTGATGGGCCATTGATTTCTCATTGCAGTTATTCCTTCAGAAGTGTTTTTTGCAGTGTCTGGCTGTAACAGTGATGTAGGGGTGTGATGGTGCTGAATAAAATAACTTCTTGGGGCAGTGGAGTTTTTTTCCTCCTCATGGTGTATGTGGAATTAACTGAACTAGCTGACATTACCTAGAGTAAAATATAACATCTTCTTTCCTCAAGAAGAGCCACCTAATGTGCTCTTTTATTCAATATATGCTTATCAAGTACCTACTGTGTGTCAGGCATTGAGATACATCAGTGAGCAAACATACAAATCTCTGCTCCTTTCCGACTTGCTGGGGTTCTCTTTGAGATTGATAAACCATCTCAAAAGCCCCTAAGGAAGGATGGTACTTAAAGAAGAGTTTTCCTTTAAGGTGCTGACCTGTACAGAAAGGAATCCTGTAACAACCTCACCAATACCACAATCAATTTTTTTTTTTGTTTTTGGTCTTTTTGAGACAGGGTGTCACTATGCAGTTCAGGCTGGCCTTGAGCTCACTTTGTAGCCCAGGCTGGTCTCAAACTTGCGACGCCTTCTGCCTCAGTTTCCCAAGTGCTGGGATTACAGGCATGCGCCACCACGCCCAGCACACAATCAAATATTATAAAAGTTATCCAGTGCTTTTGTTTCCCTTGATTAGAGGAACAGTGATTTCATATAGACAACTATTTGAGAAGCCGTCAAGATAGTGTATGAAGGGTAAATCTAAGGTCTTCTTAGACTGAATAAGCAGCTGATAACAAAATAGTAGCTCTTCATCATCATCATCACACAAAGACAGTCCAAAGGAGTAAGCAGACGGAATGGCTGTGATAGCCTTCCCAGAATGTTCCAAAAGTTCCTTCCCTGGAGCATAGGAGAATTTAGTAGGGATGCCTCAAGGTTCTGTCCTCTCTCATAGCTTTCTCAACAAGCTGTTAGCAAAACCCACTTTTCTTGTCTTTGTGACAAATGTGACAGATGAGTATTTTTGTAGGTTAAAACTGTAATTGATAAAACTGGATTGTAGTAGTTTGCTGCCAATTAATATTTAACAAATCGCATTATCATGGTTTTGCCATACTTGAGAAACTTATAATTTACATATTCTTATATATATAATAAAGTACATGAGGAGATGTCAGTTTACAAATTATATGAGTTATCTTATTCTGGTTTTTTTTTTTTTTTTTTTTTTTGGTTTTTTTCCGGTTTCAGGAATCAAACTCACAACCTTGCTCTTGCCAGGCAGGGGCTGTGCCACTGAGCTAAATCCCCAGCCCTATCTTATTCTGTTAACTGTATAAGTCAATTGAAATAATTGCTATACTTTTGCCTTTCTGTATAAAGGGTTTTCTGAGCTAGGCAAAGTGGTACATGCTTATAATCCCAGCATTCAGAAGACTAAGGCAGAAGGATTGCTGCAAGTTCAAGGCCAGCCTGGCTACATTGTGAGGTCCAGGCCAGCCTGGAATACATAGAAATACCCTGTCTCAATATATACATATATACATATATACATGCATAAAGAGGTTTTCTATAATAGTATGGATTCATTATCTTGAATTTTTTTCTCTTAAAACTTAAGCCTAATGTGGACCTTTTTCATCTGAGTTCTCAGATTTTTATGCTTTTAAATTTGGGTTTACTAAATGAATTTCAGACAAATAGAAAATACCATTTTGTTTTTTAATCAGGTCCTTTCATCATAGTTGTATGTTTCCTACAGCATATATATATGGGCCAAAATTATTGAACTTCTGAGAATCTTCAGAATTAGCTTGTTATTTTAAGTGACACTGGATGCTCTTCTGAGTAAAGCATCCTTCACCTTCTTTTGACACTTAGATTGAAAAGCCGTCATAGGCATTATGGTAGTTACTTTAAAAATTCATGATTGTGCTCAATTCGACAGCACATATGCTAAAATTGGAATGATTCAGAGAAGATTAGCATGGCCCCTGCGCAAGGATGAGACACGCATATTCATGAAGAGTTACATATTTTTAAGGAAGGTTTGTGCCAATATTGATTGGAGAATTTTTTATGCCCATATCTTACACTCTGCGTAACTACTTTGAAGATGACAATATGCAATGTATTAACTATTGTTATTCTCCTGTTATTTTGTTATGAAATTCTGTTTTAGCTTTTTCAATTAAAAAAAAACCTCATGATTGCTATGTATGATGGCATGTAGCTGTAATCCCAGGTACTCAGGAGGCTGAGGCAGGAAGACCCCAAGTTTGAAGCCAGCTAGGGATGTAGCTAAGTGTAGAATGCTTTTGTGGCATGTGTAAGGCCCTGGGTCCACTTTCCAGTTCCACAAAGAAAAAACAGTTTGAATTCTCAGAGTCTCGTGCATTTTTTTTCTTTTTTTTTAGTCTCATGCATTAATATGTATTAAATTTGACATAGCAAGGCTATAGAAATAATAGGAAGAAGTTTATCATTAGTTACTTTAAACTTCATAGGAGTATTTTTTATATTTGCAATACAATGATTATCTAAAATGGAAGCCACTAGTTACATGTAGTTACTTAAATGTAATTTTAAATTAAATATACTGTAATTGAACATTTAATATCTCACATTAGCTAAATTTAAATTCTAGTGGCTACCATATCAAACAGCACAGATATCACACACATTTTTATCATCATAGAAAGTTCTCTTCGACAGTGGTATGACAGATACCTGAGGAATTTGATCTTTATTTTTCTTTCTAGGAAGCGAGACATCATGCAGAATATTGTACAGATTTTGGAGTCAGTACAGTTGAAATGGGAACTGTTTCAGAGCTGGACAGATTTTTCAAGACTCCATCTTTCTAATAAACTGGCCATTTTTGGAATTGGTTATAATACCCGTTGGAAAGAGGATATCCGTTACCATTATGCTGAGATCAGCTCCCAGGTACCCCTTGGCAAGCGACTTCGGGAGTACTTCAACTCTGAGAAGCCTGAAGGGCGGATCATTATGACCCGAGTACAAAAAATGAACTGGAAAAATGTTTACTACAAATTTTTAGAGATCACTATTAGTGAAGCTCGGTGCCTGGAATTGCACATGGAAATTGACTGGATACCCATTGCCCACTCCAAACCAACTGGTGGGAATGTTGTTCAGTATTTATTGCCAGGAGGCATTCCCAAAAGCCCAGGCCTTTATGCCATTGGCTATGAAGAATGTATTGAGAGGCCCCTCTCACCTCACATGGAGCGGCATTCTGTGGACCCAGGAAAAGAGGGCAGGGTTGACCTGGAAACCCTGTCAGCACAAGCCTCATTACAGGTGGAAATAGAACCCACCCGAATTATCTATTGCTACCTCGGAATTGCTGAGGTCAGGACTCTGCAGCAGTGCTTGTTTCTACATTTCCAAGCAAACACCAAAACCTTCAGCAAAGATTGGGTTGGTATAAATGGGTTTTTGTCTCAGAACTGTATTGTGGATCCTGGAGTTTCTCCCAAATCCATCTATATCAAATTTGTAGAAGTAGAGAGGGATTTTCTTTCCGCTGGCTCTTTAGTTGAGTGCCTGGAAAAAGCCATTGGGTACCCCTTAAAATTTAACAACTGAATGTCATCCTTCATAAGGATTTGGGCTCTTACCTCCCTCTCTCACTTTCCATTACCCAGACCCTTCCTCATTCAGGTGCTGCCATCAGATTCGTCATGGGGACTCTCTCCATAGTTGGGCCAGTACAACCTCTAAGGAATCATAGTAGAGTATGGGCAGAAAAAATAGACTTCACCAGAAAATGCTCATTTTGAGCAAGCAAGATATATAACAAACTTGCATGGTGGGTCAGTTGTTTCTTTTTTAAAAACAATTTTTAAATGGATTTTAGAGCCCTAATATAAACAAAATGTAGGTACATTCCATATTGGACAAAACTTATACTTTGAGTTTCATATGAAATTGAAAAATTGTATTTTTTTCACAGCATTTCATTTTTACACATCTCTATGTCTATATAAGTATTATTTACAATGCTGAATAAAATAAGCAATAGATAATGACAAGTTAAATCTTGAGTCACAGTAAATAAGACTGTTTTTCAATATCACCTTTAGCTACTATTGTATATAATTTAGTTTCATTTTTTCACCAACCAAGTGTTTTGCTATTTCCAATCAGTGTTGCCTGCAAAGATCTTTGTTTCTGTGATGTACCAACTTTATGGTTGTGTTGCCATTTAAACTTTTTATAAAAAAAAATTAAAGTAATTCCTGGCCTCTTGGCGTGCTAATTGAGCTTTTTGTAGGAAGAGTTCTGGCAGTGGGGACTGTGTTCTGGCCTCACTGCTCTGAATGACAGAAGAAACAGCAGACTTCCTCTATTTTCTCTTTATTCCCTTGTGGCTGGTGTCATTATTTCTAATCAGAGTACCAAAGGTCACTGACACTCTCATTTTATATTTCTTTTTAAAAAATGACTAAGCTATTTCTTCCAACCATAGGAACATAAATTTATAAGGCTTTTATTCCATATTTTTATATCCAGTAATCAGGTGCTAAGAATACAAGTGGGAAACTGTTGTCATCCTGCTGTGTCTAAGAAAGGAAAGAGAATGTCCATTTCAAAAAAGAATTAAAAAGTGATCCATAGGAAAGGAAATTAGAAGGTATCAGTCCACTAGAAAGGTAACTGTCAGATCTTTCAGAACTCTTAATGGGTCAGCCACCACTCTACTTGAAGAATCAGACTTGGGTAAGAACAGTGTACTAGTATACAGACAAGGATCTCTGGTTTCATGGCAGGCACTTATTAGAATAGTTACTTATCTTTAATGATGCATCAGCATCTCTCAGTTGCTGTACTTGAAGTGGGCCGCAAATCCAGGTAAGAGCTGTAATTCTTACTTCTCAGTGCTATTGGAGGTAAAATTGCATAGTGTTAAAAAAAATTTTTACCCACAGTCTGAATGGTTTCAAACCAATAGTGATTTTCTCATATTCATATCTCTTAGCGTCTTGATGTTTATTTTTCTAATGACTAGAGAACTTGCAATCAATAGAATGGCTTTGATTTATGTTATTTGAGTCTGAGCTTATAGAGTTGGCAGCTTTCTGATGCAAGCTGCTAAAAATAGGTGCCAGTTCTGGGAGAATATAAATATCCAGAGAGTGTGTGAGTGTAGCACCTGTTTCTCTTGGGCACAACTTGTAGACAGGAAGGAGCCTTAGAATTTGCTGTTTGAGATTTGCAGCTATGTCCTAAAGGCTGAGGTGCATTGACCATCTTGTAGCCATAATCTCATATTATTCAAGCTAAGTGCTATAGGAAAAAGCATTACTACTAGGAGTACTGCATAGCATCCCCCAGACTTTGCCACTGGCCAGTCCCAAAACTGCATTAGTAGTTTATGCATTTTTTTTTTCCCTCCACCCCACTTCCTATCAGCTGGAGTAGAACATTTTTGGGAACATGTAGTGAGGATATTTGAGGCCTCTTTAACATTATTGAGAGTGGGGCATTGCTAGACTACTGTGGCCAACATGAAGAAGACAGCAGATGACCAGATCCAGTATGAGATTTTACCATTGGCTTGACATGGTTTGGATCAGTGGAAGGAAAAGGCAAAAGCTGAGTACTGGGAACTGGAGGCTTGCAGAAAAAGCTTGCGGATACTAAGTATCCAATCACTTTGGATCAGAACAGCCTAGAAAAAGACAGCAGGTTGTCAGGTAAGTGTAAGAATTGCTAAAAACAAGAAATGGACTTTGAAGACTGTCTTGGTTACTTTTCTTTCCTGACATCCAAAATTAAAGAGGAAAGGTTTATTTAGCTTGTTTATTTAGTTTGTGGAGATTTCAGTCTCATCAGCTGGCTCCAAGGCAGGGTGCCCTGACAGGGGCAACAGTTCAAAGTGGCAGAAGACAGCAAAAGCAGCAAGAGCAAAAAGGGAGGAAACTAGCCTCTCTTCCTCCCTTATATTGTAAGCAGGCTCCCAGAGCGGGTGTAGCACTCACACCATCTCCCTGTCCTCTTGCACAGGATGAGGCTTTGGCAAAGTGAGGACCCTGATCCCCTGCTGAGGCACATAATTAAACTTCTGAACTTCTCAATTAGACATAATGTATCAACCATTACAATCTACCCCTTGTCAACTTTGCAACCAGACACTTGCTTTAAACTGGTTTCCAGATACAAAGACATGCTTATTCTTACCTTTTCACAATTTGAACATCATAACACAGCTTTAACAATCCTAAAGAACCAGTATTAAGTCTGTCATTATATTACATTACAACCATGACATTATGGCCCTGGACCCCAAAGACTCAAGTACATCCCTTTATGCAAAAGGCACTTAGTCCATCTACAGGAGTTGCAAGCATCCTAACAGTTTCAGCATTACTGAAAAGTCCAAGTCCCAAGTCTCCTCTGAGATGTAAGGTGTAAACCCTTAGCTGCAAGCCTGTGTACAAATGAAAACAAAATTAAATACTTCCATCATTCATTGGCCCAAGATAAACATTTTCATGTTAACAAATAAGTTAACAAAAAAGTTAACAAGAATACAAAGGACTGTTATGAAAGCAAATCCAAAATCCAACAGGGCAGAGTCCTGTATTTCCCTGTGCAGCATCTGAAGCAATCTGTGGCAAATTGTGAGCTCCAAAGGACTTGAGTGGCGCTGCCTGTATGGCACTTCTGGTTGTTACAGTTCCCATGGCTTTTCAGGCCCACTTTGCTCCCTCCCTGCAGCTTTCCTTAGATGATCCACATTCCTAGCTTTCCCCAAATTCTGAGGTATCCATTGCACCTTTGGCTTCATCCTCACAGCGTCACATATTGCCCTCTCAGGGACACACTGCCTGGCCTCCCAGACCTTCTGAAATTGGGGTGGAAGCCTTCTTACGGAAACCCCACAATTCTTGCATTCACCATGCACCTAAAACCAGCATCACATGGATGATGCCAAGGTCCACTGCTGGCTGGAGCAGTCACTGGGCTTTCCACTCTCTTGGCTGTAGGGGTTGAGTACCTGGATCACTGAGCACTCTGAATCCAGTTCTGAGGAATAAATTTTCTGTGCCACTGCCATTCTGGAGCATGGCACTCTGTGGCTTTCTTCTCAAAGCAAAGTCTTTCACTTTTGTAGTTTGGAGCTGCAAAGGGTGGAGATGCTGCTTCTTGTGATGCCCTCAGGATGTTTTTTATATTCTGGTTCTGAGCAATCCAGATCTCTGCTCTATCTTTGTAGTCCACAGCTTTGGTGGAGCTTCCTAACCAAACTCACAACATTTTAAATCATCCTGCTGGACTCTTTGCTCTTGATTCTCAACATAGATCTGGCCAGAAGCCCTTAGAAGTACCCATGCCACTACCTCAACATTTGACTGCCTTGAAATTTCTTCTGCCAGATTAATTAGTCTGCTGCCATTAGTCTTACCCTCAGGCAAAGTCTCTGGACACAAGCAAAATGCAGACACACTTTCTGCCAAGCCATAACACATTGTCTGGACTTCAGCAGCCAGTGCAGCCCTCCTCAACGGAAATCTCCCAAGCCTGGTCTTTTCTGGCACTATTTCTATCAGCTTTCTGGTCTTCTGAGCTCTGATCAGAATCTCTCATACAGAACAGCCTAAGGCGTTCCAGCTCTACTTTTTGAGCCGGCATCTGCAAACCTTCCTAAACTCTTCCCACAAGCCTTTCCTAAAGGTTCTTGAACCACATGGTCGGGTATAGATAGTCACAGCAATAACCCCACTTCTCTGGTACCAAATTCTGTCTTAGTTACTTTTCTGTCATTGTCGAGACAAAATACCTGACAATATTAAAGAAGGAGAAGTTTATTTAGCTCACAGTTTGTGGAGGCTTCAGTCCATAATAGCTGACTCCAAGGCAGGGTGGCATGGTAGAGGGGCAACAATTCAAGGTGGCAAAGGACAGCAAAAGCAGCAAGAGCACAAAAGGGGGTGGGGAGAGCAAGCCTCTTTTCCTCCCTTATATTGTAAGCAGGTTACCCCCCTGTGGGAGGGTAGCACTGGATGGAGATGTTTACAAAGTGAGGATCCTGGTCCCCTGCTGAGTCACATAATTAAACTTCTAAACTTCTCAAGTCCACACGGTGTATCAACCATTACAAAGACCTTAAGTGAGCCTAATAACTGATTTAGTGTAGGGGACCGAGACACCCAACACTCACAAATTAAAGGTGGATTATTTACTTTGGCTCTCAGTTTGTAGAGGTTTCAGTCCATAGGTGGCACCAAGGCAGAAGAGAGGCATGGATGAGATTTGCTCGTGGCATGGCAAACAAGCAGAGAGAGGGATCGAGGGAAATACAGTATATCATTCCAGGCCATGCCTCCAGTGATCCCCCTTTCCCCCTAATCAGGCTTCACTTCCCAATACCACATTTAGGTATAAACAGATCAGTGAACTGATCTATGATGGGTATTATGCATCCGTGACCCAGTCACCTCCCAAAACCCATTATGCAGGATGCATTTAGTCCATCTCTTAAGAGTTGCCACAGCACTGCTGAAAAGCCAAAGTCAAAAGTCTCAGATTAAAGGCAATCTTGTGGCGCATGCCTGTAATCCCAGCACTCTGGAGGCTGAGCCAGGAGAATCGTTGCAAGTTCGAGACCAGCCTGGGCTACAAAGTGAGCTCAAGGCCAACCTGAACTGCATAGTGAGACCCTGTCTTAAATAGACAAAAAAACAGACAAAGGCAATCTTATGTATGAATCCTTGCAAAAATGGAAAGAAAAACACTTCCAGCATACAATGGCACAGTATAAACAATCCAATTTAAAAGGGAGAAGGGCTGGATTTAGCTCAGCGGCAAAGTGCCTGCCTGGCAAGCGCAAGGTCGTGAGTTCGGTTCCTGGTACCAGAGAAAAACAAAAACAAAAACAAAAACAAAAATAAATAAATAAAAATAAAAATAAAAGGGAGAAACAGGGATAGAAAACAATGGGATAAAAGTAAGCCTGAAACCCAAGGGCACACATTAAATCCTGTAGTTCCACTACCAGCCCCTGGGGACAGTCTGTGGAGAGATGTGAACTCCAAAGGGCTTGGGTGGTCCCACCCAATGGCTGCCAGTCGCAACCCTCATGGCTTCTCACTTGGTCTGGCTTTGCTCACTGCCTGCATCTTTTCTCAGAGGATCCATGTAACTGGCTTCTCCAACCTTCTGGGATCTCTACTGCACTTTTGGCTTCACATACTGCCCTCTCAGGGTCATGCTGCTTGGCCTCCCAAGCCTTCTTCTGAAATCTGGGTTGAAGCCTCCCTGACCCTATAACTCTTAGATTCTGCATATACCTAAAACCAGCACCATGTAGGTAATGCCAGGGTCTGCTGCTAGCTGGGGCAGTAGCTGAGCCCTTTGTATCTTGCTCATGATTGTAGAGACCTCTGAGTACCTGGATGGCTGAGCACAGTGAACTAAATCCCAGGACTCAATTCCCGTTCCTTAGGCTGCTGCCATTCTGGAGCATGGTGTTCTGGGCTCTCAAAGCAGTTCTACCTTTGCATTTCTGAGCCTACAAAGAGTGGAGCCTCATCCCTCAGTGCATTTTTCTTGTACTGTTGCAAAGTACCTAAAAGTACTTCAAGGGCTTTTTTTTTTTTTTACAGGGTCTGCCATGTAGTCCAGGCTGGCCTCGAACTTGTGGCGATGCTCCTGCCTCAACCTTGCAAGTGCTGGGATTATATGTGTGTGCCACCATACCCAGCAAGGGCTTCTTTTTAATGCTAGTCTTTTCAGCACCTAAGTTCTTTTCTATCTTTGCAGGCCCCAACTTTATTAGACCTTTCTGGCCAAATTAAAAAACTCTTTCTGCTAGGCTATTTTTTCTTGATTCACAATGTGCTAAAAGTCTCCAAAAGTACTCAAGCCATAGTCTGAATGTTTGGCTGCCTTGAAATTTCCTCCACCAGATGAATTAGTCCACCACCCTTAATCTCAGTCTCCCCCAAAATCTCAGGACATAAGTACAGTGCAGACAAATTTTCAGCCAGGGGATAACACACATGACCTGGAGTGCAGCTGTCAATGGAGTCCTTCCTGACCAAAACCTCTTGAACCTGCTCTTTTTTGGCTGCATTGCTATCAGCATTCTGGTCTTCAGAGCTCTGACCAGAATCTCCCATCAAGCTCAGCTCACAGTATATTCTAGGGCTGCTTCTCCAAACCTGGCTAAACTCCCCCAAGCCGGTTCCAAAGGTTTCTGAGCTACATGGTCAGGCAGCATCACAGCAATGACCCTACTTCTCCGGTTCCCCAGTCTGTCTTACTTTCTCATCACTGAGACACAAAACTCAACACCTGAAAATTGAAGGAGAGATTTATTTTAGCTCATGGTTTGTAGAGGTCTCAGTCCATAGTCAGCTGGCTTCAAGGTAGGGTGGCATGGCAGGCAAGAAGCAGATCAAGGGAGATACAGTATGCCATTCTAGGCCACGCCCCCAGTGACCTACTACCACCACCCAGTCCAGTTTCACCTCCCCATACCACATTTAGCTATAAACACCAGTGAACTGATCCATTATGCATCCATGATCCAGTCACCTCCCAAAAGCCTCACCGGAGACTAAGATTATAATCCATAACAGTGTTCAAATT
This sequence comes from Chinchilla lanigera, assembly GCF_000276665.1. Lineage (NCBI taxonomy): Eukaryota > Metazoa > Chordata > Mammalia > Rodentia > Chinchillidae > Chinchilla > Chinchilla lanigera. Next base: position 25,834,786 of record NW_004955412.1, on the reverse strand, counting down.
TAAGAAGCAGTAGGAGGAAACTTTTTTGGTAATCTGAGATGAAGTATTGAAAGAAACATGAGTTAAGAACTTAGTTCTTGCACACAACCTGTTTATGTAAGCAGTTCTCAGGTCATGCCAGGATAATGTGTGCCAACATTTTTACCCCAGGGTAGAGAGCAATGTTCACCCTAAAATGCATCTTGGCACAGACTTGAGGAGAGCAATGAAGATATTCTGTCCACTTCCACCACTCCATTCTCTGAGGCTCTGAAGAAAGAAGGGGATGGACTAAGAAACTCTAGAATATTCTTTGTTTGGGGTAAAAGTCCTGAGGAGACTGCTGGTATTTCACATGGGAACATTCACTGTTCACAGATCCTTGCTTGTGGCTTTACTTCCCCTGTGGTAGGTTGAGATCGGAATTCTGAAGGGAAAGTTAGCTACAGGGAGTGAATGTTGAACCCTTACTTTATGTAAGCACTTAATAGGGGTGAGAACATTTGTGTGACCAGATGCTGCTGCATTCCTGGGTTACAGTCAGTGTTTGGCACTGCCTTTCTTGGAAGGTGTTACTTATTTGGGGTGACTTAACCCTGGTCTTGAAACTACAGAAGGGTATTTACAGGAGGTCCTTTGAAATGCAGAATAAAAGTAAGAAAAATGTACAACAGAAAAAAACTAACAGCCTTCCCCCTCCCTAATCTTTTTTTCTTGTGTGTGCCAGGAATTGAACTTAGGACCTTGCACTTGCCAGGCAGGCACTTATGCCACTGAGCTATATCCCTGCCCCTCACCCCCCAATCTTGACAGTCTAAAGTTTTGTAGGTTGCTGCAGAAGGATGAGTCTGGAAGTTACCCACTGTTGCCTTTGCAGCCACTTAGCTGCCTAGTATTAGATTCCAGGCATGGCATGAGCAGTCTAGTGTTTGCAGAGGCATTTCTCAGAGCCACTGCATGGCAAGTATTTGAAGAGGAGCCAGGCGGTCACACTAGGAAAGAGCAGCTGAGAAGCTGAGAGGGCCTATAGTGTACCATGCAGAAAAAAATAAGCACAAGGGGCATTTTCAGTGTCACACACCATAACTGCATAAATGGAGTGTAGAGAACCCAGTGGGCCTGGCTTCTGTTCACAGACAACTCTGTTCCCCTAGAGTGAGCAGGCAGTGCCAGGAGTTTATGCTTATGCTTTTTGTCCTATGTGACCTTTGCTCCGTGGCTGAGCGCTGCTTCAAACCACGGCTTGAGCTAGGCCTGGTGGCGCACGCCTGTAATCCCAGCACTTGGGAGGCTGAGGCAGGAGGATTGTTGTAAGTTCGAGGCCATCCTGGGCTACGAAGTGAGCTCAAAGCAAATCCGAACTGCATAGCAAGACCCTCTCTTAAAAAGACAAAAACAAAAACAAAAAACCAAGGCTTGAAGCTTGGTGCTGGTGGTGCTGGTGGTGCTGGTGATGCTGGTGCTGCTTCTGGTGCTGGTGGAAAGGTAGAATTGGTGCGTGCCCCTGGGTTAGGGCGCCCCGGCCGGCAGAGGGCGCAGAGATGCCTTTTGACCAAATGGCAGGGGATGGAGAAGGGGGGGCGGTTAAATTAAATTCACAGCGAATAACATCCAGTCCTGGGAATTAAAGGATCAGAGCGGGCCTGAGCTGCTCACTGTGAGGATAGGAGGCAGTAGAGATCCCGGGGACAAAAAGAAACGGAAATTTTCTGTGTGCCTTCCCACAGCCTCCCCTCCTCCCTGGCAGTTTAGCAGTTTGTTTCAAGGATGAGGAGCTGGGAACAGACTTGTTGCCTCGGTTTCCCGCTCAGCTCTTGGGACGGGAGCCAATCTTCCTAGCTCGGGGCCGAAGTAACCCTTGGGCCTGGGTCTTAAGGGGTTTGTGAAAACCCGCAGTGAGCCGTTGTCTTCCCTGCTCACGGGGGAAGACAGTATCCGCGGGACCCCGCGCGGCGCTGTCCTGGGCCGCCTCCAGGGGAGCGCGGGAGAGGGGCCGAGTTGGATCGCGCAGCCGCTGGGGCGAGCACTGGCTTCTTCCGCAGCTGCGCTCCCACACTGCGGACCCGGTGCCCTGAGAAAGCTCTGCTCCCGCGTCCTTCAGGAGGCCCTCGTTACTCCACAGGACCCCTAAGCTTGCAGCGGGTTATTAGTGAGGGGAGCCTCAAGGCTTTTAGAGTGTCCAGGGTGCGGGCGCTCCCAGATGTCAGTCGCTCCCCCAAACGCCCTCCCTAGTACCCTCCCCTACCGGCGGGGTACGTGTGTGATGGTTCAGGACCCTCCTCTTGCCTTCTTGCCCCTGGGCCGGCTCCTGGGGCACCTCGACTTATCCAACTCTAGCCTGCAGCTTGACGGGGAGAGGCGGCGGGATCCAGTCTGCCAGCGCTGGAAGATCCCGATCCCCAGCCCCACCCCGCGGCGAGCCTCCTCTCGCCCAGCCTGGGAGCGCTCGACCTCTCCGCCCCTTCGAATGTCCCGCCCCCTGTCGCCCGGTCCCCACCCCACCACCCGCACGCACCCGCGGACTCCGGCTGGAGCCGCCCTTGGTGACGGTCAGTGGCCTGGCTCCCGTGCACGATCCGCCTGTCGCGCAGCCTCCGCACCTGTCGGACGGTGCGTCCCGGAGCGAGAGCCCTGACTCGGTTCTGACGAGGGAGGGTCATGATTTCACTGCCTGAACCCCCTGCCACCAACTGGCCGCTGTTTTTGTTCCTGGGGCTCAGTATTCTCGGTGAGTCAAACCCGGGACCTAGAGGGGTCTTGGGAGGCACGAGGGGTGAATGTTGGCCCTGAGGGGACTTCGGGCACTGATGAGAAACTGGTCTGGACGTGACTCCTGCTTCGCACTCTCGCCCCCCACCCCGGCCCTGGCATCACTGGCTGGTGCTGATTTATCTCTGCACTGTAGCCGGGACGGCTCCTATTTTGCGGGAGTAAGAGCATCTCCAGGCTCGACCCAGAATACTGTGGGCTGAGACACAGGAATCATTCCCCGCCCCACTGCTTCCCCTCACTCCTCAGGGCATCTTCTGGCGAGACTCAGCTACCTCTGGTGCAAGTGACCGGAACTATCCCTCCCCCACTCCCCGCCCCTACTCAGCAGAGCTGGATGAGCTGAGGCGATAGATGAGACACCGACTAAAGAGCTTAAGGACTTAACTCCAGTCCCGTCTGTGCCCCGACCCCACACACAAGCTGATGCCAAGATCCCAGGAGAATGCCCTGGCCCTCAGGCTTGACACACAGACTTCACGTCAGTTCCCCAGCCCAGTTCCTCCCTCTTGCCCCCTCCTGCTTCCTGCTCTGGAAATAATGGGAGGTGTCCCCAAAGCATGACCGGGAGGTCGTTTGGACACAGGAAATGGGGGAAGGGTTCAACAGCGGAGAGGAACAGAGTTGTGACACCCCCCTTCCCTTCCAGGTCCACCACCTCTTTGATTCCCTGACTCAAAGGGACAAGGAAAATGGGGAAGAGGGGATAATGGGAGAGGAAAGGAACCTCTCAGAGCAAGTGCTTAGTGAATGTTGAAAGCCTCAGGGGCACCTAGCTTCACTGGGAGCTGAGGTGGTCCAGTACTGCATCTGGGAAGAAAAGGACCCCATAAGAACAATGCCCATTATAAGCTATTCACTTGCTGCCTTCCAGGCTGTTCTGCTATTCCCTTTCAGGAGTCCCAATCTAGGTTTGGGGACCTCAGCTTTAACTCATTTTTTCTCAGTTTGGAGGAAGATCGGTTAAGTGGGGGCAGGAAGGAGGACATACAGAGTGAAATTCAGCCAGAATGATGGTATCCACCAGCTCCTGTCCATGTCTGCTTTGGTCTGGTCTGTTGGGCGTGAAGTACTAGGATTCCCAAACAAACGGGTCTCCTGAGCAGACCCCCAGCCACGCCAGAGCCTGGACAGCTTGGGGCTATGCAGACTTGATAGACCTCATCCGGGATCCCTCCGCTTCTCACCACTGCTTTCTCAACTTCAACCTCAACCGCTTTCCCTTCTGCACTCTACCCCAGCTCCCCTACACCTCTCCCAGACGGTGGGTCTCCAAGCATGGAGAAAAAGCTATGCTCCTTGTCTGCTCATTCCCAACCCCAGCTCCAAGCCTCAGCTTGGTTCCTGGAGGTCCAGACTTACTGTTCCCACCGGCTGCCCTGGAGGTTACCCAGCTGCTGCCCTGCCTGGTGCTGGACTGTTAAGTCCACCCACATGGAGCAGGCACCCGGCTCTGCTAGGCCCGCATGCTCGTCCTGACTCGTCAAGGCCCTCCTGCCCTGCCTAGGCTGCTCAGCCTCCTGCCCCTGGGGCGTGAGAAGCCTGCAGGGGGAGTTTCTCAGAGAAGAGGGAGACTAAAAATAGTAGCCCTGGGGAGCAGGCCCGTTTCGGCCTTTCCCTGCTCTCAGTGAGCTAGATGGTCACTTTCTTGGGCTCCTGCGTCCTTCGCTGGGACCCACTCCCCTCCGGGTGGCACCCAAGATGCTGCATGGGAAAAGTGACGTCCAGTTGGAACCGGAGCTTCTGTTCTAGCAGACACCTGGAGCGAGGGTGGCTCCTCAGTTCTCTGGGTAAAGGGCGGAAGCATTTACCCAGACCCTCGTGTGTCCCTTACTGTGTGTTTAAACCCCCTTGCGCTACGTTTTTTGCAAAGTACAATTATAAATGAGGCCCCGGACGGAGTTAGTCCCTTAGGCTCCCATGGTGGTTACAGGTAGTTTTCTGGTGAGAACCTTTTCTGGCCTCAAGAGTGAGCGCAGAGAGCCCGGGGAAGAGCCACCACGTTCCGAAGGCTCCTGTGTGTCCCGCTTTAGCAGAACAGCCGCCAGCTAGGTCCCCAAGGGGCTTCGAGCTCCTTGAGGGCGGATTGTTTTTGGCTGTAGGGCCTCCGGTCTAGCGGCCCCCCTTTCATTGTCTTCTGCCTTATCGGCCGGGCACAAGTTTCCTGCCAGGAAATGAGAAGGGGGGTGCTTCGACGTGTAAGGAATCAGGCGGGAGTTCTGCAAAGACGCGAAGCAGCGGGAAAGCGGTGGGGGTGGCGCGCGTCCTGCCTCACGACTCCCGGCGCAGGAGGCCTTCAGCCCGGCTCTGCGAGGGCGGAGAGTCCACAGCTGCCGCCCCGCCTGCTCACCTCCGGGACGGCGCCCCGTCCCCTAGGAGGCGTAGGGTCCAGGACGAGGGTCGACAGCGTCCTCAGACGTGGCCGGGTCCTAGCTCGAAGTCACTTCCCAAAGGGCTTTTAGCCTCCATTGCCTCCCCGAAGGGCACAAGTTGAGGGTCCCAAGCGTTAACCACGCAACCTCACATCCGAGTCCACCTCCGACTCGCTGCGCATCCGCAGAGGAAGTCTTCTCGTCCCAAGACTGACGTTTGCCCTGCCTGTAATTCCCTGCACCCCACAGGATCCACCCAGATCACCCGGACCCCAAAAGGGCACTTGAGGACTTTCTGGGTTCCAACTTTTCGCTTAGCTAGGCAGTCCGGGGTACCTCAGTCACAGCGCTAGCCCTGCTCAATGGGGAGCCTTCGGCCTCGCAGAATACCCGCTGTTCAGGAAGAGCCGAGGGTTTAAAGAGTAACCCGGCGGCTTCCCAGCCCCTTCTGCCCATCGAGTTGAGAACTCTAGAGCAAGGAGCTCTGGTGGTCCCAAACACCATCACCAGCTGCTCCCCTTGCCTCTTGCCCAGGGAAATTGGGGGAGTAAGTGCGCAACGTGGGGTGTATATCAAAAGTAATAGACCTGCCCTTTCTCCTGTTCTCTTCTCCTCCTAAATGGAAATCTGCCCTCTCTGCTGGGTGTTCAGAATATATGCTTCTGGATACGAATACATGCATAGAAACGTGTTCCCAGCACTAGAAACCCATGGGCAGCCGATGGGAAGCAGGAGTCTGGGTCAGCAGCCCCCGGGCACCCTCGATGCCACCAGTATGTGCACTGGCAAGGTTTGTCCTTGTCCTTCACACTACCCTCTTCGGGGGGCCCTATGGGAGCTCACGCCTTGCTCTGTCTCCAGCTTACCCCTCGAGGGCCCAGGTGAAGTTGCACATGCCTGCTGGCCTTACGAAGCTGCAGGCCGTGGAGGGAAGAGATATAGTGCTCCCAGCCTGGTACACCCTGGAAGGAGAGAAGCTTTCGGGCCGACCATGGGAAGTGCCCCTGCTCATGTGGTTCCTGGAACAAAAAGGGAAGAAGGAGCTAAAGCAGGTAAGGGGAAAATATCCCAGGCAGTGGTGAGCACGGAGCCCCGCTGGGATGCAGGGAAGAGCTCGCAAGGATGGGAGGGATGGCCAGAGAAGGGGGTGCGGAGAAGGAATTCCGGAAACAGCAGGTGTTCTCGCAGTGTCAGGGTCCGTCTTCTCATCTTGAATACTTCCTCCAAAGCCTTCTCTATCCCCCAAGTTCCCCTAGAAATCCAGCACACAAAACACCATTGAGAGGGTTGGAGTGGTGGTGCATGGCTGTGTAGTTCCAGCCCAGAGGACCACAAGCTTGAGCCTAGCCTGGGGAATTTAACAAGACCCTGTCTCTAAATAAAAAAAAAATAGGGCTGGGGATTTAGCTCAGCGGCACAGCACCTGCCTGGCAAGCGCAAGGTCATGAGTTTGATTCCCGATACAGGGAAAAAAAGCCAAAATAAATAAATAAATAAATAAATAAATAAGAGGCCTGGGGATTTAGCTCAGTGACACAGAGCCTGCCTGGCAAGCTCAAGGTCATGAGTTCGATTCCTGGTACTGGAAAAAACCAAAAAAATAAAAAAAATAAAAGCAGGAATGGGGAGCTTGGTGTGAAAGCCATGGGTTCAATACCCTGGTGTGTGTGACATGACTTTAAAAAACGCAACGTGTTTCTCTGCTCACATTCTCTGTGCTTTGGACACTGTCAGGTACAGGCTACTTTCAGGAATAATTATCACCTGTCATCTTGCCCCTTTGTACCTGGAGAGGCAAAGGGTATTTCCTCCCACATCTCACACCTCTTCCCTTCACGAGCAAGACTCAAGGCTGGTTTACCCAGAAGCAATGAAGCATTTTCAGAACCCCTCACTTGTATGGATTCCTGCCAGTGTCCTGGAAAGTGTGTTCAATAAAGTCATTTGATCTTTTTAAAAGGATGTTTCTATCTTCTTTTTGTTAAAGATGCCCCTTCCAGTTGTATAAATTTCAAACTCTATAAAACCTAGATCTATTCTGCAATTTTAAGTTCTTTATGTCCTCCCTTCTTTGATTATTCACTCTTCTAAGTGCCCCTAGTGGGAAGTAAGTGACAGTCCTTAGGGGAATAATACCTTGGCATAGTGAGGGGTAGCCCAGGAGAAGGCTGAGAACAGGAACTGGTTCAGTCAGAGAAATGGTGTGAGTGAGGGTCACACAAAGAATGTCAGTTTTGGGAAAAGGGACTGGACCACCCTGTAGGCATAGTGCATCATGGAATAACAAGAAGGTGTCTTGACCCCACCAGGTGTTGGCCTACATCAATGGTACCGTGTCAGGCAACCCTGGAGTATCCCTGGTCTACTCCATGCCCTCCCGGAACGTGTCCCTGAGGCTGCAGGGCCTCCAGGAAAAAGACTCTGGCTCCTACAGCTGCTCCGTGAATGTGCAAAACAAGGGCCATGACAGCAAAACTGTGGAACTCAGCGTGCTGGGTGAGTGAGAAGCACACACTTCCAGATCCCTTCCCACCCCACAGGAGTTCAGGTGGGTCTCTCTCCCAAGGGGCAAGGACGGGGCAGGACATCCAGTGACACATGGGGTGTGTGTGGGTCCCTCCTGTCTCACGGTGTGGGTTTTAACCTGTTTTCCCTTCCTCAGTTCCTCCAGCGACTCCATCCTGCAGTCTCCTGGGTGTGCCCCGGGTGGGGGCCAACGTGACCCTGAGCTGCCAGTCCCCAAGGAGTGACCCTTTGGCTCAGTACCAGTGGGAGCGGCTGCCCCCACTGGCTCAGGTTTTCTTTGCACCGGTTTTAGGTGAGGGAGTTTCTGGAAACACTCAGGCTGTGGCTGGAGAAGGGGTGGAAGAGTGGTGCTGCAGGACTGGGGCGGAAGGGGGAAGCAATGCTGGAAAGGGCTGGGGAGGAGCAAGAGGAGAGGCGAGGAAGATGGCCTGCCAGGTGCAGGCGCTGGGACGGGTGCTTTCCTGTATCACAGACTGTTACACTAAAGAGGCTCTGGAGCTGGACTGCCTGTGTTCATGTCTAGCTGTGCCACTTAATAACTTCGTAAAGTGGTTTATCAATATTTGTGATTGGAACACATCAGCTAAAAATGTTTTAGAGACAACTGGAAAGTTTTTAATATGAATGGTTAAATGAGTATGGAGATTGTAATCAATTTCTTAGGTATAGCAATGGTATTGTGGATATGTGAGATGATGTTCTTATTTTTTTAAAGATGCACACGGAAGTATTGCTTTTAAATGTTAGAGAGAGAAATGAAATAAGTACTCATAAAGTGTTAGCAACTTTTGGATCTAGTTGGTGGGTATATAGAGTTTTTATTTTGTGCTTCTACTTTTCATTTGATGTTTTGTGTTTGTTTGCTTGCTTTTTTTTGGAAGGATTTTTTTGCGGGGGCGGGGGGAGTTTAGGAATTTGACCCAGGGCCTTGCACATGGCTAAGAATGTTCTGTATCACTGAGTTACCCCCCCAGCCTCATTTGACCATTCTGATAAAAAAAAAATCCTGTTCTTTTTTGAATAGAAATTTAACTGGAGAGGGGCATTGAGCTAGCTGCAACTGGAAACACAGTCCATGATACCCTTCCCCTCCCACAGGGAACAGAGAAGTGGTGACTCCCAGAGTGAAATTCACATTCCAGAAGAAGGGAAGGATTTTTTTTTTTCCCCAACAAGGGAAAGAAGGTCCCTGGACTGATGGCTAAATTGTATCCACAGATAACATCCGTGGGTCTTTAAAGCTCACCAACCTTTCCACTTCCATGTCTGGTGTCTATCTCTGCACGGCCCACAATGCAGTGGGCAGTGCCCACTGCAATGTGACCCTGAATGTAATCACAGGTTAGTGAGGGGTAAGTGTGGTCCTCAAGAAGAGTACTCAGTGGTGGGGGTGGCTTCGCAGGTTTTAAAGGCCTCTCATTGTAATAGAATAGGGAGCTTCCCCTGATCAAAGGTTTGTGCACATTTGGTCAATGGCTGGCAGTTTTCTGCTTGACAGCCTCCCATCTTAGCAGAGAAGGGAAAATGTGGACAGACAATGACAGTGGGGAAGGGGGATTGGAGAGGAACAGAGAACAGCTGGGTGCCCCCTCTGACAGCAAGGCATTTCTAGGGTCAAGAGCTGCAATGATTGCTGGAGCGGTTGTGGGGACTCTGGTTGGATTGGTGCTGCTGGTTGGCCTGGTCCTCTTGTACGAACGCCAGCACCGGGGCAAGGTCCTAGAGGATGTACCCAATGATATCAAGTAAGTGTTCCTGGTCTCTGCTAAGGTGGAGGCTGTCCTAACTCCCCTCACCAAGTCTGGGAATTCAGGCAGCTCCTATCTAATGGAAGGGTGGACAGTAATCAGAATAGCATTCTTTTTTATTTTTTGGTTCTTTTCCAGTACCAGGAATAGAACTCATGACCTCGTGCTTGCCAGGCAAGCGCTGTGCCACTGAGCTAAATCCCCAGCCCCCAGAATAGCATTCTTATGGGTAGATTTTAAGGGAAATGAAGAGAAGGGTTGAAGTGTGTAGATGGAGGCAGGGGGTAAGACAAAGCATGCAAAAACTCGCTCCTTCTTTTCCCTTCTTCTGACCTCTTGTTACTTCTTTGATGACTAGGGAGGATGCCACTGCTCCGAGGACCCTGACCTGGTCCAAGGGTTCGGACACACTCTCCAAGAACGGAACTCTTTCCTCTGTTACCTCAGCACAAGCCCTCCGGCTGTCTCACACCGCTCCCAAGCCTGGCACACTGACCCCCGTGCCTGTGCCTAGCGTCTCCGCTCAGGCCCTCCCCTCACCAAGACTACCCAAGACAGATGGGACCAACCCTCAGCCCGTGACCGTCAACCCTGGTGGGCTTTCTCACTCTGCTCTGAGACGCATGGGTGCGGTAAATGTGATGCTACCTCCCCAGACTCAGGATGGGTCTCTGGTGTGATGGCTCAGGCACTCACATCTTGTAAGGGTCAGCCCTAGAGCACAGACCTGAGCCCTGGGAGAGCAGCCATACTCCAGACCTCCTGTCTTCCAACCTCACCTCTCTTCACTCTGGGAAAACTGGGTTTGAGTAAGACCCAAATGTCCAGGAAGTCACAGGAGAAGAGGAATTGAACCTGGGTTTGGTTGAGGGAGGAGGGCTCCACTCTTCCTTAAGCCAGCTGAATCCTGCTGAGATCGCCTGATCTCCAAGGGCCCTGGAGAAGCTGCCAATCTATGAGCTCCCCAGCCTTCTAGGATCTGTACCCCACCCCATCTAATGCCATCCCTTGCTGCCTCCAGCTCCTTGCATTAATGTCCTGCTGGCCTGGTTGGATTTGTTAGGGCAGAGGATAGGAAAGGCATTTTTAACACTAACTCCAAATGTCTTTTTGTTTCTATTTTGCAAATTTCAATAAAGATACACTGTGTTTATATGGAATAAGAATCAAATACCCTTTTCCTACTGAGAATTCCTGGAAGTTGAGCTTCAGGAAGATGTCAGGTGAACCCTAGTCACACTGTGCACCCAGGGGAGCTTTTCCTCAATGCTCAGACCTTGCTGGCTTAGGATAGCTCTTGTGGGGTCCTTGAAAAGGTAATTTGTTGACCTGTGGAAAGGGGAGGCACCGTGAGCATGAGGCTAGGAGCCCAGGCGGCACAGTCTGAAGAGCAAGGGCAGCAAACTGGCTGGTCACTTGCTGCTGAAGCTTTGGTACAAAGCGTTAATCCTGCTGGTGTTCATGAACTTCAGCTCTTCTTCCTCTCCAGGGCAGGTGAGAGGAGACTTCACAAACACAGCTTCTTCCCTCTGTGCTGCAATCCCTCTTGGTACCCGGGGACAGTTGGGCAGAGGGTGTGCTGTAGGTTTATGACTGAATACTGCCATGTCCTCTCCTGCTGAGGCTGGGAGGTCTCTAGGTCTCAGGTTCTCTGCCCATGGAGTGGGGTACCTCTGGGAATAGGGAGTTGGTATAATCTCTTTGGAGACTTCTATCCCAGCACATAGTGCAAGAGGGGCTTGGGAAGGACAGGGATCTCGGAAGTTGCCACAAAGTATCTTCACCCTGAGACAAGATGGTGGAGTCATTTCCAGCACTTGGTATCAGAATCTCCTCTTCCTCCAAAGACACTTTCCTTGTGGAGCTCCAGTTCAGGGCCTCTGCCCTCAGTGTGCCTTACCTCCAGACCAGCCTTTTTCCCAGGGCCTGACAGTGGCAGACATTGGAAGAAGGACGCAGTGAGAAGGAAGCCAGGCTGGAGGGACTCTAGAATTGGACCTGGAGGAGGGAGGAGCGTTTGCTTACCTGAGAGTGCTGGCCTCTCCCCTTGTTTGCTCTGAGATAGCAGGGCTAGCTCCTGCCCAGCACACAGAGGCTCCCTTTGGGCACTCCCTTTCCTTCCTGAGACTCACAGACCCACACAGACCAACGCACGGAGCTAGGTGGCCATGGCCTGGCTCCCTGGGCCTTTCCTCTGCAGGACCCTGCTGGGTTTCCTGTGCCTGAATGGTAAGGAGGGGCTGGGCGTCTGCGCCAGAGCTGAGTGGGGTGGGGGCCTTGCTTCCCTGAGTCCTCAGAATCTGCTCCGTCCCCCCCGCAGTGGGCTGGAGCTGCCCTGAGTAGCAGGGACCCAGGAGGTGCCTGTGAGAGGCTGGAAAGGGGTGAGGGTGAGGTAGGGGCCATGGAGGCCGTGAGGGCAGAGGAGGAGAGAGGTAGACAGTCGGGCTTGGTAAGTTTGGCCTCTTTGTCCAAACAGGAGTATCATTTCCTTTTTCTGCCAACTCATGCTCATACCCGGCCCAGTCTTGGCCCTTTTACCCACAAAATCTCAGCTGGGCTGTGGGGCCCTCCCTCCCTCCCTCTGGAAACCTCAGGCTTGGAGACGGAGTGAATGGATTGAGGGGAAGAGGCAGCAGCACACCGGGGAGCTTTCAGCCTCCGGCTTAGGGTCTGGGGTGAGGGTCGGAACCTCCAGTGCACCAGGATTGGGGTCCAGACCACCCTCTTCATCCTCAGCCCCAGGGCTGGCCGTGGAAGTGAAGGTGCCCACTGAGCCACTGAGCGTGCCCGTGGGCAAGACTGCCGAGCTGGTCTGCAGCTATAGCACGTCCGTGGGAAGCAACTTCGCCCTGGAGTGGAGCTTTGTGCAGCCTGGGAAACCCATCTCTGCGTCGCATCCCGTGAGCTGAGAGCAACTGTGTGCAGCGGGGTGGCCAGGAATAGAGGGCTCGGCCAGGATGAATTGGGTGGGAGTGGTGTGGCGTCTGGGGATCAGCTGGGATAAAACAACTGGGCTCTTCCTAGGCCTGCAGGGCTGCAGTCTATGTGGCCCTGTACCATCCTTTCCTCTCCCATAATTCCTATACCCACTCCCTTATGCTGTGAAGCCTCAGTTTCAGTTACTAAACCCACTGACACTGACATATCGCACTTGATGTGGTGCTGTGTTATCCCTTCACGGTTCAGGATAGAGGGTATCCACCTCCCTCGCTGTCTAAGTGAGCAGACCCATTTGCACTTCTAAGCAGAAGGACTGTAGAGTTGATGTCCGGCAGAAAAGGGAACATAGGTGTGTGTCTTCTGACTTTTCTCAGATCTTGTACTTCACCAATGGCCACCTGTATCCCACCGGTTCTAAGGCAGAGCGGGCCAGCCTGCTCCAAAGTCCGCCCACAGGAGGGGTGGCCACCCTGAAACTGGTGGATGTCCGCCCCTCAGACACTGGAACCTATCTCTGTCATGTTAACAACCCACCAGATTTCTACACCAATGGTCTGGGACTAATCAACCTTACTGTGCTGGGTAAGACAAGCTGGTGACCCACTAGCCACCTACTTGTGCTAGAAGTACGCACTGGCCATGCTAGGTCTCCTCGTGTCTTGCTCGCCACCCAAGCACACAACTGCACTGGAGACCTCAAGAAAAAATACCCATTTCCCAAGACTTCTAATCTAGATGGTCCCACTCCAGCTCTACAGAATGTCTCCTCCCTTAGGGCCTGAGAGAGAAGCCCTTCCCATATATGGGGATGGAGTCACACCCATCCAGCTCCACCGGGGAGGAAACTCCCTTTTGCAGCTGAATTTGGTTTTTGTCCCTCCCAACCTCAGTGGCAGAGAAGGGAAGTGGCCATTAAAGGAACTAGGCCCCCCAGTACTGAGCAACATATTCTGTTCAAAGCTTCCATCTCACCCTAAATCAGAGCCTGCTCAGAAGTAGGCAACCAGAAGCTACTACCAAGGCCAAAGACATTTAGATAAAAAAAATACAAGACTTGGCATGTGATGTGTGACTACTACGTGCAAATATCTAAAGGGCTTTGTCATATGGAGGAGAGGTTTTAATTTTTCTTTGTGGGGTCAGAGGACAGGAACTGGAGCTAATGAGTGGATATTGTATTGACGCAATTTTGGCTCGCTATGAAGAAGAGTTTTCTAACAATCAGAATTGCCAATAGTGGAAACGACTTCCTGGGAATGTGCTGATAGAGAGAAGGGGACCACTGTTGAGCAGTGGTGTTCAAGCAGGAGACTCAAGCATTCAGTGGACATGAGGTTAGAAGATTTCTGACTGCTCTGTGGTTTTTGCAGTGCCCCCCAGTAGCCCCTCATGCAGTCAGAGTGGGACGGCTTTTGTGGGAGGCTCTGCGGCACTGAGATGCAGCTCTGCCCAGGGAGCTCCCAAGCCCGTGTACAGCTGGGTTCGCCTTGGATCTTTTCCTACGCCTTCTCCTGGCAGTGTGGTTCAAGGTAAGGACCCAAGGCATCAGAAAGAGGTGCCTAGAGACCTGAGCAAATCTGGTCTGTAACCCTTATGTATCCATACTGCAAGTTCCGTGACCAGTATGGGACAAACCACCCTACTTTCCCCTGCTTCTTTGTATTGTTCTCTTTCTGCCTTCCTGCATAGTCCATGGCTGGGCTCCTGGGGGCATTTCTTTTTCTTTTTGTTTTTTGAGACAGAGTGTCACTGTGTAGTTCAGACTGGCCTTGAATTCACATTACTTCAGGCTGGCCTTAAAACTTGCAGCAATCCTCCTGCCTCAGCCTCCCAAGTGCTGAGATTACAGACGTGCACCACCACGCCCACTCCCTGGGAACATTTCTGAAGTAATGTCCTGATATCCTGAAAGAGTGCAGAGGGTAGGGGACATTCTTATGATTCCTACTTGTTTACTTTTGGAGGATTCCTTTTAATTTCTTAAGGTTTATGAATCACTTCCAGACTTCCTGAAGAAGAAACTGAGGCAGAATAGCACAGACTGACTTGAGTCATCTTGCTAGTTTACTTGCAGGAGTCACATTCTTAGGTGCCTTAGCTTCTTAGTTTATTTTTGCTGGGTTCAGTGGCCTGGTCTCTCCCTGTAGCCCCAACCTCAGAAAATCCTTGTATCAATCCAGACCCACTTCCCTGCATTACTTCCTGATATGTACTCTTCCCCCTCAAGCAAAAGTCAGAGTTTGTAGAAACACCCGAGTCAGCTCAGAGCCACTCCAGAAGATAGATTTTTAGGAATCAAGCTTTTTACTCCCAGCAAGGAATCTGACCCCAGCTAGTACGTATATCACCCCAATTCTATGGCCTTTGTGTGTGGCGCTCTCCAACTCCTGAAAGGGCAGCTATGTGTGGTAGAAAGAACACAGATGTGGCTGTGGCTTTGGAATTAGTCTCTAGATCATCTCAAACAAATTGCTTTTTCTAAGCCAGTTTTCCCACCAATCAAATGAGGTGAGGCCTCCTTTGGCAGGATTGGTACAAGGATGAAATGAATTGCCCTTCCCTCGTATCAGGTGCTCACTGTGAGGTGGGTGAGCTGTGGCACACTTCCTCCTCATCCTCTAGATGAAGTGTCTGGCCAGCTCATTCTCACCAATCTCTCCCTGACCTCCTCGGGCACCTACCGATGTGTGGCCACCAACCAAATGGGCACTGCATCCTGTGAGCTGACCCTCTCTGTGACCGGTAGGGGACGTTGGGAAGAGGCCAGGCTGGAAGCCGTGGCTTGGGGAGGCTGCATGAAGCTGTTTGAGGGTGGGCCAAAGAAGTTCTGCAACTCTGAAAGTCCTGTGTATCCTTAGGTCCCTCTGAGGGCCGAGTGGCTGGGACACTGATTGGGGTGCTTCTGGGCGTATTGCTGCTGTCAGTTGCTGTGTTCTGCCTGATCAGATTCCAGAAAGAGAGGAAGACGACACCCAAGGAGACATATGGTGGTAGTGACCTCCGGTGAGCAGGAGGGCTAGAGGCGTGCAGAGGGAGGAATAGGCTTGGGTTCAGAGTAAATGCTGTCAGCCTTCACTTGTCAGCGGTAAGGAGTGCTGCTCGGCTTTTGGTGGTGGCAGGGCAGCATAACCTAGTGTATGTGTAAGATGCACAGGGTGGAGGGGCTGGGACAGGCGTGGCTCAGTTTCAGGACTACACTGACCCTCCTCATACTTAAAATATTTACTTTCTCTTTTTTTTTGAGACAAGGTCTCACTGTGTAGTCCAGGCTGCCCTCAAGCTCACATCTATCCTTTTGCCTCAGCCTCCAAGGGCTGAGATTACAGGCGTGTGCCACCACGCCTGGCGACTTTCACAATTTTTAAGGTGTTTTCATATGTATGTTATCCATTTGGAAGTAGTTGGAGTGAACTGCATTTCACTCAGTTGAGTTTAGTTCTGTGGAGCCATCAGGAAATGAGCTCAAATATGCCTCTGTCATCCACTTCAGCTGCAAGACCTGGGGTCCTGAATGGGTGTCAGAGCAACCTTTCAAAAAGAAAAAAAAAAGCAGAATCCATGTGCATGTGCGTGCATCTGGGAAACATGGGGCCTGGAATCTTTATTTTAACGCAAGTTCCATAGATGATTTTTGGGTACCATAAAAATTTAAAATCCCTGGGTTAGACTATAGTCATCCTCTGAAGGATGGGTCTGTCTGCAGTAAAAATGTGTCTGTCTCCATCAGGGAGGATGCTGTGGCTCCTGGGATTTCTGAGCAGGCTTCTCCACAGGCTGATTCTAGGAAAGGCCTCTTGGAGAGGTCCCCGTCTGCCAGCACTGCGACCACCACCAAGTCTGCTAGCACTGAGACAACTACCAAGTCCAGGCTCCCTATGCTTTTGTGACTTCTCCACTTCCCAGAAGAGGATTGGTGGAGGGGATACCAATGATTAAAGCCTTTGGGGTACCATTTTGTTCGTCTTCTTTTGCCAATGTAATCAATCTCTCCTGGCAATCCAGAAATCACCCGTTTAGGGAAGGAATGTGTGTGACGTCCCAGAGGCCATGCGGTAAGCAGGAAGTCTGCTTGGGTCAAAGGGATAGGTTTCAACCTAAGTGCTGCTCCACCTAACCTCCCTCCGCTTTGCAGTTTTAGCGAAGATTTGTTTAAGCTCCAAACGGTGGCCTGATGCAGCACAGCCTCCCCGACCCCCCAGTCCCCGGCACCTTCAGAACACTTGGACATTCCTCTTTATTGTTCACATTCCAACCCAGCACAGTCACATGCACACGCGGAGATTAAAAACCTTCCGGCCACAGCCCCAGGAGCCCGGCGGGGCTGGGCCGGCGGGGGGCAGGGGCGGGGCCATGGAAGACTCCTCCTACCGAGCCTCCAGGCGCTCGGCGTTTGCATAAACAACTGGAGAGCTGGAGAGGCTACTCTCGGGGTGCGCTGAGGATCGGGAAGGGGACATAACAGGCAGGTGTAGACTAGGAACTTCCCTTCCGATCAGAGCATGGGGCATCCTACACCATGAAAACCCTCTGCTTGCTCCAGATCCTAAGTTCTGGGGCCGGGCCAGGGCGGGAACTGCACAGAGACGCAGGGCGCCCCCTTTCGCTGCGCGCAGAACGCAAGGACTTTTTTTCTTTTTCAAATGAGTGACTCGCAAGACGCTCAGGGCGCCCTCCGCAGTGTGCGCAAGGGAGCGCACCGAGGCTGCAGAGGCACAGCTGCATGCTGGGTGCAGGGAGAGGTGGGCGAGAAGCGAAAGAAGAGGATTTGGGAGCGCGGGGCTTGGGAATAGGGTGGGGAGGGAACGCGAATGGGGACCACGTTAGACTGGAGCGCTAACTAAAAGGGCGCGGACTTGGCAACTCCGCGACGAAGCCTGCCTGGGAGAAGGGGTCTCTGGGACGCTGGGGGCTCCTGAAGCTGGCAGGTTGGTGGCAAAGAGGGGGTCACAACACGGTAGGAAATTCTCGTCACTGCGAAGGGGACGCGGCATCCATCTCTCCTCGGGAACTGAGGAGAGAGAAGGTCTGACGGCCCGTCTTCCCCTGGTCCTTATCTCCCCCGGCCACCTCCCTTTCTGAACAGGGTACCAGGTCCAGGAGGGGCAGGGGCCTCCAGGCACCCAGAACCCCGCCCCCCAGCCCCCCATCAATGAGCTGAAGCGAGCCCGTGGCGGGTACGTGAGGGAGCTGCGGTGCGCACGGCCCTCGGGCGGCCTCCTGCAGTCAAATGAGGGCGGCTGCATGTCTGGGTTGGCCCAGGTGTGTCCCTGTCGCAGCCTCGGGCATCGGCATGCATCTGAAAACCCGCGGGTGCGTGTGCCCGGTTGGGAGGGGGTGGGGTGGACAGAGGGGAGGGCTGGGGAACTGGTCCTCTTCGTCTCCTAGCACCTCCCCACCCCCGCAGCTTCGGATCGGGTTCCTTACCTTCGAAAATGTTCAGTTCTTCGGTCCAGGGCGGAGCAGAAGGGCAGGCAGAGAGGGAAAAACAGGTGAGCTCTTGGGATCCGCCTCAGCCTTAATCTCTTTCCCCCCACCAGTCTCGGTCTTAGTCCCCCACCCTTTGCTCCATCCCCTTCTGCACGCAGCTCGTCCTTAGGCTTCCCTTTCTTCCCAGGAAAGCTGGGAAACCAGAGCCCACACAGCCTGCCCTCCAGCCTTACCTGGCCTAGTCTCCGCTGGGGCCACCGCCCGCGCCTCCCCGAGCGCCCCCAGCTCCGCCTGGCCCCCCGGGGCCGGGGCCCTTCCGGCCACGCTCTCCACTCTTTATCTTCTTCCTCGCCATGTGGCCCCGGAAACTCGCCTGGATTTTAGCAGCGGCCGCATTGGCACCAGGATCGTCCAGCGGGATGTCTAGAATGTCGTCGTCTGGCTTGGAGCAGGCGCTCTCCTGGGGATGGGACAGAGGTTCTTTTTTTGTTTTTTGGTTTTGGTTTTTTTTTTTTTTTCCTCCGGTACCGGGAACCGAACTCACGACCCTGTGCTTGCCTGGTAGGAGCTTTTGCCGCTGAGCTAAATCCCCAGCCCCTGGGACAGAGGTTCTTGTGGGGTGACTGGATGGAGACTCCGCGGGGCTAGGTTAGAACTAGAGCCCTGAGGGCCCTAAGACAGGACGACATGGGTGGGAGGCGAGGGAGCTGCACCTGGACGTGTGTGTGTTTTCTCCCGGGCAGCAGCAGGTAAAGAGGAAGGGTCAGGGCCGGGTGGATGCAATTGTGTACCCAACTCAAGGAAGAGAAGTGCGTGGTGGAATGGGACACAAGAAACCCAACATTCCTGTTAGGGAATGAGCGGAGGGTGGGATTGGGGGAGCCAGGAAAGATGCAGCAGGCACTCTGGAAGTGGCCATCCATCCCCCTGCTTGCAGAGGGGGCCTCTAGCTCAGAAGGACCCCTTCCCACTCCAAAGTTCCCTGGGGAGAGGAAGCAGGAGACCCAGAAGGACAGCCTTTCCCTGGGTAGATCTGCACCGGAACTCATCACTGGAATTAGGGAGAGGGCGGGGCCACCGCTCTGCTCTGGGAGTCAGCCAGCCCCACTGGGGGACACAGGTCCAGAGACTGTTTTCCCATTTATCCTCTATTTGCTACCGTTCCCCAGGTTGAACGAAAAACAGAAGGGAGGAGACAGTCTGGAAGAAATTGACAGAGAAAATGCGTCACTTAAAAAAGAAACAAAACAGAAAGACAAGGAAATGATCAGCAGGAGCAAGAAGCCCTTTCCTTGTGGGAAGAAAGGAATTAGGACAATAGCTACCATTTAAGCAGTTACTTTATTCCAGGTGAAATGACATAGTGTTTCACAGACATTATTTTATTTAACCCTCAACAATAAAATGATGACGAACCTTTTTAATATTACGCTAGTTTACCAAGATAAAACCCGTGACCAGAATGTTTGAAAAACTTATGGGAGTTGTAGACAGTTATCAGTGGATGAAAGATTCAAACCTCCGTACATCAGAGCCCCAGATGCAGCCCAGAAAGGCTCTGTGCAAGTCTTGGGCAAGTTGTTTCATCTGTTCCTACCTTAGTGCCTTCATCTGAAAAATCAAGATAATAATATCCACCTCTAAGGATTGTGGGGAAGAATTAGCATGATACGCACCAAGTTTTTGGCATAATCTAGTTACTCAGTAAAAGGTAGCTATATGATTGTTCTATATAATAATATTAAATTGATCAAAATAGTTGTCTCTGTAGGCCCAAAGTATCCACATGAGTTTCACATAATTCAACCCAAAAATAGAATCACATACCACATAATGACGTTTTTGTTTTTGTTTTTTTTTTGGTACCAGGAATTGAACTCAGGACCTTGCACTTGCCAGGCAGATGCTTATGCCACTGAGCTATATCCCTGGCCCCACATAATGACGTTTTGGTCAATGACAGGATATATAATGATGTCCCATAAGATTAGATCACCTAGAGTTGTCATAGTTTGTATAATTATGCTGTCATGCTCTCAGGGATGATAACTGCTTAACGACACTTGTGTTTTTGGAGACAGAGTCTTTTTTTTTTTTTTTTTGACGGAGTCTTGCTATGTAGTACAGGCTGGCTTTGAACTTGTTTATGTAGCCCAGGCTGGCCTTGAATTCATGGCGATCCTTCTGCCTCAGCCTCCAAAGTGCTGAGATTACAGGCATGCACTACCATGCCCGCTTGGAGACAGTCTTGCTGTATAGTCCCGGCTGATCTTGAACTCACTTTGTAGCCCAGGTTGGGACCTGCAGCTATTCTGCCTCAGCCTCCTGAGTGCTGGGATTATAGATATGCATTACTACACCCACCCTAAGGACACATTTCTCAGAACATGTCCTCATCATTAAGGAATGTGAGACTGTAATCAGACCCATTGGTACATACATCTGACAGCCTGCGCCAGCTGTAAGTAGAATGAATGGGTTAGGGAATTGATGACATTGATTTCAGAGGCCAGGCTCTAGAACAGAGGGTCTCAGCCCCTGATCCTCTTTGTATCTTAACATTACTTATAATATCAATGTGAACTGGGGTGAGGATGGTTACTATGAAGTTAGCTGGACATTGCTCCTTTGGTCTTGGGCTTTTGGCCTCTAGGAATTTGCTTTTATTTCCTTCCTTTTCTTTTCTCCTTCCTTTTTCCTCCCTTCCTCCCTTCCTCCCTTCCTCCCATGGTATTGAGGATGAACCTAAGACCTTTCCCCTGAGCTGCATGCCCAACTCTTTTTTTCTTTGTTTGCCTGCTTTTTTGTTTTTTGAGGCAGGGATTCTCAATGTAGTCCAGGCCGGCCTTGAACTCATTATGTAGCCCCAGGCTGGTCATGAACTCTCCTGCCTCATCCTCCCAAGTGCTGGGATTACAGGTGTGTGCCACCATGCTTAGATTCTTTTTGTATTTTTTATTTGGAGACAGCATCCTACTGAATTGCCCAGGCTGGCTTCTACATTTCTTTCTTTCTTTTTTTAATCTTTTTGAGACAGGGTCTCACTATGCAGTTCAGGCTGGCCTTGAGCTCACTTTGTAGTCGAGGCTGGTCTCGAACTCGCAAAGATCCTCCTGCTTCAGCCTCCCAAGTGCTGGGATTACTGGCATGTGCCACCACGCCTGGCTTGGCTTCTACATTTCAATCCTCAGCCTTCCAATCCTCAGCTGACATTTCAAATGTCAGCCTTCCAAGTAGCTAGGATTACAGGCCCCGATACCTGGCTGCTTTCATTTTTTGTGTGTTTTTTTGTTTTTTTGAGACAGGGTCTTGCTATGCAGTTCAAGCTGGACTTGAGCTCGCTTTGTAGCCCAGGCTGGCCTTGAACTCACAAGGATCCTCCTGCCTCAGCCTCTTGAGTGCTGGGATTATGGGTGTGCACCAACATGCTCAGATTTGCCTTCATTTCTTGCCTAAGTATGTCCATTGCTTTCATGGTCTTTTTCTTCTCAACATTAAGATGACTAAGGTTCTATTCAGTTCTATTCTTGCCTTCACCTGGCCAGCAGCTATCCAGTTGTCGGAACTGGACAGAGTCTGAATGAGCCATTAGTGATCCTTTTCCCATCTGGACTTGGCCCAAGAGCACAAGTTTAAATACAGATATTTAAACCCAGGTTTATGAACACTCCCTCCGGAGCCAGGCTTCCTCAGGCTGTCCTCTTTCCTGGGCTTCATGGTTTTTCAGTCTGCTCTCAAGATGCCCACAATCAATTTAAACATCGTCACAAAGACTTACCAAGAGGCTGCTGTGGGTTGGAATGGACTCAAACACTCTTTTTGCTCTTCCCAGATCTAGAGGTCTCCCTACATCTTATTCTTCACCTAAAACCCAAACTAACTCCTTTGTGTTCTTTCTTAGAGCCCAAGTCTTTCTTGGGTAGTCTCAGGGAACAGTGAAGCCTCCCCAAAGAAGGCAACAACCATAAAAAAATCATTTCAGTCTCATCACTCCTCCTTGGGCTTACAGCTGTGGAGGTGTAGTGGGTGGTGAGCAGAGGAAGGGGTGTCATATTCAACTCTGCTAAGGTCCAACCTGCTGTCATCACCCACCTTAGCTGTATCCAGAATGGAAACCTAGAACAACAGGCAAAGACACTCCTGATGCCCTATGCCGCTCCACAGTCAGCTTCCTCTCCCTCTAGCTGAATTCTGAGGACCAAGCTGCTAGGCAGCCTGTCCACAGGCAGAAATGAAGGAGGATGAAAGGAATCCCGGAAGGGGCTTCTTAGTCATGGTCCCTGGCCGGTCCCTTCCAAAGCCAAGACTGATGGTTGTTCCTGAGAGCTCTGCATGAACTGGGGGACGTCAGGGAGGAAAGGGGATGTGGGAAGCACACCGATCTGGAAAGCAGGAGCTGTGGTTCTAGTCCCTAGATGAATAAAGTCTGCTTCAGCCCACAAATCCTAACAGCTTTAAGAATTAAGGGTACTTGCTACCCATCATGTGTGAGGCTGTTTGTTAAGAACTTTGGACAATTTACCTTATTTAAATTCCATTTTAGAAGTCAGGAAATAGCCTCAGAGATATTTTATAACTTCCCTAAGGTGGAACAGACTGCCTCAGGGCAG
Organism: Chinchilla lanigera; assembly: GCF_000276665.1. Classification (NCBI taxonomy): domain Eukaryota; kingdom Metazoa; phylum Chordata; class Mammalia; order Rodentia; family Chinchillidae; genus Chinchilla; species Chinchilla lanigera. The sequence continues at coordinate 25,812,415 of NW_004955412.1, read as the reverse complement.
GCAATTATTTCTATGCATTCTGCTAAACCCAAGTCAACTATATCAAACAAAAGAAAAGACGAGTAAAAAAGAAGTTTCTTAGCCTTTTCATATTAAATGAATGTAGCAAAGTTATATTATGGCCCTGTAAAACAGCCACTAGAACACCTGAATCAACAGCTCTTAAAAAATTACTCTCAGCCTGGGGTTGTAGCTCAGTGGTAGAGTGCTTGCCTGGCATGCATAAGCCCTGGGTTTGATCTCTAGCCCTGCAAAAAAACAGAAAGTGAAAACCACCACTACCACCCCCACAACCATCACCACCACCACCAAAATAGTCTTAGAAAAAGCAGATCTGTTTTCTTAGTCATTTCTGTCTATGATTCCTCACCAAGGGGACAGAAAGGAATAAGGCTGGACTAGAATTTTCCCAAACACTAGGTGGTTGTCCAAGAGAGCCCCAGAATGAAAGGGGAAGCATCACACCGTTCTTCCTGTGTCCCAGCTCCTTACCAGGGCTGGGCCCCAACCCTCCACAGTCTGGACCCAGTCTTGCCCTTATCACCCCTCCTCCCTCTCTCTGCCCCGCTGCACAGTCAGAGAATGGTGCTGTCTTGCTCAGCCCTTTGGGCCTGTGGACCTAGATCAGGAAAAAAGGGACAGCTCTTGTGTACCTGGTGCATTGGAGAAGATGCCCATGGCCCTGGGCCACTGGGATAGTTGTATAATTGCCGCCTCCATACTTTTTGGATGGATAGTCTCTCCTTTTTAAAGGACACTGGATCCAACCACCTCTACAAGTCCCTCAGCTGTTAGCTGTCAACACCCATCATCTGTTACCTATTTATCTATCTATCTGACCTGCACCAGTGTTTTTCCGGCCACTCTCAAACGCCATCTGGGGCAGACCAAGGCTGGCAGACAGGGCTCCCACATCCTACCTTCAGTACTGCAGAATTCAGAGGAGGCAGGTTACATTCCTCCTTTGGCTTCTTGGATTTTCCAGTGACCATGCCTCCTGCTTCCCCTTCCCCATCACTCTTATCTTCCCACTTTAATCCTTCCTGCTCTGCATTACCACGCTCATCCCTGACCCACAACTCAGAATCCACCACCCATTTTCTTTACTTTAAAAAACACTGCTGGGGGTGGGGGGAGGGGGACTCTTCCTTAGTGGAGTCCGGAAACCCCCATTTCTCCTTTCATAACCAAAAATAGTTTTCTGGGCTGGAGACATAGCTCACTGGGAGAGCACGGAGCTAGTGTGCACTAGGTCCTGGGTTAAATCCCCAGCATAAATAGATAACAATAAATTTAGAAAATTGCTTCCTGGAGAAAAGACTCCAGGAAGGGAAAAAGCAAAGGGGAAAAGACTGAAAAGAGATATGCTGTCAGAGTATTTCCCAGGGAGTGGGATTATATGTGATTGATTTTTTTTTTAATGTTTTCTCTAGTATTTACATTCATTATTATGAGCATATTTTATGAGAAAAAGTATATTTAGAAAAGAGGTTAAAGTACAGCTGTTTGAATCACATGGGGTATGCTTGGATCTTGCCTCCGCACTTAGGAGTAGTGCGTCTGGGGAAGAACCATTTGATGTCTCCAAACCTCAGTTTGCACATCCTCCAAATAATACCTGCTTGACAGGGTTGTTGTGATGATTAAATGTAAAGTGCTAGGTTCATGGGGAGCATTCACAAATTGGCAGCTATTAGTGATACTAGTGAGAATTAAAGTCACAACAATGACTTGCTCCTAAGTTCTCTCTGCCTTTTGGTACCCAGACGTCAAGAAAGCTTACCTCTTATAGAACTGGGCCATCCTTTCCTTCCAAACCACACTGTTTCCTTTTTGTCTTTTGCACACTTTAGGGTGGGTGGAGGTGGCAAAGCCCATAAGCTCTCATATCTTTAGTTGGGCTGACTGAATGACTGAGAAAACACAAGGACAGTCTTTCTCTGTCCTTGAGGGCTAAAACTAAATTTTATATAGGCATGATCCTTGCGAGCCAGGGGCCAGTCCTGTGCTGGCACTTTCTTACTGAGTCACCTTACCAGCAACCTGTATACTTTGGCCAGGCACTGGTAGCATCTAGGCTTGGTGTGGGCGCTGACAAGCTGCAGACACTTCCTTCCCTGGCCAGCAGGGCTCTCTCGCGGTCACTTTACCCAGCCCCCTCCGGAGCCAGGAGACGCCGGGGGCCGGGCCAACCCCTCCCCCAAATTACACCGACTAGGCTCTTTGCTGTCCATCAACACTACTAAGACCGATCACTCCCGCCTGCGGGGTACAGGGGTTAGACGATCGTCAGAAGATCAGCCTGTCCGTCCACCGACAGCGGCGGTGGGTTTGGACATGGGGTGGGGGCCAAAGGTCCGGGGAGAGGAGTAGCTGCAAGCTCCGTGAGGCGGCAGTTTCCAGGGTCTCACGGGGCAAGTTCCTCCTCTCTAACCTTGCAGCGTCCCTGCTGCCAAGCCCTGCCCAGCTCCAGGTCCACCCTAGACAGCCCCGCGAGAGGCGCTCAGACGCCCCCGCGGCTCGGGTAGCAATTTTCTTAGGGCTTTCAAGTCAGGCAGGTGCCTTCCACCACCATCACCCACGTCTCAGCAGGACCCCTTACGACCCCTAGGTCTTCCGCACCCGCTTCCATCCCTCACTCGCTTAGGGCTTCGCGGGCGCCCCTTGTTCAGGACCAAGCCGAGTGTCGGCCACCCAGGCCCTCTAACTTACGGTGCAGCAGTCCATGCTAGTGAAGAGGGTCCTGGGCTGGGGTGGAGCCTGGTGCAGGCGGGGGTGGGGTCTGTGCGATGCTGGGTGGCGGCTCCGGGGCTGTGCGGCGCCCGCCGACCCGCGCAGAACCAGCGGCTCTCCCCTCGGTCCTGTCTCCCGCGCTCCGCTCAGCAAGCGAATGTAACCTGAGCCCTGCGGCCGGGAAGCCAATCAGAAGGAGCCTTTGGCAGGGTGGGCGGGGCGATCTGGGAGGAGGACCCTCCCCTCTCAGCTCCCTCCGCCTTGCTCCCGCCCGGAGCCCTGCGCCCACACACTTCCATCCCTTCCTCCTACACACCCCATCCTCCCACACCCGGTGCGGTCGCTTGCTGAGCGGCAGACAGCCAGGCAGATGCTTGCCGGAGTAGGCAGAAGAGGCCCCGACACCCCGGCCACAAACACACTCACATCTGGGCACCGCACACCCTGCCTCCCATAGACAGAAGACTACGCACTCCCACCTCCTCCCTACACTTCCACAACCTAGCTAGAGTCCCAAATATGGCTCCCTCCAACTTCCCTCCTCCTCAGTCTGCGGAGAACGGCTACGAAGAGGAACGACAAAAAAATAAAAAATAAAAAAAAATAAATAAATAAAGGGTGTCTCATCCTCGTTCCTGCCGTGGAATGAAGAAAGCTGTTGGTACACAACCTGGTGGTGAGCACACATGGACACAAAAGCTCACAAGCTCCATGTGTCCACATATGTTATTCCTCGGGCTCACCGCATGTGCCCTCCCTCCAGTGTATACAACCTTCAAAAAACAGCTTCACAGACCTCATACTCAAACCTGGACAGATGCAGGTAAATGCAGCCATCCTATGTTTTGAACACACACACACACACACACACACACACACACACACACACAGGCGATCACCCTACAGATACGCAGCAAACACCTCTGCACTTGCCTTTATCCTACCATCATCTATCTGCCTGACTGCCTGCCTTGAGCCAAACAGAATCGCCTATGCGCAACACCCATTCTGCAGGTTTATTTATATACCCGTACCTGTTTAGGAAATACACCCAATTCCCTCTCCACTCCTACCGAACTGTCCCTCACCTTTGATCCATAGCCTCAAAATAAGGCAAAATTTAGTCCCCTTCACCCGCTGATCTTTGGAAGAAGAAAAGTAGCCTGTACCCAGGATGCGTTGGGAGTTATCAGAAGTAATTGGCCCTTAGAGTCCATGATGAGGAAGGACAAGGGCTTTTGGGGACCCTGGGAAGGAGAGAGGGAAGGAGCGTCTGGGAGGGGTAACACCGATTTTTTGGGTGCCGACCTCTCCCGGCTTGCCAGGGTACCAGAGCTGGCAGTGCGGCACTGGGTGGGTAGCAGGACCATCTCTGAGAAAACTACAAAATGCAGTCCTAGCTAAGGTCCCAAGGGAGAGGGAGAGGATGGAAATTCTGATGGTTAGAGCAGAGGGGAGGGAAATGCCCACGTCTGACTAACATAGGGAACCTGACACAGCTCTGCTGTGAATCTATAACCACTGTGGCCAGTCACAGTATGGCTGTTACATGCTTACTTTGCACCTGAAGGTTTAGGCCAGAGGCTTTTCTTGCCAAAGGGAAAATATTTAAGAGGGAAATTCCAGTGTCCGTTCAGGACAGGGACAGAGTAGTCAGCTTGGGGCACCCCATTTGAACTGGAGGCTGGCTGGGATTCCAGAGCTTGGGGTGTAGGGGTGTCTTTCCCAGCATGTTTGGGACCCACCCACCCCTGTAACTGAAAATCTGTTCCCCAATCTGTCCCTGGCACATCCTCCATCCCCACCTCCACCAAATGGCAGGATGTCCTGGGAACCCAGGCCCTTGCCTACATGATGGGCACATCTGGAGCCTTAGGCTGTGCCAGTTTTCTCTGGGCTTCCACTCCAGAATCCAGAGGGGAGAGGGAACGAGGAAATTAAGGGGCAGAGAGGCTATCAGGTCTGGACTCTGTGCTTTTCCCTTCCCAAATCAGAGCAGAGGAAATTAGGATTTGGTGAGTTTGCAGCAAAGTCTCCCAAGTTGCTAGGCAACGTCCCTCTGCAGGCTGTGCTGCCTCTGGGCCCTTCTTCCTGCTGGTCAGAGCGGAAGTTGGGGGGTAGCTTTATAACAACCCCTCCAAACTCCCACACAGGCAGCATAGCCCTTCCTTCTTCCTGAAAGACACCTTTGTGTGGGGTGAGGCTGTCTCTGAATATTGGTGGACCCATGGGAGAGCAGATACAGCAGCTGCCAGTTCCATCCAAGAAACAACCATTTCAGCAACTGCCCACTTGAGGCGCCTACGCGGCACTGGCCACAGTGCTTGCCCTGGGGGATGGGCACTCTCTGAGGTGAGGAAAAGACAGAGAAAAGCAAAGACCTGACGGAGAAGACAGCACAAACTCAAACACTCAGAGGCAAATGACACATATACATAGACCCAGAGGTGCAGATACACAGGGTCCACACGTTCACAGAGACACACCCTGTGGTGATTGTCACACAGTGACACCCAAGAATTCCTCAGCTTGGATCCCTTCACTGCCTGGGAGCCAGAGGACACACTAAGCATGGTGAGAGGTTCTCTTTCTGGATGAGGTAGCTGGACTTTGCGAACAAGGTGAGCTGGTGGGATTCTGAGCTTGTGATTCTTGAATAGACGAGCCAGGAAAAGGGACAGGCACAGTGTGGGATTACTGAGTGTCTCTTCAAGGCCCTAGGCCTTGGCAGAGTGAAACCAGGTGATGCTCTCTGTGCTAGCCTGCCAGGCCTAGGTCCTGGGTGCCACAGGACAGCTTTTGGAATTTTAGCTATTAACTAGCTGGGCTTCAACCCCATAGTCCTCTTCGATGCTTCTAATGTCCAAACCTCTACACCAGCCCACCCCACAACTCCTGAAGGAGAAGGGCTACAGGTCTGGGAAGGAGATGAGCTCCAGAAGGGCTGGGTTAGCAAGGAACTGGGGCATGTCAGTGCCGTGGGCTGGAGGCAGTAGGGAGTGTGGAGGTAGAGGCGGAGAGAACAGATTCCAAGGCAGGCAGAAGAGGAGATGGTGAAAGATGGATTAGTGTGCAGCTCTGTGGTCCAATGCAAATTCTTCTTGGGACAGATGGGGGATCTGGAGAGGTTTGGTCCTAGTAAGCAGAGAGGAAAGCCAAGACATGTGACAATCTATTCGCCAGGACTCGTGGCTTCCCCTCTTTGGAGTGGGCACTTTCTGAACACAACATCCCAGCTCAAGCCCACAGAGGACTCTATAATGAGGAAGGGTGGAAGGTAGGAGGCTTGTGCCTTTGGCAGAGCAGATCTGGGGGTTTCTGAGGTCAGGATTTTACCCTTTTGGGTAGAGGGGAGGGAGTAGGGTAGCAGGAAATTCAGTTTTCTCTGCAAATATTTCAGCTTTTGCTATAGTAGTATTTTTAGCAACCTTGTTGGCAGAGGAACCTGGGTACATTTTTTAAAGGGGCCTCTGCCAGACTGGAGGGCTCTTTACACCCTCACCCCACATGTGAGAAAGAAGATGGGGAGAAAGCACATAGTTTAAAGGTGCATGCAAATATAAAAAGTTGGTTTCCTGGGCATTGGGTGACCATTAAGTCTTCTTCATTAATAGATGTTATCGATCATCCTTAGCATCAGTATTGCTGGCAAAGTTATCAAGAAAAGTCAATATTTCTTGAACTTCTGTAGGGATCATGCTGCTAGGGACACAATATAGAAGGCATGGTATAATATGCAATTGATCTTCCATAATAGATTCTGCATCTGTGGGTTTGGGCAACTGAAAGTTGAAAATATACAGAAAAAATTGCATCTGTACCGAACACATTTGCAGACTTTTTTCTTGTCATTTTTCCATAATACAGTGTAAAAAATACTTACACAGTATGAACATTGAATTAAGTATTATAAGTAAATGAGAAATAAAGTATGCAGGAGGAAGCACATAGGCTGTATGCAATTATTGTGCCATTTTACAGAAGGGGTTTAAACACCTTCAGGTTCTGGTAACTGTGGGGGTCTTGGAAAGAGTCTTCCATGTACATTGAGGGACCACTGTACTTGGTTAGACAGAGGAAAGAACCAATAGAATTGAATGTATACTAGGCTAAATTTGAACAGTGACGTACAGCATGATTTCAAGTTTGTTATTTAAGGAGTAAGTGATGAGGAAACTGGGACCTGGAGAAGTTCAGTGACCTGTTATTCACTTCACAAGTTGGATCTCTAATGAAATGCAGAACCAGAGCAGGAGTACTGACTTTGAATTCTACTTCCCTTTAAAATGCCCCTGGCATTTGTAGTGGGCTCCATGTGATAAGTCACATGGTAAACAAATCAGAGTGGGTCTCTTCTCTCTTGTTCTTTTGGACTGATGAAAAATGTGCATATGCAGTGTGTGTGCACATGTGTGTACAAAATAAAGTGATACACACCAAATGCCAAATGAATGCCGCAGATGGTGTTATGGGAGTTGAGGTGTGGGAGAAATGACCGAGAATCTGAATAATCATGAAAGCTGCTGGGTGAGATTGGCTTGAAGCAAGAAGAGAACCCAGATAAGTGAAGGGGCCTTACAGTGAGCAGAACATTCAGGCAGGGGCAAATGTTGTGAACTGTGCAGTACATTTGGTGTGCGTAAGCTCATGCTGCCCCAATCCAGACAGCCCTGACAACAGCAATTCTTGTCTCCTTCCTTGTATACAGGGTCTTATGTTTACAGCTCAGTGTCCTAACTCATCTATGGGGATGTATTTTAGCTCATTGGGATCATGAGGTAAACACCAAGTGGTGCTCACTGCAAGGCACTTCCTTGGATCTCTAAGGCTCACACTGTCCCCTGCTCTGTGGATGCACCAGGGAACTGCTTCCTCCCCTTCCAGCTCCTTTCTTCCTGGCTCTCAGTGTAATTTAAAGTCCTGTGTACGATTTTCTGCTTGTTCCTGTATTGCCCCAATCCCTCTCTGTTTGCTTCCCACTTGCCTCATTCACGAAAGCGCAAGATAGCTGGGTGGTGCAATGCCTGCTGGGCCTCCACACCCGGCCTGAAACATCAGGCTAATACAATCTGATAATAAGGTAATATTCATTTTAATGACATTTGAATAACAACCTCTAGAATAGGTATCTTTTTCTAAAAACAACCTTTTATTTTAGAAAAACTGAAACGTATGCAAAAGTGAAGTGGTATATAATTCACTCCACTGTACCCATCATCCACTTTAACAGTTCTCAAGTCATCATCAGAATTATTGACTCTATTTACTTCTGATTCCCCATTGTCATTTCATTCATAAGTATTTACATAGGTACCTCCAAAATGTAAGGACTTTTAAATGTTTTTTTCTTTCCTTCCTTCCTTCCTTTTAATGCTTTTTAATGCTTTTTTCTTTCCTTCCTTCCTTCCTTCCTTCTTCCTCCCTCCCTCCCTCCCTCCCTTTTCCTTCCTTTTTTACCTTTTTTTTTCTTCCAGTAAAGGAGATTGAATCCAGGGCCTTCACACTGATCTACATACCAGCACCTTTTTAGTTTTTATTTTGAGACCGAGTTTTGCAAAATCACTAAATTGTGCAGGCTTGGCTTGAAATTGCAATCCTCCTGCCTCGGCCTCCCAAAGTGCCAGGACTATAGGCATGTACCATTGTGCCTAGCTAGTTCTTATTTTGAAAGCATTTGCTCATTAGACTGTAACTTCTATAGGAAAAGGGGTAAGATTTTGGGACCCAGTATAAGCATATTGACTTTTTTATGAGACTAGATCTTCAATGTGCTTACCACACAAACACCAAATATGTAACTATGTGTAGTGATGAATGTGTTAATTAACTTGACTTACACAATGTATTTACATATCAAGTCATCACATTGTAGGCCTTAAATATATACAGTTTCTGTTGACTATACTTTATTTTATTTTATTTTTTTGAGACAGGGTTTTGCTATGAAGTTCAGGCTGGCCTTGAGCTCACTTTGTAGCCCAGGCTGGCCTCGAACTTGCAGCCATTCTCCTGCCTCAGCCTCCTGAGTGCTGGGATTACAGGCATGAGCCACCACATCTGGCTGTTGACTGTACTTTAATAGGGTTAGGGAGGCACAAAATGTAAAATAAGGAAACAGACTAGAGCTATTTTCTTTATCACTGTAACCTTAACACATTGTCTGGAACATAATGGATATTCAGTAATGTTTTTGAATGATTGCATAAATGAGAGGGGTCTCAGTCACTTTCCCATCGCTGAGACCTGACACCTGTGATTTAAGGGAGGAGAGATTTATTTTGGCTCCTGGTTTCAGTCCAAGGTCAGGGGGCTCCAAGGTAGAAACAGAATGGCAGAGGGGCATGATGGGGGAAAAGCTGCCCAGCCAATGGCAGCCAGAAAGCAGAGAGAGAGGGGAAGAGCCAGGCAGGGAGATGCTTACACCCTTCCAGTTCAGGCTCCCAGTGACCCACTTCTTCTGACCAGGCCCCACCTCATAACAGTTTTTAGCTGTGAGCTCATCAGTGGGTTCATTCGCCCATGAGTGTAGTACCACTTGATCCAATCACCTTCCGAAAGCCCACCTCAGAACACATAAGCCATTTGGAGAGTATCCTCCATCTAAGCTGTACCGGGGGGAATGAATGAGTGAATACAGGAAAGGAGGCCAGGGCTGAAGACAAGCACATGTTGCAGCGGGCAGTCATACCCTCATCTGCAGTGCTGTAATTCTGTCAGCAGCCTGAGTATGTCTTCCACAAGAATTTAGAAGGTAGGTAAGCCTTACATGGAGGGCAGCTTTTCAGCTGTCTGATGCCTGGTCTCAGGGCTTTCCTTCTTAGGGCTGAGCTCTGGAGATGCATTTCTCAGAAACGCTCACTGAGTGGCTCCTTCATGCAGCATGGTGGATAGAACAGACCTGCCCAAAAAGCAGGAAGGAGCCGTGTCCGGATCAGTTTACCTAGTTAAATGTTATACTCCATCTAGTTCCATTTTATTGTTTTCTTTCTTAGCTTGGTTAAGTATTCCAACTTCATCTTATCTATGCAAGGGGACATTCGAGATACAGTTACATAATCACTTTTGGGCTAGAGAGGCCAAGCTAGGAAGCCTGCTTGGGCTTAGTAGGTATTGCAGGGGAAAGCTTCAGGCTTTGTGGTCTTGGTACTCTGTTCCTTGGGGGATTGCCTTCCTAGTGCTAATCTTGTTTTTTTTTTTTTTTAAAGGTGAGGCATTTCTTTCATGGCCTGCTCTCTAACATGTTTGATCCCTCAGTCCTTGAACAAAATTTGTATGTTAATGGCTTCTACTTACCAAACCAAGTAAGTGGCTTGTTGAGTGAATAAAGACCAGTCGATCCCTGTCATTTATAAGGAATTAAGGGTCTAACATTTATCACTTTATTAAAATGAATTCATATCAGATATCTGATTGAAGATAGAATAACCATGATCATCTTATACTGAATTTTCATATGAGCTTCTCATAACAAATGGATTGGTATGGAAAGGTCTCCTACCTTTGAACTTCAGAGACATTGGTAGAATTAGTTCCATGGTCTGTCATCCAATTTGGCATAGTGTAGGTGAGAAAATATAATAATTCAACAATTGCAGGCCCTAAATGGCATGAGAAAGCTTCCTCAAGATCACTCACTACCTAACATGAAGACATTTGACCTGCCCCCAGGACTGAATGATGATGCAGGAATTTGGTCATTTTGGCAAAGATGTTCCCATATGTAAAAATCAGAATAATTTCATTTCAGACCTGACCATAGGAAGTGATGGTTCTTTTGACATTTCTTGGGGTGAGAGTGAACCACTGAGAAATAAAGTGTTATTAACTATAAGATTTTGTTGTTGTGCAGTTTGGGTGGAACACTGAAGTGTAACAAGGTGTGTACTGGTGGTTGTTCTCATTGATTTATATTTGTGTGATTTATGCTTTGCCTTCAGTGGGTTGTGTGTTTGGGTATATAGGTGAGAGAGCTGGAACATTGCCTGTTTCTGGATTTCAGGATTACTTTTTAAGTAGGAATGTTCTTGTTGTTTAGAGAAAAGGCATGCCAGGTAAAACTATCCTTCTTTTTGACCCTTCATTATGAAGCTATTTTAATAGCCTTTCTACAGATGTTTCTACAGATGTCTAAGCAGACAGAATCCAAAAGCTTCGCTTATGCACAACCCTATGCAGTAAATGCTCCTCAAAAGGGAGAAGAGAAAGTTTGACCCTTGAAGAAGAGATGATGTTTTCTTTTCACAGGGAACGAGGTAGTCAAACTATGCTACATTATGACTTGCTAAACACAAGTCAGATCATGATAACATGAAAGTCTCACATTTGGGATAATTAGAGTTATGACTTCTGTCTAGATGTCCCTCCCAAAGCCTTCATAAAGGTGGGGCTTTTTCAGAGATGTCTGGATCTAGTGTATGATGCTAGGATTAAGGATGCATGATTACTAAATCAGTCCATTGATTGGTTGGGCACTGCCCTAATCCCAGTAGTGTGGGACAGCATAAAAGGAGCAGAAAAGTGCTGCTAAGGTCCCTTGCTTGCTTTGCTACCGTCTGCCCACTATGAACTGTTTCTCCTTTGGGATGCCTGTCTGCCATGCCACCCTACCTTGCAGCCAGTGGATTGTGGACTGAAACCTCTACAAACTGTGAGCCAAATAAACTTTTCTTCCCTTAACTTGTAGATGTTGGTTATTTTGTCTCAGCAATACGAGTGAAGTAACTAACACAAGTAGATCTTAATGAAACTAGGATGCACACGTTGTTGCTTGCCTAGCCAATATCCATGCGTTCCCCCTCCTTGTTTGCTAACACAACAGCAAGTATGTTGAGACAGCCATGGGCCCAGGTGGAGAATGGGTAAAGGTCTATGACTGTTTATACTTTCTCACCTTTTATCACAATTTGGGGTGATCACAAGACCCAGATATAGCCAGTAAAACACAGTAGTTTTCTGATGAAAAATCTGGGAAAACTCTTGCTTTCCAGATAGGTGGTAGCAGACCAAGCTTGTACCACTTTTCTTTTTGCCTTGAACACAGACATGAAGTCTGGAGCAGCATCTGTTATTCTGTGACCATGAAACAAAATATCAACATGCTAAAGCCATGAGAACAGAAACCCCAACTTTATACATTTCAGCCATAATCATTCAGGTTTTCTATAAGATTTACACAAATAGATTCTTCATATGCCATAATGATGTGAGATGTTGGAGTGCATCAGATCAGTGTTCCTGTTGTTTTAATGAGATAATGAGATGAGGGCCACATATTCAGTTGTTTCCAGGGATTCTGTGATGACAGGCCCTGAAAATTCTAAATTTAAATAGCTAGTAATTCAGGTATGAGTTTATGCATTCTTAGGCAGCCTTGATTTCCTAATTGGCTGTTCTAGTTTGGCTTTCTTTGATTGAAGGAACCATAGTAAGATTTGAAATGAGCACTTACAGTTCCTGTAGTCGCATTCAAAGCCTCTGTCCCCTGATCTCTCTCATGATTTCTATTCCATCCACCTCTCCCGTATCTAGAGGATGGGCTTGCTGTGTTTGGAATAACTGGCAATCGAAGGAAATCCCTTTAAAAGAAAGACGAGCACTGAATGGGTTTGGACATTTTCTTTAGCCAGATGGGTGATCTGCACTGGTTTTAAAAATGTGATACACAAGGGCTGAGGATGTAGCTCAGGGGTAGCACAACCATTTAGCATGCACAAAACCCTGGGTTTGATCCTCAGTACTGAAAAAAAGTTTGACAGTTGGAAGGTCCTTCTTGCCTTAGAGGTGGCAGTGGCAGGCTGGTCTTCATCCACTCAACTGTCCACCGGCTTGGCCTGGTAGGCAGAAGTTATTAGCAAGTTAGTAACATATGAACTTATTTAAGGGACTTGGGATCAACCATACTAGACCACCCAATTAGGAAACTTCCCTTTTAAAAATACAAACAAAATATCCAAAGTTAGCACTGAATGGAAATAAAGACAGGATGGATGTTCATCCCCTGTTTGGAAAAAGTTGGGAGCTCCTTCAGAGGAGGGCTCCTTTCCTCTACCATTCCTGAAGACTGTACTTGGTAGTAGTCCCTGTGCAGCTGCCTGTCTATCTTATTGCTCTGATATTCTAATTAGATTCCCTCAGGACAGAGGCTCTACTGGATCATTGGCTAATGTTGGCTTATTGCCCTTAAAATAGGTGTTACTTTTAAATACTAGAAGAAAATGCCTTTTTTCAATAAGCAGAACCCTCTGGGGGCACTGGCTGGGGATTTCTTTTCTTCTTCTTCTTTTTTTTTTTTTGTCTATTTGAGACAGGGTCTCACTATGCAGTTCAGGCTGGCCTTGAGCTCACTTTGTAGCCCAGGCTGGTCTGGAACTCACAACGATTCTCCTGCCTCAGCCCCCCAAGGGCTGGAATTACAGACCTGCACTATCATGCCTGGCCTTCCTCTTCTTTTGATTGCACATTATTATTATTGCTCACCAGTGCACATGTGCATGTGCACACATACAAACACACACACACACACACACACACACACACACACACACACACGAGTTCTGAATTTATCTTAAAGCAAAGATTCCGTAAGTCTGGAAGATCTCAACCATTTTCATAGGAGTACTTCCTGCGCCAAATATTTATTATGGGCATTTATTATGTGCCATCTGTTTTATACTAAGTGCAACCCATGCTGCATTCATCAAGACTGTTCAGGTTGGAAGGGATAGAAATACGATTTACAATAGCATAAGCATTGATTAATGGAAAGGGCAGGGGAGGAGCTTCAGGAACTGTCAGATCCAGGAATGCAAAGTCTTATTAAATACTCTTCATTCTGTCTCTTATCTCTGCTTCCTTCTGCATAATACTTCCCTGCCCATAGCACTGGGACTGTGGCCACAGGCAGCTCTGAACTTAAGCCATTATATCCTTTGGACCAAAGAGGAAGCATAATTCTTCAAACTCAACTTCATTAACAATAATTTAAAATTCCCAGAGGAGGAGTCTGGAAACCAGACGTGGGCCATTTGCCCATTTCTGCACCGATCCTTGTGGCTAAGGAGATGAAGCATTAAAATTGGCATAGCTGATGGTACAGCCATGTGGCCAGTTGGATTTATGACTGGTAGTGCCCTTCAGAACTATTTGGCTAGAACTGGGAATGAGTGGTTCCACAAAAGAAAGGGCATTCTGCATTGGGCTGACTAAAGAATATATGTCCATCTCAGTACATTTTATATCATGTCATGTCCCCTGTAATCTGATGAAACAAACACTACGGATACTGTAGTTAAGGACCATGTAGGGAACCAGAAAAGTTAAGTAACCTGAACATAGTCACACAACTGGTAAATAGCAATGCTGTGATTCAAATCTATGTAACTCCAAAGACACCCTACTATTTGGCCACCTCTCTTGCATTGACAAATTTCTCCTATGTATCTTAGTGTCAAAAAGACATTGAGACAGAGCACTCTAAGTCTGAATACCACCGCAACAACTCTGCTGCCCTCCAGGAAAGGCCATTTTGTCACTGAGGGTTCTTTCGGGCTCTTCTTTCCTTCTGGAGCAACTGGCCTAAACAAAAGCAGAGATTTCCATAAGGTTCAGTGAAATTATTCAGACACACAAGCCTAAATATTGCCCAGAGTTTAAATAAGTTAAAGAGCAAAATAAAAGATAGATAATAAGAGACAGGGAGGTAGAACATTTGTAAAAGTGAAGGGGACCAAGAGATTGGGGGCCGTGAGAAGAAGGGGAGGAGAGAATGAAAAAGAATTAAGATACCTTATGCACATGTAGCAGCGTCTCACAATGAACGTCATTGCATGTATTGCAGTCATGTACTCAAAAACAAAAAAAAGTAGGCATTTCTTAGGTCATTTAATTGGGCTGGCACAGCTGGGCTCAAGGCTTAGGATGCTACTGGGTTTCTGTTTCCAGTCAGTCTTTCATCAGAGGCTGTCTGTGTTGGACCTACCATGGTGCATGACAGAAGGTTGTTGGCATCCCAAACTGTCAAAAGAAAAAGAAACCACCTCTCTTTCTGTCTCCACACATGAAATCCTGTGCAAGGGCTTGGTGTAGCATTTGCTGATTGTGTTAGCTTTTCACCATTATGACAAAAAGCTGAATAATCAACTTACAAGGACCAAAGATTTATTGTGGCTCATGGTTTCTTGGTTGTTTGGCCCTGTGACTTTGAGCCTGTGGCAGCATAGTACGTAATGGTGGAAGCAAGGAGCAGAGGAGGCCTGTTTACCTCATGATAGCCAGGAAGGAGAGAAAGGGCCATGATCCCATAATCCCCTTCAAGAGCACAACTACAGTGGCTTAACTTCCTCCAACTAATCCTCATTCTTTCTTTCTTTCTTTCTTTCTTTCTTTCTTTCTTTCTTTCTTTCTTTCTTTCTTTCTTTCTTTCTCTTTCTCTCTTTCCTTCTCTCTTTCTTTCTCTCTTTCTTTCTCTCTCTCTCTTTTTCTCTCTGTCTCTCTCACTCTTCCTCTCTTTCTCTTTTACTTATTTATTTTTTTGTGGTAACAAGGATTGAATCTAAGGCCTTCATATTGAGTTACATCCCTAGCTCTTCTTTATCTTTTATTTTGAGACAAGGTTTCACTAAGTTACTAAGTTCCCAGGCTGGGCTCCAACTTGTGATCTTCCTGTCTCAGCTTTGCAGAGTGCTGGGATTACAGCTATGTGCCACCACAACCAATTTAAGCCTCATCTAAGGTTCTACCACCTCCCAAAAATGCCATAGGCTGGTCACCAAGCCTCTAACCTGTGTTGGACATTCAAGATTCAAACAATAGCATGTCCGTGTTACTGAGATGCACTTCAGAAGCATGCAGACTCAGGGAGAGGGTGGGCCAACCTTAGGAAGGATGTTGGTATTCAAAAATATCCCACATCAATGTCCGACAAGACAACATCTTACAAAGTTGTGGCCAGTCCTCTCCTTCCCTGAAATTCCTATCATTTTTTTTGTGCTTTATTTACAGTTAGCACTCTGCCTAGTCATTGTCTTTTCTTCTTCACTAGGCTGTGAACACCTGCAGAACCAGAATTTGGCCTTTCACTTTGTCATCTAAGCAGCTAGCATAGTGCCTGACATATGGTAAAAGCTCAATAAATATTTATTGAATGAATATAATATACTGGTATCGCTTATGATGCTATGGTTAAAAATACAACCATTTCCCCAAAGGTCTGGTATACACCACCATCATAAAAGCTGTAAGTTAGATGCCACTGCATAGTTTATGAAGTAAATCATAAATACTTTGCCAAAAAGTTTTGCATGTGCTTTGGCGTAACTTACACATGAAAACTTGTGTGCCACTTCTTGTAAGGCTTGCAGTTCTTTGGTTACAGAGGAGGCTGACAGAGGTCACGGAAGGGGAGGATGCAGCCTATAAAGAGCCTCTGGCCTTGCAGAAAGGTGAGGTAACCGAGACATTAGTAAACCTCTCCAGGATGGCAGGTAATAAATTCCTTCACTCAAAGGGATGCTTAGGTGCTCCTTGGGGGGAAGCTGAGCGTCTGTTCAGCCTTCCCAGGAGGACTCAGGGATATATTCAGAGCAGGGTTTCAAGAGCAACAAAAAGAAGAGCTTTAAAAAAAATGACATGCGTGGAAAGGTTAAAGGCACTGGAATGACTCAGGTTAGATAAGAGAGAGCTGAGAGGAAACTGAGTCATTTTCTTCAGGACAAAGAAGGGATCTGACTGGGGGATGATGGCCAGCTGTCCTCCTTTGCCTCTGCATGCAGAGCAAGGGGAAATGGGCTTAGACCGGAGGCAGGGCTAAGATTAGAGAGCAGGCAGAACTTGGCAGTGAGGGGTGTTGTATAACCTACTTTCCGAGACAACTTGGGGACTGAGGAGACTCCCACACTGCTGGTCTGGGCCCAGTGGACACGGACGTGGGGCTGCTCTGGCTGGCTGGCTTCGAACAGAGGCGGAGGTCCCGGGGCTGCATCCCTCTCTGTGCCCTCGATTTCTCGTTGGAAGTGAAGTTCCCAAATTTTGGAGCTGGCAAGGCAGCACCTCCCCCACCCACCACGCACTGCACCAGTGTTCCTGGGCTGGGTAATAATGCCTGTCATTTCCTCTCCCGGGGGAGTGGGGCTGCAACCGCCCTGACAGCCCCGAGGGATTGAAGGCAACTAAAAATAGTGCATTAAATATAATCTGTTGAGGGGCAAATTTGCATTGCTTTTCTTTCCCCTTTGCCTGTCTCTTCATCCTCCTTCCTGGCATGCTAGGCCTGGGTCTAGCTCTGGGCACGGGGAATCAGGTTCCAGGCACCATCTGCTCTCATTTTGTGGCAGAAAGGCTCTCGTGACAAGAGGTCGAACTGAGCAAATGCAGAAGGTTGCGTCCAGGATCCCCAGGGTGCTCCCCCGACTTCCCCCTTGGGCCCAGGATCTTTCGGGGCCTTTGGTGTGGGGAGAGGAGCTGAAAGTGGGAGAAGCAGTGCTGAAAGGAGAGCCAGCCAGGGCTTTGTTCTCCCATCAGCCGCTTCCGTCTGCTACACAATCTCTCTGAGGTTAAATATTAATTAAGAGCAGAATGACAGTGAGAGCTGAGTGTCACTTTCTGTCCCAACATAAATGTTAATTTCCTTGCAGGTATAAAGTGAATTTGGAGTGGATTGGCAACCAGGGAGAATAGCTGGGGAGGGGGGAGGAAGCAAGGAGAGATGGGTGGTGGCTGTGGCCCTGCCTCAGAAGGATTAAGGGGAAGGAGACAGGAAGCGGAAAGCATGGCTGCTGCTGTGTAAAGGAAACGGCTCAGAGGACATGGTCACAGCATAGTCTGAGGCTCCCCACACATCACAACATTAATCTAAGAAGTTAGGCTACAGCTGGTTCCTCCCACTGCCCTAAGGCAGGGTTCTTTTTTCTTTTCTGGATGCAAACCTCTTATGATTTTATTTAATGAAAAACAACATACAAAGCAACAAGAATGAAACAAACTGCATAAATGACCAGTATTTGAAACCAGATCTCCTCTCCCTGTAGACATAGACCCCAGTGCAGCTGACAGTGTCTTGGCACTTAAGATACTGTCTTGGAAAAGTCTAGAACATTTCCTGGTTACCTATGTGTGCTGGAATGAGGCAAAGTTCTTCCTTTTTTTTTTTTGTGGTTTTGGGGCCTGAACTCTGTGGAACATGCTTAGGTAAGTGCTCTATCATTGAATTATACCCCTGGTTCACAGGCAAAGCTCTTAAACTAAGTTCCCGCACTAATTTTAGGGCTTATCAAACTCTAGAAATTATTTGTAAAACTGACTGTACGTACATAACCCGGGCTCTGGAGAGTTGTGGGCTTCTTGCAGGGATGATGTACTTTTCCTCAGTGTGTGGCACTCATTACTGATATGGCCCACAGTTTAAGACGACTGCTAGAATTAACCAATATTCTAGGCAGGAAACAGGAAAACGATGGAGGGGAGGGAGGCAAATAAGTCTCCTTCTTAATGAGCTTTCTGAGAAATCTACTTTCATGTTACTATCTGTACCTCCTTATAAGAGAATCAGGGGAATACAGTCTTTCAGTTGACCATGTTGCAGTCAACTCCATATAAAACCAGTATTTAATTAATTAATTAATTAATTTTGGTACCGGAAATCGAACTCAGGACCTTGCACTTGCTAGGCAGGCGCCTGTGCCTCTGAACTATATTCCTGGCAAAACTAGTGTTTTATTAATAAGACAAAAAAAGGACACTAAGGTAGATGACTTGGAATTTCTGCTGCAGTGTCCATCTCACACTGATATGGGGGAGAAAAGATGTTAAGAGGGTCTCCATGCTCCACTGCCCAAACAAAGCTTAGGGAAGGAAGAAACCTGCAGCTGAAATGCTTTGTGTCCCCAAAGCACAAATGCTTTGCTTTGGGTCCCCTTAGTCACTCCTGAGCTTGCAACTATGGTCTGCAGAATCTGCTCATTTTAAGTGAGGCTGGCAGGGTTACCCTCTGTCCAGGGATTGTCTATTTGGAAGGAGGCTAAGAAAAGGTACTTGTCGCACAGAGGAATGTGGCTCTGTGCGGGGCACTTTGCAATGTGTGTCTAGGAACAGCTTTTCTTGGTAATTTTATTCTTCTTGATAGCATATTACTCTCCTAGCCTAAAACAAGGAGCTTCGGAGAGTGAAGACATCTTACCTTCTTCCGGAAAGAAGCAGTGGGGGAAGGGTCTGGAGTGTGGGTGTGGGCATTGGAGGAGCTGGCCAGTTCACTTGGTAGGACCTCAAGGATAGTGGATATCGGTGGGATCCAAGGGTTGTGGATATTCAGTTCAGTCCATTTCTTTTCGGTTTTTTGTGCCTTGGTACAAAATGTTCTGTTTGCTTGGAATAGTCATCTCATGGTAGACCCTTAATCCTTCTCCAAGAGCCCATTTTGTCAAACTGTTCCTGGTTCCTCTTGCCTACCTTATCTTCTCCTGCCCTACCCCAGGAGTCTTCTGGTGATTCTGTGAGCCTCTGTGCACCTCTGTTACAGCATTCATCATACTGCTTAACACCGTCTACTTGTCTCCCTCCATAGGCCTGACAGCTCCTTGGTGGTGAAGTTTGCATCACTGCCTGTGGTATACATCCCTTAGTTGGGCTCGATACACAGTTGCTAGGGGTAAACACATTAAAAAAATGCTAACAAGCATCTATTTTGGAGCAAGATTCTCTAGAGGTAAAAAGGGGTTAAACAAGAAAAAGGACCTACACACTTGCTTCCAAGAGTTGAGAGTCTGGGACCAGAGACAGAAGACTGGATTACTGATCAGATAAAAAAGAAATCGTAATAAGTGAGAAAGATCTTTAGAATGGGGGCGGGAGAGATTAATAGAACAGAAAGGGGTCGGGGAAGGTAACCCAAATTTGTCTGAGGCTCCATCAGAAAAGTCATGCTCCTATCTTTAGGGTAGTGCCTGGGATATAAGGAACAAGGACAAAGGAGGAAGCAGGAGCCATCTCTGGACATCAAATGTGAGACGGAACAGTCCACATGAGAGCTAGCAGTGTTTTCTATTTGTTAGGTTTTTAATGTGGGGAAACAGGCAGTGTGTGTATGTGTGTGTGTGTGTGTGTGTGTGTGTGTTAGGTTGATTTTAAGGCTTGGCCTTTGTATGCTATTCCTGGGAGAAGACTGAACTGTTGTGTTCCTATGTGGCTTGAAGGTGCTTTATGAAGTGTCAGGACTGAATTTCAGTGCTCTTCAGGGAAGAGGAGGCAAGAGACCAGGGTGGGCACGGGGTCTGGGATGTTGCCACTTCAGTCTGAATGTCAGGGAGCCCTGCACAGGAGGGCTCGTGCTAGGTTCTCCCCTCACCCTTTCTTTTTCCATCTCTCTTAAAATACCCTGTGTTCCTGCAGCAGTGCGGCTGCTAATCTAAAATAAAAACAGCAGGAAATGCAAATGGTCAGGTTCTCCTAGCAACAGGAGCCAACCCACTCAGGGCGTGTGGAGCAGAGCAAAACTGTCCTGAGGCTGAAATGCGGGTGGTTGGGGTGAGTAACACGTCTCCCCTTTCACCTGGCCCCTCTAACTTTCAAGAGGGATGGGTTAGTGGGCAGCTACTTGCTGTGCAGAAGTAACCCTCCACAAACCGGACTGGGCAGAGGACCGAGTGCTGGGGAGAAGGTGCCAGAGTGAAGGATATGGGGGAGAGAGCGCGAGGAGTTTGAGATACTCCCCGACTGCAGGGGCTGCAGGGGCTGCAGTGGTGCCTCTGAGAGAACTGACACTAAGGGGTCTGCCTGGTGCACGAAGGGCCTGAATCAGCGTGCGTGTTATACAGTTCATGTCAGAAAGCCTATGGAGCTTGTCATTCCTAAGGTTATGAAATAAAAGGAGGGGTACAGTGGCTCAGATTCCTAGGTAAGGGAATCAAAATCAGGAACCTGCAAAGATTTTCTGGGACATCTGGCTTAATTCTTGTGTTAGAAATGAAGAAACTGAGGTCAAGAGAGGTAAGTGCATTTCCCAGGACACAGAACTAATTAGTGGTGGAGGTGGAACTGGAAAACAAGTACCCAGGCTGAGACATTTCATTTTAAGTAGAAGCTGCTGACATCCCTCTTCTGTTCACAGCAGATAATTAGAGACTATGATAACCTTGCTGGGCAGCAAGGTAGGGGGAGGTCATCTTAGGTACTTCTGGTAAGGTTGAAGACGTTTAAGAGACAGATGGGGGTACAACTCCAGGGGCTGGCATGCAAAGTTAGCACGTAGAAGTGAGGGAGGAATTGGCCAGGGGTAGAAACAATTGCCACACAGCCCCTCCTGGCTGCTCTGCATGTTTCTGGAGGGTCTCTGTGGGAAGAAGGAGGCAAAATGTCACTGTCAAGGTTACCCAGCAGGAAACTGGAGAAGATGATGGGGCTCTCCCAAGAGGACAGGTCTTGGCTGAACTTGGAAGAGAATGCAGCAAACGATTCTGGCTCTCTAGATCCCAGAGAAGTTCTTGAGCCCTAGATAGTGTGGATCCCTATTACATAAGCAACTCCTTCGTTACTCACATTCTGGCTTCCTCCTACAAGGCTCCTACAGCATCTTGCCTAGAAAACACACTGAAAGAAAAGGGTTCTTTCTTCCAGCTGAGTACTGGTGACCTGAGTACGCAGTTGCTCTTAAGCATTCCAAGTAGTCAGCAGGGTGTACGGCAGCAACAAGCTATGTCAGGAAAGTTGGTTAGTGTCAGGGCTAGATGTCAGATGGGCCCACATATACCATCTATCTATCTATCTATCTATCTATCTATCTATCTATCATCTATCGGCAGGCTTCACTTCTCTGTGGCCCCAGTGGCACAGCCAGAGCACTCAGAGTGTCCTCAATCCTGGTCTTCTCATGCTGCTCCATGCTTCCTGGTGAAGACCAGTGTAAGTAGTCAGTTGATGAATAGAAGAAGCAACATGGGCTTTGGTATCTATAACCTGGACTCAAGTTCTAGCTCAAGAACTGTGTGACCTTTGGCAACTTACTTAACCTTACTGAACCCACTTACTTAACCTTTGGATTCTTTATCTGTAAAGTAAGAGCAATTGTAACTATTTTAAAGGTAGATGTAAAATGCAAGACTTACAGTTGGCATTCAACAAATATTGGTTTCTACACTTCTGACTTGTGATTGCAGTTGCTCAGGGACCAGGTGGGACTTTCAACAGCCAAAGCCAAGGCAGGGAATGCTATTTTTCAGGTAGTCCAAGATGGAGCTCAGAATACAGTTCTGCATATAAAATTTACTTTGCTTTTATTACCAATTAAATAGGTTTTCATGGGTTGGCGTGGGAATGTACAGTATCCCTAGCAGTTGGTATAGCAAGCATTCAATAGGCATTTGTTGAGTGTTGTTTGTATGAAAAAGAGCATTTTAAATTATGGATAACCAGATGGCAAAAAGAATATCTTAAGCATAGTGTGTTTGTTAGTTCAGTCCACTTCTAGGATCTTTTGCAGGTCACTTATGGTAGGATAGATCAGGGGATCCGTGGTAGGTTTCCAATAGGCTAGACAGACTGCCAAGTCAAGACTTGTAGCCCAGCTCCTGGACAGCTCTGTCAGGCTGCAGGAATTTCCATAAATGAATTTGGGGGAGGTAATTTCTGGGAGATCTCTGTAGGGTAGCTGGAGTCTGTAAAGTCATAGTCACCTATGGCCTTGACAACTCCACTCTACCGCAGTCTTCTAGCAGCACAGATGAAGAGCACATTCAACTGAAGTCTCTTCCAAGGAATTTGTAACTTTCTAACCTCTTAGCTGTGAACATTCCACCCCCTTCATGTATATATGTATATACCTCTGTGTCTCTGTGTACACACACACACACATACACACACATGGCTAAGAGTTTGGATATTGATTCTGCCATTTTAACTCCTAATTGTGTTTCTCAAAGGTGGATAGTGCTGGTTAATCAATTAATTAATTTATTTTCCTGCAGTTGTAAAACTCAAGGTCCCATTGTTGAGGCGGAAACTCCTGTGTCTCTAGGAGGCTCAGGAGAGCCGATGCCCTCCACATTGGCCCTCTGGGAAATTCTAGAGGCATCACAGCTGTGGGCCCAACACTTGAGGTCCCAAGGGGATCAGAGCCCACTCTTCCTGGGAAGAGGGTACCTGCGGAGCTCATTGGCCATCTCCCTCAGTCTCAGACTTTCCAGTGTTCAATCATTTTTTTCCCCATTTCTACACCAAACACATTCTAGACCTGCAAGAGGAATCAGACTCCTAGACTTAGTAAGAAACAGAGTGTTTGGCTTCAGCGTTTTCCTTTCTAAAATAAGGGACTTTGCTCCCTGGAATCAGGCTTCCTTATATCATTATCCATGAAGCTGGTGGAGAGCAAGAAAACAGTGTTTCTCTTCACGGGTGGGAAATCAGGTCAGGGTCTGCAATGATACAGAAAACTCCCCCAGGCTGTGGAGAGAGCATGTACTGGTTTCTACCCAGAAAACCTATAGGGGAAAACTGTGGCTGCCTACTACTGAGTATCAGGGGAAAAAGCAGAGATATTTTTAACATACGGAATATCAGTGAACAGAATGCTAAGGAACTAGAAAACTTATTCCAATAAATATGAAGCATATGCTCTGCCTAAAGCAAACCCAGCTTTTGCTGTATACGGATTTCACAGAGGAAAAAAATGTCGGAAATTGCAAAAATATCTGACCGTAAGTGGGCTACTACTACGGGCTGCGGGGGACCGGGAAGGCTGCATGGATGGCGTAGGAAGAGTGACCGGTAGGCTTGGGTGCCAGAGGGCCCTGACCATTGCTCTCTGGAATCTTGGGAGTACAGACTTCAGATGGACATCAGCCCCAGCTGCAGTCTCAATGTCAGTGTGTGTGTGTGTGTGTGTGTGTGTGTGTGTGTGTGTGTGTGTGAGAGAGAGAGAGAGAGAGAGAGAGAGAGAGAGAGGGAGAGGGAGAGAGAATCAGAACATCTCCAGCTTCACTGCCCTGAATCTTCAGATATGCAAAAATGCCTGTCTCAGAGGCAGAGATTCCTGATCTTATTAAAAAAAAAATCATGGCACTTTGGGTTTTATGCCACAGGTTCTTCCTCTTGCCACTAGGAAGCTATCTATCTATATCTATATCATCTGTATCTATATATCTACCTATACTGGCTATGTAACAGTGTCATTAGTGAGGTTCTAGTAATTGGTGATATTACTTTTATTGCTAACCCTGGCAAATATTTTGCTCTCTCCTGTAGTGGGTAATTGTATCTCCAACAGCCTCTTCTTTTGTGCTGCCAGATGGAAAGGATGTGTGTTTGCCATTTTCATTAATACAATTAGTACCTTAGCATTTCGCCTGCTTCCTCCCTAGCTGCGCGCTCCCCGGGCCCGAAAGGAGGGAGAAACGCAGAGCCTGAGGCCGGCCTGCGGGGAGCCCGGTGCTGGGAGGTGTGCGAGGTGCTGGAGGGGAGAGAGCCTCCAGGGCCCCGCTGCCTAGAGCTGGTGAGCCCAGCGGCTGGAAGGGCGGTGCTGCCGAGCCGAAACCGCAACAGTAACACCAGGGCTGCCACCAGAGACCTCTGTGCGCCTGGCAGCCTCCTCGGGTCCCAGGTCCACACCCACACAAAGGCACTGCGCACGCGCGGCCGGCCGCCGGCCTCCTCTGCAGCCTGAAGGGTGGTGTTCGGGCTGACGCGACTGCTCCCGCCCAGCTGTCCCTACCCCAGGTGAAGCCTCCTCAGACCGGAGGATAGATACCTTTCCCTTTCACTCGGGAAAGGCACACACACAAATCCCGCTCCTTCTGCCTGGGCCTCCATGTTGTGCTCAGATCCTCCCTTCTGGGTCCTCATTCCCAAGGCTGCTGACTTTGCCACAGATTTCCTTTGCTCTTGGCGCAGGCTCCTCACCCATAACAGGGACGGGCGCGCGCTCACTTCTGATCCAGTTTCTCTCTTGGGGAGGTGGAGGGAGGCAGTGAGTGGCACAAGCCTTGTGGTTGATGGGTGTCAGTTCAGCATGTGTCTCAAGGTTCCTTTTGAAGGGGTGTGGCCGAGGATGTCCAGGCTTCACTGGCTGTTCACTGGCTGTTCACTGGCTCCTGTCTTAGTCAGCTTTGGCTGCTATGACAAATGTAGTGTACAATGTTGGCATAAGTAACATTTATTCTTCACAGTTCTGGAGACGGCAGTGCAAGATCCAAGCAATGGCTGATCATTGTCAGGTGAGAAGGTCCTCTTCCTGTTTTTTTTTTTTTTTTTTGTCTTTTCTTCCTGTATCAGGAATCAAACTCAGGACCTTGCGGTTCCCAGGCAGGCACTTTGCCCCTGAACAAAATCCCCAGCCCCTCTTCCTGGTTTTTAGGTAACAGTCTTCTGCTTGTAATCCTTCCAAGGCAAAGAAAATGACCCCCACCTTTCTCTGAAGAGTCTATATCCTTTAGACTGCTCTTGAACTCACTTTGTAGCCAACGCTGACCTTGAATTTATGGCGGTCCTCCTGCCTCAGCATCCTGATTGTTGGTGTTATAGACCACCAGGCCTAGTTTACTGTTTCTTCTTATAAGGGCACTAATCTCATCATGGGGGTCCACACTCATGACCTAAATTCCTCCAGAGACCCTATCTCAAAGTACCACACCATCAGAGGTTAGAGTTTCATCATACCACTTTGGGTAGTGGTGGTGGTGGTGAGGTACAGAGTTTCAGTCCATAGCAGCTCCCATCTTTCCACCCTCTCAGGAAGATGGATCTATGATGCTGTTTATTTCCAGTCTGAAGTACAGCACCCTTTCCCACTCTTGCCTTCCTCTGGCCTCTCTGTGCTGCTTTGGGGACTTGTAGGGAAGAGGATAGCCCCTGCCTCTGCCAGGAAGGAGTCTGTTTTGCAAGAAACTATATTTGTTTGGAATGTAAAACATTTTAAAAAATAGGCCTTAGTTTTGAATTTTTCACTGTAATGATAAATGTTTTAAGGAGATAGACATGTTTACTGTGATTTAAAATTTATAGTGCTTACATGTATTGAAACATCACATGGTACCCCATAAATATATACAACTTTATGTTTCTATCATTTAAAAAACAAATTTAAATAAAATTTAAAAAATCATCCTTAGATGTGTTAGGTAAGAGTGGTCATAGCCTCTAAGCTTGAGGGACATTTTACCAAGCATTGGGTTAAATAACCCTTAGTTATTGTGGGTTGATCAGGCCAGCAATCACCCAAGTGAGTGGATGGTGAAGGTTTAAATAAATGAGACAATGGAAATGATTTCAGGGCTCCAGGAGGAGTAACTCTCTTACAGCTTCGATATTCTCTGAGTTCAGACAAAGACTTCTCTGGGCAGTCCGTATTTATTTGGTTTTCAAACAAAGGAGGAGGTTACTCAAGAAAATGTGGGAATCTCATAGGACCTTGGGAGAATTTTCTCACATAGTAAATTATGTCAATCAGGAGAACTACCTTATCTTTAGGTTGGTATTTATCGTAGGAGTATGGAGTAGGCAGCTGCAGCCTCCTTGTAGTTAACTGGGGTTGGAGCCAAACAGCCTCAGCTGTGGCCTTAGAGGAGTCACAGCTTCATAGGCCACTACAGGCCTCAGGGTGACCAGTGACTCAAAGAGGTTTACTTACTATGAGTCCGCTGCCCATCCCCAGACAAGGTGCCTAAGCTTCAGACAACTCACAAGTAAACATGGAAAGCCAATTGGTTAATATTAAATCCTGCTCAGAGCCACTTTGTAGTGGTCTCCAACAGCCTAGGTATCTGATATTCTTTTTCCTTATTTTGCATCACTTGCCAATATCATCTTAGCTACTGATGGCAATGGCACTAGTGACAAAGAAATACTTTATGTATTTATTTAAAAACTTAAAAAAATACGTACTTTAAAACACTCAGATGATGACTCTGAAGTTTGGAGAATTGAGTAGAAGCAAGCCTGTGGCTCCTAGGCCTGATTGTGTCTTTGTAGAACAGGAAACTGCTTCTTGTGACTTTTCTAACTGAGGAATGACTCTTCCTGAGATGAGTCTTTTGAAACAAAGCTTCTGGGAAATACACCAGCCTTTTAAATGTTTTGCTGACTGGTAAGACTCAGCTCTCCTTTCCAGCATATGATCCCATATATCTTCCATTGAGAGGCTTTCCTTGACCATAGCTGTGCAAAATAATTCTTGTTGAGAACAGTTAGAAGAGGCAGGAGGGCTTGCAGGGACTGGCGGCAAAATCTTTCCTTATTTTGTCTTTTTCTTTTTTGTCTTTTAATCTTTCCTTGTTTTGGACCCTACTCAACACCAATAGCCTCATTATGAATTTCCTGACCAGTGAGTAGGGACAACACATTCACAGGTATCATAGGTTTCTTCTAAAATCTACGGAGGCCCACCCAGCATATTCCTCCTTTTTGTGCAACCCATTGTCTTTTACTTTAGAAAATGTATCATCACATGAAGTAGACCACTGGATCTTTAGGGCCTCCACTGATATGGCAAGCCTTTGAACTTTTATGATATTACCAATGAACGACTGGTGTGATGTTCTCCAATGGTGGTGGAGTGCAGACTTGTACAACCACTGTGGAAATCAGTATGGAGATTCCTCAAAAAACTAAGTCGAGAGGTTTCATTCAACCCAGGTATTTCACTTAATGGTATCTTCTCAAAAGAATTAAAAGCATCATATCACAGTGATATATGTGCACCCATGTCTATAGTGGCACAGTTTGTAATAGCTAAATCTTGGAAACAACTCAAATGCCCATAAACCAATATGTGGCTAAAAAATATGGAGTGTGTTTTTAATACAATGGAGTTCTACTCTACCATAAAGAAGGATAAAATTGAGACATTTATAGGTAAGTGGATGTAACTTGAAACCATTCTCTTTAGTGAAATAAACTGGACACGTGTAAATATTGTTTTTTTTTTTTTTTTTGGGTTTTTCTCCGGTACCGGGAACCGAACTCACGACCTTGCGCTTGCCAGGCAGGCGCTTTTGCCGCTGAGCTAAATCCCCAGCCCCAAGGACATGTGTAAATATTGCACTGTCTCTCTGGTGTCAGAAACTGCAAGTGTAAATAAGAACCAAAATGTATAATAGATATTGTGAAATAGGAGGAAAGTGTTCTAAAGGAAAGGGGAATGGGGGGGGGGCAGGAAGGGAAAAGAGAGAAAGGAGGGATAAAATGGAAACAAATGTGTGTAAATAAGGAGGGGATTTTGGGAGGTTGAAGGGAGGGGAGGAGAATGGGAAAAAAAGAGTTACCAAGATATATCATGTACAGGTACAAATTCCCTATGATGAATGTGCTCTCTCTCTCTCTCTCTCTCTCTCTCTATATATATATATATAGTACTAATAAACATAATAATAGAAAAAAGATAATCAAGGTTTTTACAGGCTAACTTAGGACAATAAGCAGGAACACTGACATAGGCTGAGGTAAGCAAGTGAAGGTATACTGTTCTCAAATTGCTACTGATCATTGTTGGTGACAGGGATGGAGAGAAAAATAATGTTAGGCTAATATCTGCATTGTTTTCCTCCACAAAGTTACCACATCCAGAATCAGAAATGAAAGGCACTGCTGACTAAGGGTGGATAATTGACAACCATTCTCCAAGACCCTCTGGATTTTGCCAGAGCCAGGAAGGATGAGATGTGATTGGAACCACTCTTCCCTCTCTGTCAAGTCACCAAGCTTGCAATTCCTCTAGGGTGATCAGTTTGCTTTTGGGTTATTAGCTTGGCAAGGGGCAGTGGGTTTGGGTAGAGTGGTTTTAGGGACTTCTATTTCTTGGCACTTTCTTCTGACCATAGTAGATCTCATTCTGTGAGTCAGGGAACCAATATGAAGGGCCTTCTAGTTACTGTTTCTATTCTAAATATACCTTTGGAGACTGAGAATCACAAAATGGGTTCATGATACTATGGGACCTAGACCAAAACTCTGTCATTTGTCTGACTGATGATTAGGGATTGAAAGAGGTGATTCAGGTTTTATAATTAGGATAATTTCAATTTCCTTTCTTCTTTATTTCTTTCCTTATTTGTTTCATGATACTGGGGATTGAACTTAGGGCCTTCTCACTGAGCTACATCTTCTTACCTTTTGGAGTTTTAAAAAAATCTGAGGCAACTTGCACAGGCTGGGCTCAAACTTGCCAACCTCTTGCCTTGGCCTTCCAGAAGGCTGAAATTACAGGTGTTCAACACTATGTGTGGCTTCAATCAATCTTTCTTTCTTTCTTTCTTTCTTTCTTTCTTTCTTTCTTTCTTTCTTTCTCTTTCTTTCTTCAGGGTCTTGCTATATAATTCAGGCTTGCCTTAAAGTCACTATGTAGCCCAGATTGGCCTTAAACTAGAGGTGGTCCTCCTACCTCAGCCTCCTGAGTGCTGGGATTGCAGATGTGTAGCAACACACCCAGCTCAATTTATTTCTTAATTCTTGAAGAAAGGAGTATCCTCTGGACCTCTCAGAGGGATATGCCTAGGAAGTTGTTGGTTAAGGTTCATAGAATGGATCCATTTTAGCATTCTTATGTCTTTTGGCATTTATTTAGACTTGTTTTTTCACATGAGACACCAGCTTTACTAACTGTAATTTATTATTGAGATGGATCAATTTAGCTGCTAAGACTACTTCCTGAGTGTTCAGACCATGCCATCAAATCTTAATTCCTCATTGTGTGTCTATTTTAATAAATCCAATATATTCAAGTTTTAGCTTATATTCATGTAGTCTAACTACTTTAGAATTTGTTCAAATATATACTCCACAGATTCCTGCTGGTATAAGTTAATGAAGCCCTACAAATCTTTTGCCATAAAGTCTATCTCCTCTGTCTGGGTCATGCGCTTTACAGTCTGGACTATGCTGGCATTTAATTCTCCTTGTGGGTCTGGAAGCAATGAGGGGGAGTGCAGATGGGTCCTGGAGAAATCACATTGGTGTGTGAAGGTGCAGTCATTGAAAGGTTTTTGTTGAATGGAAATGGCACTGCAGTTATACACTTACCCCCAGAGGTTAGGAGGATTTTAGCATTCAAATTCTTAGTCTCATCCATGTCTGCACAACCATCTTCATCCAGTATCTCTGGATCACACTACTTTCCTATCAATACACTCAGCTGATGGTAGGAGACTGAAGCTGAATGATTTGAATGTCTAATTGGGTTTTCAATTCTGCAACCATTGAAATAATTTTCTAAACTTTATCCTAATCTATACGGGTTTAGTTTCCAGAGGAGAAAGACTTCTTTAGAGCCACTATAGAGACTTTCTGATTTTCCATTCAGTTCTGAGTTGGGTATTCAAGGCATTCAGTATGTTCTTGTCCCTGTTTACTGTCTTTGGAACTGTCAACGACAGCAAGCTGACTGTATAACCTGTATAATCACTAGTGTGACCACGGTCACTTTATTTCTATTGCTCTCCACATGAATTTATCCCTTGCACCATCAATGATAAGTTCAGTCCCTGTTATGCCATTGAATGTCATAGGTTATTAGTATTCCATTTTCTTCTGGTAGGGGGTTAGTTGCATGCTTCTAAAATATATGAGAGAAATAAAATATCAAAATACTATTTTGAGGATCTGTTTTCTTGGGCCCCTCCTGGTACCTATCTCTATATCTATCTGTAGCCTGGAAGACAACATATGGCAACTCAAATGGAGGTAATTGAGGTGGATTTAATAAAGGAGATATTTATAAAGATGTAAGTAAGAAGGGGAGGCAGATTGAATAACTGACTTCAACTTTTCTTTACTGTCTATATCCATCCCCTTCTATGCCTGCATTACATGTGAAGTGTGTTTCCTATCCTCGTGCCCTTAGGCTTGACCATATGACTTATTTTGGCCAATGATATGTAGAGGAAAGTGAAAGCAAGTCCATTCTAATCTTAGTCCTTAAGAGACATCACATGTTTTGCCAGTTAATCTTTATTGTCAGCTTACTGAATGGAGAGACTCCTGGAGAGAGATTGGACTTTCCAGATCCTAACATCTTTAATGGGTTAACTCATTGCCGAGTTCATAGCTGAGGGGCTGTTAAGAGATGGGGCCTAGCTGGAGGAAGCGGGTCACAGTTTGCGACCTTGGGGTCTCTACCTGATTACTGCCCCCATCATCCCAGCTCTTCCCCTGCTCTCTGCTTTCCAGAGGCTACAAGCTGGGCAGCTTTCCTCTGCCACATCCTTCCACCATGATGTTTCTGTCTCAATGCCCGCTTACTATGACCTGAAACCTCTGAAACAATGAGATAAAATAAACCCCTCCTCCTTTAATTGCTGTATCAGGTATTTTATTGCAGCCATAGTATAGCTGACCAATATGCATGTAGACTTCTCTGATATAAGATAGTTTGACTTACAGTTTTGCAATTTATGATGATGCAAAAGTGATATGCATTCAGTAGAAGTCATACTTTGAAATTCGAATTTTGATCTTTTCCCAGGCTAGTGATGTGTGGTACAATACTCTCTTTTGATATGTGGGCAGCTGTAGTGAACCCAGTTCCCAGGTGGTCACACTGTCATGATCATGCTGGTTGGCAACTGACACTCTACAGTATACTGTGTTGCCAACATTTTTGGATACAGGTATTCAATAAGTTACATGAGATAGTCAACATTTTATTATACAATAGTGTTTGTTTTGATGATTTTGTCAAACTGTGTTGTTTGATAGGCTAGGTGTATTCAACTTACAATATTTTTAACTTATGGCGTGTCTTCTGGACATAATTCCATTGCAAGTTGAGGGATATCTATATTTTTGTTTGCTCTATGTGTCACTGCCACTGCCATGAGAGGAGTATGCCCTTGGTCTAAGGAGAATGAAAGACATGGCAAAACTTGCTCCAGCCACCCATAAGCCTAGAGTAGGAAGTATACCTGATCTAGCTGCTAAGGCATGAAGTAAAGGTGCTCAACTCAGTTCAGTGCCCAAGTTCTAGCTAACCTGTAGATCTATGAGAAAAAAGTCATTTAAAATTTTTTTTTGCTTTTTTTGAGACAGGGTCTCGCTATGTAGTTCAGGCTGGCCTTGCAATCACAGCAATTCTCCTGCCTCAGCCTCCCAAGTGCTGGGATTACAGGCATGCACCCCCATGCCCTGCTAAAAATGTCATTTTTATGCGGTATTAGTATTGCAATTATTAATTGATATACTGGAGTAACAAAATCTCTTAAGAGCTGGGAAAGAACCTGAGAGATGTTTAGGGTAGGCCTAAAGAACCCATGAGAAAAAGAAGTTACTAGAATCTGGAGAGAATAGTTGGAGTTTGGACCTGGAATATCCCCCTAAAGCCTCATGTATTCAGAGGTGGGGATTTTGGAAGGTGATTGGATCCTGACCACACTATAGCTGATTTGCTGGTAGGAGTTTGGCTTGGTTAAAGGTGGGTCATTGGGGGAGTGACCTGGAAGTGTGTATCTCCTTCCCCAGGTCCTTTCTTTTCTCTCTGCTTTTTGGCTGCCATGATGTGACAGCTTTCTTCTATTCAGACCCTCCCATCGTGCTGTTACTGCCTTGGAGCCAGCCAACCAGGGACTATAACCGTGAGCCAAAATAAACCTCTCCTTCTTTAGACTGTGTTTGCCAGGTATTGTGTTTCAGTGATGGAAAAATGAGTAAGACAGAGTTTGGTGTCAGGAGTGGGCTTGGTGTTCTGAATATATCTGGTGCAGTAGCGTTTGGAACTGGTTTTCAAGAAGAGTTTGGAAAGATTTGGAAATGCCAGCTAGAGAAGCCCTAGATGCTGTAAGCAGAGCTTGATTAGAGATCCTGGTCAGAGTTCAGAAGGCCTGAATGCTCATAGAGATAGAGACAGTAAAGACCAGGCTTAGGAAATTTCAGTCGAGTAAAAGGACTCCTTTTGCATTTGGGCTGGAGGTCATGTGTGAATTTTGTCAATGTCCTGAATCTTTGCAGAGGAGACTTAGATAAGGGCACTAGATTACTTAATCTGATACAGAAATTTAAGCAGTCCATTGTTGATGCTGTGGCAAGGCTACTGCTGGCAGCTTTTAGCCAGGTATGTATTGAAAATCAGGAGCAAAAAACTCATTTAAAAAGTTTAGAATTTCACCAGAAAGGGAATGCCTGCAAAGTAAAGAATCTGGTTGCTAAAAAGAGTAGCATTAAAAAGAAGTAAATTATATTGCATCAGGACAATAAGAAAGATACCTTGAGGGCATCTCAGAAATCAGTGCAAAAGTGAAAGATTTTGCTTTAAGAAGAGAAGAAGAAGAGATTTTGCCTTAAAAGATTTTGCTTTAAGCTACAGGGTGCCCCTCAAGAATGTCTTCTAATTTCAGTTCATAGTGCTCTGCCATCCAGGCACTCAGAGGCCTCTGCATCTATAACCCATGACCCAGATGGCAGCAGACCTTGGCATCATTCATGTTGTGGTGGTTTTATGAGTAGGCAGAATATAAGAGTCAGGAGGTCAAGGAGGATTCCAGCCAGATTTCAGAAGGCCTGTGAGGCGAGGCAGTATGACCCTGAAAAGTCAGTGTATGAAACTGTGTGAATGAAGTCAGAAGTGCAGTAGAGACCCCAGGAAGTTGGATACATCAGGAATGTGGAACAGCTGCTGAGGAAGACTATAAGGAGGGACCACAGCCACACCAAGAGAGAAACCCTGAGGTCTGAAATCAATAATACAATAGAGGCAGAGTTTCCTGAGTCCTTTGGAGATCACATCTGTCACAAGTTGGCCTGGGTGCTGGACATGGAGCTAAAAGATTTAATGTTTGCCCTGCTATGTTTTTGTCTTGCTTTGGCCCCATTCCTTTTTATCCTGCTACTCCTCCTTGGTGGAATAGAAATGTTTACCCTGTGCCCATTATATGTTAGAAGTGTTTAACTTTCTTTTTTTACAGGTCTTACAGCTAAGAGTTTATCTAGAGACTCAGAGGAGACTTTGAACTTGGACTTTACAGAAATACTAGAATTGTTAAGACTCTGGAGACTCTAAGTGATGGACTAAATACATTTGTATAATGAGATAGAAGTTAGTCTTTTGGGGACCAGAGATAGAATGTTAATAGCATGGTTTAGATTTAGATCTAGGATTTCTCCCAAGAGCATTATGTGTTTATTGGTGGGGCTTTTGGAAGGTGACTGGATCATAGCATCACTACAGCTAACTTGATGTCAGGAGGTAGAGTCTGGTTAGAGGCAGTTCAGTAGAGGCATAACCTAGAAGAGTGTATCTCCTTCCCAAACTCCTCCTTTCTCCCTCTACTTCCAGGCTGCCCTGATGTGAGCAGCTTTTTCATCTAGGTCCCTGCATCATTGTGTTTCTGCTTTGGAGCCAGCCCATCAGGGACTTCAACTGTGAACCAAAATAAGCCCCTCCTCCTTCAAGTTGTGGATGTCAAGTATTATGTCTCAGCAAAATGAAAGCAACCAAGACAGTAGCTGTGGTAGACTTACAACTGGTGGTGAACTTGTAACATCATCCAGCTGAACTGAATCAGCATGAGGCTGGGTGTGGGAGGCCCACCTGAGGATTGTTGCCAGCAACATAAGAGGCTGTTGGGTACTGTTAGAAGCTTTAAGGAGCTGTTAGTTCTCTTGGAGGAGCTTGTCATGCTGGCTTTCCTGATGAACTCGGCTGTTCTCATCTTCCAAGGAGCTTGGGACCTTGTTGTTGCTGAGAATAGCTGTGGTTCACTTTGGGGGCGCTCTGGTCCTCACTTTGAGCATTGCTTCCTGGCAATGGTGCCCTGCTCAGTCTTCTGGAGAAGCTTGTTACGTTGGCTTTCCTGATGGAACTCAGCTTTCCTGATCATCGGAGGAGCTTGGGACCTCACTGTCACTGAGGATGGCTGTGGTACTTTTCAGGGGAGCTCTGGTTCTTATTTTGTGTGTCGCTTGTGGCTGCAGTGCAGATCCCTCAGCCTGGTAGCACAGATCCTTCATCCCGCTGGCACAGACTTTCTAGCTTCCACCACTGACCTTTGGGCCTTCCAAAGCAAATCCATGAAACAGGCCTGCATGAGATGTTATCATGGGCTCTAGGCCTCCGGTTGGATTCACGGGAGGCATTGTTATGAGCTCTAGGTCTTCAGCTGGACTCATGCAGGATATTTCCATGGGATCCAGGCCCTCAGCTGGATTCTTTGGTATTTAGTATGTGGACAGATTTCTGGCACTCTGTATATGATTCTTTGGGTGACTATTATAAATAATCTTATAAAATATGTGTCCTGTATTATATTGTTCCCCTTGAAAAGACCCCAAACCACAACAGTAGCTGTAGGAAAGAACTGTGGGACAAGAACTGTGAGCTTTGGTGGGGGTTGTAGACAATCCGCAAGAGCCAGGAAGAGAGGCAAGGGGAATAAAGACTGTCACCTTGCTCTCATCCTGACATCTGATCTGCTTAAGGCAGAATGCAAAATAGATCTTGGAGGAAAAATAGAAAAACATTTAGCACACTTTGTATCTCAGAAAATGTCTTTGTTTTGCCTTCATACTTACATAATAGTTTGATGGAGTATAGAATTCTAGGTTCGAAGTAATTCTTCTCTAAAGTACAAAGGACTTACAGTGGAGCTATTGAAAGTCTTGCAATTCTTTAGCTCACTTATCTTTTTTTTTTTTGAGACAGGGTCTTACTGTGTAGTTCAGGCTGGACTTAAACTCATTATATAGCCCAGGCTGGCCTCAAACTCATGGCAATCCTTTTGCCTCAGCCTCCTATGTGCTGGGATTACTAGCCTGCACCACTATGCCCAGCCGTTTACTTTTTGTGGGTGAACTATTATTTCTATCCTGCTCTGAAAACTAGTAGACTCTTTTTTTGGTTGAGTTGTTTCAGTGAACTTATCACAGAATTTTTCTATGTGCCTTGCATTTAATCTATTTTTATCCATTATTTTAGACAGTTATAGGGTCCTTTTAATCTGGAAACCTATCACCTTCATTTCTGGGACTATTTTTTGAATCATTTCATTATTGTACAGTATTGTTAATGTACAGTATAGTTTCTCTATTGTCTTTTAAATTTTTTTCTGATATTTTATCTTCTATAGTTTTGTTTTTGAGACAGAGTGTTGCTATATCACACATGGTGGTCTCAAATTTGTGAATTTGAAGAAATCTGTATCTATTAGCTGTTAGTCCAAATTTTCCTGACTTCTACTCCTTGACAACCACTGACCTATTTTCTTTTTCTATAGATTTAACTGTTCTAAACATTTCATATAAATAAAATCATGCTATATGTGGCCTTCTGTGTCTGACTTTTTTCATTTAGCAGGTTGTATTTAAAATCATCTATGCTGTAGCATGTAATAGTACTCTATTCCTTTTTATGGTTGAATAATATTCCATTGTAAAGCTATTACATATTTTGTTTATCCATTGATGAATTAATGAACATTTTGTTTCTACTTTTTGACTATTACAAATAATGCTACTATTATCTTGATTATTTTTTGGGTACATTTTAGATATATGTAATGATCACATTCATCAGAGGGTGTTTGTACCTGTACATGATGTATCTTGGTTCTTTTTTTTCCTCAATCCCCTCTCCTCTATTCAACCCCTCTTCCCCTCCTTATTTAAAAATTTTGTTTCCATTTTCTTCTTTCTATTTTCTTTCCCCTTTCTTCTTTTCCCCTTCCCATCCCTTGTTTCCTTCCCATTTGAATATCCTCTTCCTATTTCCAAGTATCTATTATATAATAGTGCTACTATTATCAATGTTCAGCTGCAAAATTTTCTGTAAACATGTCTTTAGTCCTGTTGCGATGCACCCAGAAGCAGAATTGCTGCATCATATGGTAATTACATGTTTAATTGTGTGAGGAAACCCTGAACTCTATTGAGTTTTGAAGCTCTTCCAGAAAGTTTTATACTTCTAAGAGTTCTGTTTCAAACATTTTCAGAATGCTTCTTACAAAAAAAAGAAATGTAATATTGTATTTCTCTTCCCTTCCTGATGATAATATGCACAATAATTTTTGTTGAAATTTTCTTTTCCCTGCATAGTCTGAACCACAAAGTTAATTTAATAAAAAGTGTGTTTTGCTTTATGGTCAGCACCATCATCTCCCAGTAATCTGACCAAAAGCTGAACACAAAGGGAAAGATGAGAGGCAACAATATGTCTTTTTGGTCCTTTTGAAAACATAGAGTTGTCCCTTTGGCTATACACATGTGATCCTACAAGGAGAGGGACGCAGCCACCAAGGGAATGGGTAGTGTTCAGAAAGGAACACCCCAGAAATGTTAGCATGGGAAACCTGGAAGTATACAAAATTACCCAGCATGCTGTTGGTGTTGTAAATAAGCAAATTAAGGGCAAGATCTTATCAACAGAACTGATGTGCATGTTAAGAATATCAAGCACTCCACGAGCTGAGATAGCTTCCTGAATGGCATGGGGGAAAATGATCAGAAAAACAAGGAAGCCAAAGAGAAAGGTACCAGGGTGCAACTTCAGCACCAGCCTACTCCTCCCGCCACAGCCTACCTGCCAGCATACTGAGAGAACCAGTGGGAAGAAGCAAGAGCTGCTGTAACCCATT
This sequence comes from Chinchilla lanigera, assembly GCF_000276665.1. Taxonomy (NCBI): domain Eukaryota; kingdom Metazoa; phylum Chordata; class Mammalia; order Rodentia; family Chinchillidae; genus Chinchilla; species Chinchilla lanigera. The sequence goes on along the minus strand of NW_004955412.1, from coordinate 25,775,156 downwards.
CCCTAGGAGTCCATGGCAAAATAGGTGTTTTGTTTGGTTTTGTTTTTAAAACTCTCTGGACTATCAACAACAAATGACAATAACAAGCAAAAACAAAACAAAACAAAATCCCTAAACACATCTATTTTTTTGTAGGACACTTTCCCAAATATCTCATAACCCTTGGCTTGATTCAGGGGAGGGGAGCCAGAAAGCTGACTGAAACATGGTGTCGGTCTTGTGAGTTGTCTCTTGACTTTGAGTTCCAAACGATTTGATGGGGTGCTTGTCAGTTATCTGACTTCCAGAGAAGGACTTGTGATTTCTCATCTGGAAAGTGAGATTATCTCTATCTAGAGATGAGTGGGCAAGAGGGTTGGAAGTCTCTGTACTTGTGATTCATTTTGTGCTTGGGTCACTTCATCCTTTTCTTTGGGCATACTATTTCTAGCCTCACAGGGGCCTGGTATCACCCGGTACAGACTACTGTATTCTACTCCTTTCTTGACTGTAACCCTCTGGATTTCTTCTTCTCTCTCTTCTCCTTCTTCTCCTTTTATTTCTCATCCTCCCTCTCCCTCCACTGTCTCTCTTTTTTCTTTTCCTCTTCCTCCCCCTCATTTGCAATGGATTGAACCCAGGGAGCTCCCAGCTACATCCCCAGCACTGTTTTTTCTGATTATGAAACAAGGTCTTATTAAATTTCTGCCTCAGCCTTCTGAGTATTGGGATTACAGGCATGCAGGACCACATGGCTACATACATGGCTACATTCTGACTGGATGAGGGAATGAAGGAGTGAGAAAAAGAATCTAGAGACCTAACTGGTTCACAAATAGCATTTACTGTTTTGTTTTTTTTTTTTAAAGCCCTCTCCTCTTTTACCTGTAATTGTGGTGGTATTTGGTCTTGCGAATCCTGTTTTTTTTCCCGAGTTTTGTGGTGTAAATTGTGTTGATTCTCAATCTTGCTCAATGTCGATTTGGGATTTGGCTCTTTCTGTTCTGTTAGATAAATCTGTTTTGCAGTTTCTAAAATGTGTTGATGTCATATCACTTCCTGTTGGCCTAACCATGCTTATTATTTTTAAGCCATTGGGTGCTGTTTAGTGATGTTTCTGGAGGACCCAGAATTTAATGCATTTGTCCAGGTTTCCATGTTAATCTAGAAGTTTCAAAGTAAAACATCTGATATTCTGATTCCCAATTGACTCCATCACAGTCTAATTGGGACCCACACCGTCATACTCATTTTCATAGAATTTAATGTAAAGAATTGCTTTTTTATTTTATTTTTTAATTTTAATTTTTTTTTTCTTCCAGTACCAGGAATTGAACTCATGACCTTGGGCTTGCCAGGCAGGCGCTGTGCCACTGAACTAAATCCCCAGCCTCTGTTTTTTTTTTTTTAATTTTAAAGAGAATAATAACAAAAAGAACAATAGCAAAATATCAACAACATAGACAAAAACATAACCAAGCAAAAACAATAAAAATGATACAGGGTTTCAGAATAAAATGATAGGAATTTTTTTGTTTTGTTTTTTTTTTTTTGTTTTTCTCTGGTACCGGGAACCGAACTCACGACCTTGTGCTTGCCAGGCAGGCGCTTTTGCCGCTGAGCTAAATCCCCAGCCCCTAAATGATAGGAATTAACAGTGGCTGTTACATTGCATATTGTTATCTTCAATGAAGTTGCTCAGATTACCAGATATAAGAATGCAAGATTGATCAAACCATTAAAGAGAATAAAAAAACCAAACCAAACCAAACAAAACAAAAACCACTAGAAGTGATACAGAGTTTCTCCAGCTAAGATGGTAGGAATTTACCAGTGGTTGTTAGATGAGTGTAAAGAATTATTAAAATGGTAACTGAAAATGCTAAAAGAAACCTTAGCTATGCTGGAGGTAGAACTGTCAGGAAGTAGCTTCCACTCATGGTGTGCGAAGATGCTGAAATTACTAAAACTTGTACAGAAAAATGGCCTTGAGAGGTGATCTTGAGGATGAGCACGGATGGAGGCTGGGGTCTTGCACAGAGCCGCAGGGGGCTGACTGAGAGTGTTAGCAACTGAACTAAACTGCTGCTGACTGCATTGCTGCTCTGGGATGAGGAAAAGGTGAACACTGGGTGACACTGACAGGCATAGGCAGCTAACAGGAAGGAAGAAAAAAGGAGCGTGTACCCTCCTCCTCCTCTGGTCTTGAATTTTCTTTTAAGGACCCTTATTGTTAGGGCCTCAAAGGGGTTTAGCTGGCATAGAAACGTGGTTTGTAGAGCTCCATCCAAGACCACAAAGTCCACTAGATGGTGGTTTTGAAGCTGAAACGCAATAGCTAACTAACTGACACAGCTCACCCTTTTGGCTACTCAAGATTCATATGTATGCCACTGTTATGGCTTGTGTCTGGGTGTCCCCCCAAAGCCTCATGTAGTCATGGGGGCAGGATTCTAGAGTTTTTGATTATCTATGGTCCAATGCTGAGATTATGGGTGTGAGTGCTACACCTGCCCAACGGCAGATAGTTTGCACACAATATAAGGGAGAGAAAGAGACTTGCTCTCTGCTGTTCCTCCCGTTTGTTCTTCTTGCTTTTGCTGTCTTCTGCCACCATGAACTGTTGCCCTCTGCCATGTGCCACTCTGCCTTGGAGCCAGCTGAGTATGGACAGAAAACTCCACAAATTATGAGATAAATAAACCTTTCCTTCCTTAATTCTGAGTGCCCATTTTGGACTGGGTCTTTGAATTTGGGAGGGCTGATTTTTAAAAAATTTTTCATATGTTCTAGATAGAAGGCCTTTGTCCGAGGGACAGCTGACTAAGATTTTTTTCTCACTCTGTAGGTTGTCTTTTTACTTTGTTGGTGATATCTTTTGACATGCAAAAACTTTTTAATAAGATGAGATCCCAGTTGGTTCTTTGAAGTATTTCCGCAGGGCAGTTTGGGTTTTGTTCATGAAATCTCTGCCTATACCAATGTCTTCAAGATTTCTACCTACTTTCTCTTCCAGTAGATTTAATGTTTCTCTTTTAATATTTAGATCTATGATCCATTTTGACTTTAGTGCATAGTGACAGACATGGGTCTAGTTTTAGTCTTTGACATGTGGAAATCCAGTTTTTCCAGCACCATTTATTAAAGAGGCTCTCTTTTTTCAGTAAACATGTTTGGCCTCTTTGTCAAAGATAAGGTGGTTGAGTGTGTTTGTAATTGTCTCTGCATGTTCTAATCTGTTCCACTGACCCTCAGGTCTGTTTTTTTTGCCAGTACCATGCTGATTTTATCACAGTAGCTTTGTAATACAATTTCAAGTCAGGGATTGTGATGCCCTCTGCCTTGCCTTTGTTGTCAAGAATTGCTTTTGTTATTTGAGGTCTCTTCTGATTCCAAATAAATTTTAGGAATGCTTTCTTTAGTTTTCTGAGGTATACTGATGGTATTTTGATCAGGATTGCATTAAATTTGAACAACAATTTTGGAAATATGGCCATATTCACTATATTGGTTCTCCCTAAGAGCAAGGGATATCTTTCCATATTCTGATATCCTCATCAATCTCCTCTTTTGAGAGTAGTATAATTTTCACTGTATAAATTTTTTACTTCCTTTGTTAGATTGATTCCTAAGTATTTCATTTTTTTTTTTTTTTGGATATTATTGTGAAGGGTGTGGTTTCCCTAATTTCTCTTTCAGTGAGCTTGTTGTTTGCCTACAAGAGTACTGTTGATTTTTAGGCTTTGTATCCAGCTATGCAACTGAAATTGGTTATTAAATCTAGAGGTCTTTTCGTGGAGTTTTTGGGGTCTTCTTTATAGAGTATCATGTGTCTGCAAGCAATGATAATTTCACTTCTTCCTTTCCTATCCTTATTCCTTTTATTTCTCTCTCTTGTCCAATTGCTATAGCTAATGTTTTCAGAACTATATTGAATAGGAGTGGTGATAGTGGATGTCCTTGTCTTGTTCCTGATTTTAGAGTGAAAGCTTTCAGTTTTTGTCCATTTAGTATGATGTTGGCTGTTGGTTTGTCACAGATGGCTTTTATCAGGTTGAGATAACGATCATCTATTCTGATTTTCTGTAGGTTTTTTTTTTAAATCATGAATGAGTGTTGGATTTTGTCAGAAGGTTTTTCTGCATCTATGGAAATGATCATGTGATTTTTGTCTTTGGCTCTATTGATATGGTATATTACATGTGTTGATTTGCATATGTTGAACCATCCCTGCATTCCTGGGATAATTCCCAGTTGGTCATGGTGTGTAATCTTGATAATTTGCCGCATTCTGTTTGCTATTATTTTGTTGAGGATTTTTGTATCTATGTTCGTTAGGGAGTTTGGCCTGTAGTTCTCTTTTTTGGGAGAGTCTTTCTCTGGTTTTGGTATCATGGTAATACTTGCCTCCAGGAATGGGTTGGGGAGTACTGCTTCCCTTTCAATTTCATTAAAGAGTTTGAGAAGTATTGGTATTAAATCATCTCTAAATTTCTTGTAGAATTTGGCAGTGAATCTATCACAACCCAGGCTTTTCTTTGTTTGTAAGTTTTTTTTTAATTGCATTTGCAGTCTCAATAACTGATGTTGGGTTATTCAGAATTTTTGTATCTTCTTGATTTACCTTTGGTGATGCATATGTATCTAGGAATCTGTCCATTTCTTTTGTGTTTTCCATCCTATCAGAGCAAAGATTTTCAAAGTAGGTATTGATAATCTTCTGAATTTCTACAGGATCTGCAGTGACTTCACCCTTTTCATTCCTCAGTGTATGAATTTGAGTCTTTTTCTTTGCTGTTTTTGATAAGGTTGGGTAAGGGTTTATCAATTTTATTTATTTTTTTCAAAGAGCCAACTCTTTAAATCATTAATTCTTTGTATTTTTCTTTAGTTTCCATTGTATTAATTTCTGCTGTTATCTTTATAATCTCCTCCCTTGTATGGGTTTTGGGCTTGACTTGCTCTTCTTTTTCTAGAAGTTTGAGGTGCAATGTTAGATTGTTTATTTGCACTCCTCTGGTTTTCCTGATGTGAAAATTCACCTCTGTAAATTTCTCTCTTAGGACTGGTTTTTTTTCTTTATCTTTAAAATTTTTTAGGACTGCTTTCATTGCATTATGTAAGCTCCAGTATGCTGTATCTGCATTCTTGTTTAGTTGTAGATATTAATTTCTTCTTTAATTTCATCTGTGACCCTTTGGTTGTTAATGTATTTCCATGTGTTAATGGAGGTTTTGCAGTTTCTTTTGCCATTAATTTCCAATTTCATTCCACTACAGTCAGACAATATGCATAGGATAATTTCAATTCCTTTGCATTTGCTTAAGTGTATGGTCTGTTTTAGAGAACATCCCATGTTGTCTTGGTTACTTTTTTCTCGCTGCTGGGACAAAATATCTGACGCCCAAAATGAAGGAAGGAAAGGTTTATTTCGCTTACAGTTCGTAGAGGTTTCAGTCCGTACTTGGCAGATTATAAGGCAGAGTGGCACATGGCAGAGAGCTACAGCTCAGGGTGGCAGAACACAGCAAAAGCCGCAAGCACACACCAGGGCGGAAGGGGGGAGGAATGTCCTCAAGCACTCTTTTCCTCTCCCTTACATATGCAAACTATCTACCCCAGGGCAGGTGTAGCTCTCACACCCACAATCATTCAACTCTAATAGCCTGTCCCATGGTTGCATGAGGCTTTGGAGGGGACACACAGACATAAACCATAACACATGTGAAGCTGAGCAGAATGTGTATTCTGATGCCGTTGGGTGGAACACTCTGAAAATATCAACTAAGTCCATTTGTTCAAAGGTTTGGTTCACTTCTGATATTTCTTTCCTGATTTCTTGTCTAGTTGATCTGTCTCTTGTGACAATGGGGTATTAAGTTCTCCTGTTACAATTGTGTTATTGCTTATTTGATTTTTCATGTTTGTTAATTATTGTCTTATATAGTTGGGGGTTCCTGTATTTGATGCATATGTATTTATGATTGTTAGCACTTCCTCTTGAATTTTTCCCCTGACAAGTATGTAGTGACCTTTATCTCTTTGATCATTCCTGGTTTGAAATTCACATTGTCTGCAAACAGAATAGCTATCCCTGCTCTTTTATGGTTTCTTGTTGCATGGAAAATTATTTTCCATCCTTTGAATTTCAGTCTATGAATTTCTTTTTGAGTTAAACAGCATGCTGTTGGATCTCATTTCTTGATCCATTCTGCAGTCTGTTTCATTTGTGTTTTTGTTTGTTTTTTTTTGGCTTTTTTTCTGGTATGGGAATTGAACTCACGACCTTGCACTTGCCAGGCAAGCACTGTGCCACTCAGCTAAATCTCCAGCCCCCAGTCTGTTTCATTTGATTGGTGAATTGAGGCCATTTACATTGATGGTTATAATTGATATGTATGGGCTTATCTATGTCATGATATTTTCCTGCTGTTCGTTCCCTGCTTTTCCCCTCTATTTAATTGGTTGCCCTGCCTAGCCATTTCTTTTTGCTGTTGTTCTTGGAATTGTGGTTTTTTTTTTTTTTTCTCCCTCTGTCTAGAATATCTTTCAGTACTCTTTGTAGGATTGGTTTGGTGGTCATGAATTTCTTCAGTCATTCTTTGTCATGGAAGTATCTTGTTTTTCCATTAATTTTGAAAGAAAGTTTTGCAGGGTACATCAATCTGGGTTGGAAGTTGTTTTCTTTCAGGACTTAAAATACTTTACTCCAAGCTCTTCTTGACTTGAGGGGTTGTGTTGAGAAGTCTGCCATGATTCTGATGGGCTTTCCTTTATAGGTGATTTGTTTCTTTTCTCTAACAGCTTTTAATATTCCCTTCTTGGGCTGAATTTTTGGAATCTTGATTATTATATGTCTCGGTGTAGTTTTATTTTGGTAATGGCTGTTTGGAGTTCTATATACTTCATTTATTGTATGTCAAATTCTTTATCCATGCTTGGGGAGTTTTCTACCATTATTTCTGTGACAAGTTTTTCTTTATGGCGTCTGTGCTGTCTCCAGCTTTCTCATTTATCTTAATCAATCTTATGTTATTCTTTGCATCATCTTGTAGCTGTTGGATTGGTTTTTCTGGTCTCTATGTTAAGATGTCTTTCTTTTCATGATCACTAGCTGCAATTTTGTCTTCAAAATCTAATATTTGATCCTCTCATTCATTCAATCTCTTGCATGTACTTGCAATGGAGGTTTTAATCTCTTGGATTTCTGTTTAGATGTGCTTCATGGATTCCATTTCTTTCCTACGTTGGACATTTTTTCTGTTTCCATCATTTTTCTTTCTTTCTTTCATTTTGTCTTGAGACAGGCAGGGTCTCACTATGCAGTTCAGGCTGGCCTTGAGACCACTTTTTAGCCCAGGCTGGTTTCAAACTTGCAACGATCCTCCTGCCTCAGCCTCCCAAGTGCTGGAATTACAAGTGTGCACCACCATGCCTGGCTCCATCATTTCTCTAAGCTCAACTATTCTTTCATCTGTGTCTTCTCTAATATCTTTGATTTTAAGCAACATTTCTTTGTGTACCTGAGAGATTATTTTCTCTATAGATTATTTTCTCTTTTCCACTTGTTTTTTCACTTCTGTTGCTATAATTTCAGAAAGTTCCAGTGTTTGACTTCCAATTTTGTGTATATAATTGTGTTCTCAGATTGTCCTGGGTGTGCTGGGGGTCTGTGGGTCTGTGGCTGTATTTTGCTTCTTTTTTTTTTTTAATTTTTGTATTTTGCTTCTGCATCTTGTCAGTTTCTATTTTCTCCTTTCTATTTTATTTTGTTTTCTATGTTGATGCTTGCCAACTTCTTATGATAGATGGCTTTATCACTAGTACTGAGTCTTTCCTAGGAGATATCTGTTCTTCAGGGATGTCCTCTAGATGTAAATGATTTTTTTTTATAGCTATCCCAAGGACCTACCTTTCCAATTTGTAAAGGTTGTAAAGTTACTATTTGGCTCAACACCCAATCCTTTGATAGTTGGCTGTGGTGATGATTATGACCCTATATAATCTCAGTGTTATTATATTATGTTATGATATTATATTAACATATTACATTATGTTATGACCCTATTTAATCTCAGTGTTATTACAGGGGAGAAAAACTGATTATAACATGTATGATATCCTGGATAAAGTAATACAGTTAGTAATAACAATAGTTTCAAGTACAGCTTAATTACTGACAAACTATAGTGACCATTAACCTGCTGCCTCCTACCAGAGGAGCAAACTCTAGTTATGTAACAAAGTCAAACATATATCATGTACTTTTATGGAGTGATTTTTTTTCCCTTTAGTTGAGTGATTTCTACCCTCCTCCAGGGTAGGGGGGTTAAGATGGGTAGGGGACAGGATAAAGTGATGAATGTGGTCAAATATAGTAGAGTCAAGGCTTGAGGTCAAAAGATGACCACCTAGGTTTTGGGAAACTGGAGGGGAGGGAAAGAATGAAATGAAATGTGAAGGAGTAATCAGAAAGGGAAGAGACACTTTACTCACTTGAAAGTTTAAATTCAAGATGTGATTGAGAAAAGAGAGAAAGAAAGAAAACAAAAAAGAAAGGTAAGTAACCTAAACAGTGAAAAAAAGAAGGAAAAACCAGAAAGAGAACAAAAAAGAAAAGAAGAAAGTGAGAAAGGAAAGAAAAAAGGAGACCAGAGAAAGAAAGGAGAGGAAATAAAAGAGAGAAAGAAAGGAGAGGAAATAAAAGAGAGAAAAAACCTTCCAAAGCCACAAAATTCAAAACAAAACAAGATGATATCCAACCAGACAGGAAAGATAGTCAACCAAACAAGGGAGAATAAAAGTAGTAAAATATCTCTGTTGTTTACTGTTCTGTGATTGTGTCCATGTCAGATCCCAGAAATGTGCTGTGTAGTCCAGCCATGTTTGCCATGTCAATTTTTCTGGGTATGGAGCTGATCTTGGCCTCTGCATGTGGGGGCTGGGACTGGTCTTCTGTTGGTGGAGTTCTCCAGAGCCCAAGGCTCCTCACTGCCTTTTCAGACACTTTCATGCTGCTGGTCTTGCTGATTATTCTGCCCTCCAATGGTGTGTGTGCACCCACACACCTGGGCCTCGCTATCCTCAGTCTCAGGGTTCCAGTTGGTCCACCCGCCAAAGGTGTGTGTAAAAATGATTACATTTTTACAACTGATACACAGATTTAACAGAATCCCAATCAAAATACCAAGGGCATTTCTTGTGGAATTAGAGAAAACAATTCTAAAATTCATATAGAACCAGAAGTGATCCAGAATAGTAAAAGCAATTCTAGGCAATAAGAGCAAAGCAGGAGGTATCAGAAACCCAGGTTTCAAATTATATTACAAAGCTAAAGTGATAAAAACAACACAATACTGGCACAAAAACAGACATGTGGATCAATGGAACATAACAGAGGTTACAAAAACCACCTACGGCACATTCAGCTATTTGATCTTTGACAAAGGGACCAAAAACATATACTGGAGGACAGAAAACCTCTTTACCAAATGCTGCTGGAAAACTAGCTGTCCACAATGCATAATATTGGATCTAGTCCCATATCTCTCACCATGCACTAAACTGAGAAGGGATTAAAGAGAGAAAACAGAAACATTTAATCTTCTGGCAGGCAATAAAGGTAAAACTTGTGAACACAGAGACATAGGGAAGGACTTTCTGAAAAGAACCCCAACTGCACAAGAAATAACATCAAGAATCAACAAACAGGATGGTATCAAATTAAAGAACTTCTGCACAGCAAGGGAAACAACAGTGAAGAGACAATCTACAGATTGGAAATTTTATTTTCACCAGCTATTCCTTGGAAACAGGACTAATATCCAGACTATATAAAGAATTCAACAAAGTTAGACTTCTCAAATAAAAAACCCAATCAAAAAATGCACAAAAAATGCATAGATACTTCTCAGAAGAAGTACAAATGTCCATTAAATACATGAAAAAATGTTCAACATCACTGGTTGCTAGAGAAAAATGCAAATTGAAACTACATTGAGATACTGTCTTAGTCCAGGAAAAATGGCTATCAACAACAACAAAAAAATCGAATAAAAACCAACGCTGGCAAGGATTGGGAAAAAAGAAACTCTTCTACATTGTTGTGGGAATGTAAACTAGTTCAACTACTGTGGAAATCAGTGTGAAGATTCCTCAAACTAGAAATTCCATTTGACCCAGCTATCCCCTTTATAGATATATTTTCAAAAGTGTTAATGTTATCATATTACAGGGACTCATGCATACCCATGTGTATAGTAGTACAATTTATAATAACTAAATGTTGGAAGCAGTATATATGTCCATTAACCAATAAATGAATAAGGAAAACATGCCATTAATATACAACGTAATACTACTTTGCTCTGCTATAAAGATAAATGTGAGGCACATAGGCAAATGGATGCAATTTGAGAACATAAGTGAATTAAGGCAGACTCAGGTGCTTAAATATCATGTGGCTTCTCTTATATGAGATACATTGAGATTATATATCTAGGGCTGGGGATATAGCTCAGTGGCATAAGCACCTGTCTAGCAAGTGCAAGGTCCTGAGTTTAATTCCCAGTACAAAAAAAAAAAAAAAAAAGAGCTTATATATCTATACATCTATATTTAAATAGAAGGTAGATAAGTAGGAAGTAGGGAGAAATTCAAATAATTTCCTAGATTATCTATTCCTTTGTTTCAAAAATATTTTGATATATTCTAATTTGTTTCATTTCTACTACTAGTTTCTCTGTGTTCACTGAGAAGAAAATTTTGTTGTTTCATTTCTTCTTTGTAAGAGAGTTTTTTGTCTATGAATTGTAACATTTTTTCATTCTCATAAAATTATGGTACATGGTGTATTAACTATTGTTATTCTCTAAATATTTTGTTATGAAATTTTGCTTTATTTTTTATAGAAGAATATTTTTAATATTTTCTTTATTGATGTCTGTATTATGTGAAAATAAAAAATGGGATTGATTGATGACCATGACAGAGGCTCTATTTCAATAGGTATAGTGGTCTCACTGTTTTATAAAAAAAAATTCATGTTGACAAATGCTTATACTTAGCTTCCACAGAGCAAAATTTTGCATGTATTTTGTTATAGTTTAGGTCAAGAATGTCCCAAATGAGCCAGTGTGCTCATAGGTGGGGATTTTAGAAGGTAATTGAATCATGACCTGGCTCCTTGTTTATCTCTGCTTTCTGACCACATGGCATAAGCATCTTCCCTTTGCTAAGCTCTTTGGCAATTTCTGCCCTGGAGCAGGCTGACTGTGGGGTGTAACCTTTTCTCCTTTAAATTCAACCATGAGGAAAGTGACTAAGTCAGATTTTGGGGGCCTGGGGACTTAGCTCAGTGGCACAGCACCTGCCTGGCAAGTGCAAGGCTGTGAGTTCAATTCCTGCTACTGGAAAACGAAACGAAACGAAACGAAACAAAACAAAACAAAACAAAACAAAAACAAAAACAAAAAACAGATTTTGGTTCGAGAGAAGTAGGGTAAGTGTTGTGAATATACCTGACCATGTGGTTAAGATGCTTTTGAATCTAGTTTGCAGGAGGAATTTAGAAAAGGTTTGGAGATGCTGGCTAGTGAAATTCTATTACTATAAACTGAACTTGATGTGATATTCTGGCCAAAGCTCAGAGACCAGAATGCTAATAAAATGCAAATTTTAAAAACCAGGCTTAGGAGGTTTCTGCTGGGAACAAGGATTCCACTGGTAGTTGGACTCAACATCATGTGTGTTATGCTCTGACAGAAAATGTGTCTACATTTTGCTCGTGTCTTGAGACTTTACAGGAGACTGTGATTAAGGGTAACAAACTAATTAATCTGGTGGAAGAAACTGAAGGCAGCCCAGTGCTGAGGCCCTGGCATAAATACTGCTGGTGGCTTTTAGCCACATGTACCAGAATCAAAAAGCAGGACCAAAAAGCAGAGTTGAAAATTTTGAAAATGTTTGGTGGTAGCCAGAAAGGTAGTGCTTGTAAAGTTGGGGAGGGGGCTGTAAAATTGGTGTGTATAAAATTTTGGCTTCAGAGAGCTTAGTTGCTGAAAAGATTAGTGTTAGAAAGAAGCCAAATACTTTACGTCAGTACAATAAGATAGATGCCTGAGGACATTAGTAAGACTTCACCCTTCATAAGCTCACGGGTCCAAAAGTAAAAGACTCTGCTTTGAGAAGAAAGCCCAAGGACAACCTGCTAGAGAATTAGTTCCCTGGAATCCACTTCACAGTGCTCAGCCATCCAGGAAATAGGAGGCCTTTGCAGCCATGATCTAAAGGATTACTGGTAGTGTGGGTGGCAGATATTGGTGTCATTCATGTGGTACTGGTTTTAGAGTCACTCAGAATGTAAAAGTTGTGGGGTCGGGGATGCTTCCATCCAGATTTCAGAAGAATATCTGGGAAGTCAGGATATATGGCCCTGAGTTCAGTGCATCAAGCTGTGAGAGTGAAGCTGAAAGAGAATCCAAGAGTGTGGAACACTTGCTGAGGGAGACCATAGGTAGCACACAAAACCAACTCAAAAGAGAAGCCCCGAAGGCTACAAACTGCAGTGCTATAGGGGCAGGGCTGCCCAAGCCCTTTGGCATTTATATCTTTGTCCTGGGTGTTGGACATGGAGCTAAGGATTTAATTATTTACCTGCTGAGTTTCAGTCTTGTTTTTGTCCCATTAGTTTCTCTCCGCCATTCCTACCTGGTGGACTGGTAATGCTTATGTTGTTCCATTGCATATTGGAGTGTTTAACTTATGGGGATTTACAGGGACTCATGGTTCAGAGTTTGCCCAGAGTCTCTGAGGAGAATTTGATCTTGGACTTTTCAGCAGAAACTGTTACATTTTGTCAGCTCATAGAGATAGGCCAAATGCATTTTGCATAAAGGGATTTGTAGGAGTCTTTTGGGGGCCAGGGGTGGGATATATTATATTTTAGAACAAGATTGTCCCTCAAAGGCCTCCTACAGTTATAGGCAGGCTTTTAGAAGGTGATTACATCATGAGGTCATGACCTAGGAGGGGCTATGTCCTTTGATGGCTCCTTGCTTCTCTTTGTGCTTCCTGTTTGCCATGACATAAGCAGCTTTCCTCCACTGTATCCCTCTGATATACTATTTCTGCCCTGAAGCTGGCCCACCATGGACTGTAATAGTGAGTCAAAATATATCTCTCCTTTATGTTGCTGGTGTCTAGTACTGTGTCTTAGAGACAAGGAAAGTGACTAAGACATAATGTATTTCTAAACAGTTTAAACTTCACTTTCATATGTGAAATTTTTCATTTTCTCTTAACTCCAAAACTAAGAGATTCTCTAGTTTTCATGGCACCACTCTAAGGACCAGCATGAACAGTACAGTTTATGAATGCTCTTTCTATGTTCCCAAGTCTTGTTAACCTCACAAATGCTTTTTAACATTTTCCTTTAACTTTGACTCCTTCTCTAACCTTTGGTTTTTGGCAATTTAATAAGAAACATTTCAGGGCAGTGGCATATACAGTGGTGTAACAGAAGCCATTGTAGTATATATTTGTTGATTACCTGCCCTACACTTGGCATTCATTCTTCTTTAAAATGTTACTCTGTTTTCTTTCTTTCTTTCTTTCTTTTTTTTTTTTTTTTTTTTGCGACAGGGTTTCACTATGCAGTTCAGACTGGCCTTGAACTCATTTTGTAGCCCAAGTTGGCCTCAAACTCACAGCAATCCTGCCTCAGCATCCCTAGTGCTGGGATTACAGGAATGGGCCACCATGCCTGGGAAATCCAGGAATTCTTAAAGTGGTCTTTCCCACACTCTACTGAACCATCCTCCCAAGGAAAAATTCTTCTCTTGCCCACCGG
>NW_004955412.1:25716715-25761228 GCF_000276665.1 Chinchilla lanigera | reverse complement strand
CACAGCAATCCTCCTGCCTCAGCCTCCCAAGTGCTGGGGTTACAGGCATGTGCCATCATGCCCAGCCTAAAATGTTACTCTGCTTTCAATAGGGCATTTAAAATTTACTACCCTTTCAATCAGGCTGTATCATCTTCATCATCATCAATTTATTTTTTTGGCAAAACTGACCTCCTTCTTCAGGAGCATATTCTGATGGTGATAAGCATAAACTAATTCTCTGAGACTCAGTGATTAATTCAGATATCTATCTCTACGTCTATAGCTATAGCTGCCTATATCCCAATAAAAGCAAATTAGATGAAAGGAGATATTTGCTAGGGTTATTCCTACTTCTGTATAGGTTGAAATGATTTACTCTTTTCTGGTGCATTAAAAAAAACCAACACCACATTGAACAAAATACCAAATTTCTAATCTCATCGGGCATGGATTCTATTAAGGGGAAACAGACAGTAAATTAGATATATTGGATGGTATTCAGAACCAAGGAGAAAAATTAAGAAGGGAAGGGGAAACAGAAGTGTTTTGTTTTTTTTTTAAATAACTTTTAGATATTTCAGTTAGGGGGTTCCAGGGAAAGTCTCACTGATTTGTTCACTGAGTACAGACTTGAAAGGAGGAGACCATATCTGATAAAACTATTCCAGGAAGGAATGCAAGGAATGACATGTTCGGAACCCCCAAGGTGAAAGCATAGCTGTAATATCTGAGGAAATTCTATGAAAACAGTATGCTTGGAGCCTAATGAACCAGCAGGGTAGTGTCGGAAGCAGCAGGAGGAAGGATTTGCATAGGGCCATAGATCATTATGAAGAATTCAGATCTTACTGTTCATAAAAGGAAAAGCCATCATGGGCTTCAAGTAGAAAAGCGACGTGAAATGACTTAAACTACAATAGAATCTTCAGGTTGCCATGTTAAAAGGAGGAAAGAGTGTGTAGTGATTATGTGTCAACTTGACTGGGTTTAGAAATGCCCAGATAGTTGATAAAAATTTTTGAGGACATTTCTAGGTGTTTCTACAAGAGATTAGCATTTAAATCAGAGTAAAGAAGATCAGACCTCACCAGTGTGGGTGGGCTGACACTGAGAACCTCAAAAGAATAAAAAGGCAGAAGAATAAATACACTTGAGGATTTGGAACAATCCAACTTTTCTTGACCTCAAACATTGGATTTTCAGTTCTTAGACCTTTAGGGCTCTAGGACTTAACTAAAGGCTTTTGGTTTTTGGTTTTGGATTGAGAGGTCCATCTTGGGCTTTCCTGGTTCTCAAGCCTTCACACTCAGATTGATTTATACCACTAGATTTCCAGGTTCTTCTGCTTGCTGATGTTGTATTGTAGGACTTCTCAACCTCCATAATTACATAAGCCAATTCCTGTAATAAAAGCCTTCTCAATATTTCTATATATCTTATTGGGTCTGTTCCTTTGAAGAACTCTAAGACAGAGTGGAAGCCGGGGAATAATTGTGGAAATTAAGCTGTAGTATATTGAAATATTGGCTCTATTTTCTCATGTTCCTAACAGAAAGAGAGAGGGAGAGGGAGAGGGGAAAGGAGAGGGAAAGAGAGAGAGACAGAGAGCGAGAGCGAGAGCGAGAGCGAGAGCGAGAGCGAGAGAGAGAGAGAGAGAGAGAGAGAGAGAGAGAGGAAGAGGCTTAAAAGAAATTGTGGGTTCAGCTTTTGGACATGGAGTCAAAAGCTGTCAAATACATGAGAAATCCACAATATTTTAAAGAGAACTTGAATATCAAATGTACACCACTAACTATTGAGTCTGGTTTAATATTGAGGTAAACCACTAACCAAGTAGACACTTGGCTCCTCAATTTTCTAGAGACAGGAACCAGGTTGAGAAACCTACTTATCCACCAAAACAGGTATGATCTCTAATGTCCTTTACAAATAACTAAGGAAGGTGAAATTTTAGGGGCTTGGGAACATTTTTCCTGTGGGAAGAATTTCAATAATTATAACCAAAAGAGCAGACTATGGTGGATTGAATTATTAGTTCCTATTCTTTACCACCCTGACATGGTCTCAATGCATGAGGTTTTACTATGGCTGCATGATGAACATTGGGTTGACATTGACATTTAGGTTGGGTTTCTTTCATCAAGGGGATGTCAGTGTAAGTAGGATTAAATCTTGAAATCTTTTTGCATGTTGTGTTTTTCCTGATTTTGCTTCTGTGATCAGCAGGAGCTTTTTCTGAGTCACATTTTTCAGCACAGACTTCAAACAAGACAAATGGAGCAGAGGTACTACAGCTGACCCTTGGGCCCATAGCCTGAAGCAGACCTTCCTTCCACAGTCAACTCATAAACCCTCAGTTTAGAGCAGAGATGAACCTGACTATGAGACTGGTGTCTAGCCTAGCTCAGCTCAATTGCTACTAACAAAGAGGCTCATGGGAACAAATAATTGTTTTAGATCACTGATTTTGGGGTAAGTTGTAGAGGAATGATAAGCAATAGTTTTTGCAGTAGCTCATGAGAGCAATGATGTAAACTAGGCCTACAATGGAAGTGGTAAGAAGTTTTTTATCTTCTGGGTGTATTTGTACAGTTTGAGCCCACAGGTTTTGGTGATAGATTGTATATTGGTTGGAAGAGAAAATAAGGAGTTAAGGATGGATTTGAGATTGTTGCCCAGGAAAATGGAAGAATGGAGTGGTCATGAGAAACATTAAGGAAATTGCAGATTTGAGGGTCAATGTCAAGAGCTGTTTGGGGCATGAGTAACCTATAGATATCCAAATAGGGATGTTAGGTAGGTGTTATGGTTTGTGTTTAGCTGTCTCCCTAATATCTCATGTACTTCTAGATGGGGTTTTTTTTGGAGGTAGCCACATCTAGAGTGTGTGACTGATTCCTAGTGCAATGCTGGGACTGAGAATCTGAGTGCTAGACCTGCCCTAGGGTGGGTGGCCTGCATACAATATAATGGACAGAAAAGCTTGTTCTTTCTCTCTACTCTCTTGTTGCTTTCACTGTCTTCTGCTGTCGTGAATTGTTGCTCCTCTGCCATATGTCACATCTTGCAGGCAGCTGATTATGGACTGAAACCTCTACAAACTGTGAGATAAATAAACTTTTCTTTCCTTTACTTTGGGTGTCAGGTATTCTGTCTCAGAGATGAGAAAAGTAACTAAGACAGAATTTGGTACCAGAGAAGTGGGGTTATTCTTGTGTCTACACCTGACCATGTGATTCAGGAACCTTTGGAAATGGCTTGTGGGAAGAGTTTGGAAAGGTTTAGGATGCTGGCTGAAAAAGCAGAGCTGGAACACCTTAAGCTATACTGTACTGGAGATTCTGGTCAGATCTCAGAAGACCAGAAGGCTGATATGAATCCTGCCAGCAAAGAACAGGCTTGGAATGTTTCTGCTGGGAAGAAGTAATGCATTGGTTGTTGGACTCCAGATGATGTGTATTATGCCTTGCCAAAAAGTTTGTCTGAATTTTGCTCATGTTCAGACTTTGCCTGAAACTGAGATTAAGGGCTGCAGACTAATCAGGCAGAAGAGATTGTCAGGCAGCCTACTGTTGAGGAATTGATATGGCTACTCTTGGGGGATTTTAGTCAGATTTATGTTGAGAATCAAGAGCAAAGAGTGCAGCAGAATGATTTAAAATGTTTTGAATTGGTCAGAAAGGAAGCTCCAGTAAAGTGGTGAATTGCAAAGATAGGGCAGGGGACATCTTGATTGCTGAGAAATAACAGCACCTGAGGGCATCACAAGAAGCAGCAGGACTCCACCTTCTGAAGCCTCAAAAC
This sequence comes from Chinchilla lanigera, assembly GCF_000276665.1. Lineage (NCBI taxonomy): Eukaryota > Metazoa > Chordata > Mammalia > Rodentia > Chinchillidae > Chinchilla > Chinchilla lanigera. The sequence goes on along the minus strand of NW_004955412.1, from coordinate 25,757,442 downwards.
TGCAAATGTGAAAGACTACTTTGAGAAGAAAGCTGCAGCTCAGAGAATTTGTTCCTCAGAATTCGATTCAGAGTGCTCAGCAATCCAAGTACTCAACCTCTGCATTCAAGACAGGGAAGCCTAGCTACTGTTCCTGCTGGCAGCAGACCTTAACATCATCCATGTGGTGCTTATTTTAGGTGCATGCAAAATGGAAGAGTTGTGAGGTCAGAAAGGCTTCCATCCCAATTTCAGAAGGCCTGGGGGGCCAGGCAGTGTGCCGCTGAGAGGGCAATGTGTGAAGCTGTGAGTGTGAAGTCAAAGGTGCAGTGGGGACCCCAGAAGTTTGGAGAAGCCAGGAATGTGGACCATCTGAGGAAAACTGCAAGGAGGGAGAAGAGTGGGCCCAAGAGAGAAGCCATGGGAGCTACAACCAGAAGTGCTGTAGGGGTTGAGCCACCTAAACATTTTGGAGATCACATCTTGGCATAGATTGCTTTGGATGATGCACATGGAAGGACAGGACTTAGTGTTTGCCCTGCTGAATTTGGATTTGCTTTGATCCCACTCCTTTGTATGACCCCTGCTTGTAACTTTTGGAATGGAAATGTCTGTCTTGTGCCATTGAATGTTGGACAAGTTTAATGTTCTTTTCATTTATATAGGGGCTCATAGCTAAGAGTGTGCCCCAAATCTCAGAGGAAACTTGGGACTTGGTCTTTTCAGCAATGCTGAAACTCTTAGGAATTCAGAAACTCTTAGAGATGGATTAAATACCCTTTTCATAAAGGAATGTACATGGGTCTTTGGGGTCCAGGGGAGGAATGTTATGGTCTGTGTCTAGATGTCTCCCTCTTTTTGAGGTAGCTGAATCTAGAGTATGAATGATTTATAGTGCAAACTGGGATTAAGGGTGCTGGGATTAAGTGTGTGAGTGCTATACCTGCCCTTGGGTTGGTAGCCTGCATACAATATAAGGGACAGAAAGAGGCTTGTCCTCTCTTTCTGCTCTCTTGTTGCTCTGCTGCCATGAACTGTTGCCCCTCTGCCATCTGCCACCCTGCCTTGGAGCATGCTGATTATGGACTGAAACTTCCACAAACCGTGAGCTAAATAAACCTTTCCCTCTTTAACTTTGGATGTCAGGTGTTTTGTCTTAGCAATGAGAAAAGTAAGACAGTAGGCATTTGGCTCTATAAGGCTGGAGGTGAAAGGCAGAAAGGTCTAGGAGTTATCAGTATGGAAATAGTTTATAGAGTCATGAGACTGGATGAAATCAACAAAAGAATGTAGAAAAGGGGCTCAAGGACAAAGTCTGGGGACCCTTTAATGTCTAGTGGTTAGGGAGTTCCAGAGTAACACATGAAGGAGATTAAGAAACAGCAAAAGATGGGATGAAAAGAAAACCAGCTAAGTTTTAATAACGCGTTAATCGTATGTACTGTCCTAATACCACACCTATTGCGCTCTACTTGCTTTTCTTTTCCTTAGACAGCACCACCACCACTAGGGGTGTGTGTGCGTGTGTGTGTGTGTGTGAACTGACACGGAAAGCATAGTGTTAATCACTTTATGTATATAACAGAATTATGGAAATGCTAATTGGTGTCTTTTTAATTTTAAAAAATTTTTTATCTTTCATGATTAATTTCAATGTTGACCTTATGGGGAAATTTCATTTAATTCTCATCCAGTTCAGTTTGTGACCAGAATCATGGAAAGAACTGAGTTTGTGAACTGAGGTACCAGTGTACATGTTTGCAGTACATAATGATTATATTCATCATGGGGAGTTGCTGCATATACATACCTATTTTTTTGTTATACACTCACTTAGGAACATTTTTCTCTCCTGATCTTCTCTCCAGAACAAGGAAGCTAAGTCTCTGTATTAATTCTGGGCAACTTGTATAATCCTCTGAGACAGATGGCTTTATTCAAGGGGGAAAAGGGTTGGAGGCTTGTGCTTTGAATGGAATAGGGAAGTAAGCAGCTGAAATCCTGGGAAAGAATTGATTTTTTTCCTTCTCTAACCCTGGTAGCAGGTTAAACTTTGGGTGGGTTAAAATTAGACTTTGGAATTTAGTTAGTGTGCAGCTCTCCAGTGGCAGCAAGACCTTGGTAGCAGGAAGGCTGCTTGGAGGTGCATAGAGATTAAAGAGTGACTGCCACAAGATTGACAGATTGGGTGAGAAATCTGTGTTTGAGGAGAGAGGAGCACCTGGACAATCTCCATTGTAGAACCTGATAAAGGCACAGTGACAAGGAAGGTCCAGAAACAAAACTGCTTTGATTCTGAGCCTCAGGCTAGGATTTAAGGGTTTGGAGGATGGCCCTTGTTATGGTGTAACACTTGGCTGATTTGAGAAGCTCCCCAGGACTGAGCTACTCAGACTTGTTGCTAAGATTTGGGGAACAATGGCTATGTCACTGTGCACTGAGAGAGAATTAATACTAGAACCAAAGTGGGGGACACCTATGTATTGTAAGTAGGGAAAAGAACCAGCCAGGATATTACCTAAGACTTCTGGATTATGCTATGTCATTATAGCAGTAGACAATAGCGTTAATTAAATGTTAAAACTCCATTTTCTCTCCTTTGCATTAGGAAGGTAAATTGCACTCTTGGGTCTAATCTCCAGTTTCTGGGACAATCAAGAATGGTAAGGCTTCAAAAAGGAATGACTTAATTTTCTAAAAATAAGGCCTTTGGGACTTGGTTTATTGAAAAATTAACAGAGATAAAAGGCCTCTGAGTTTGTATATTACCATTTATATACTAAAAAGACTTGGGGACTGTCTTACTTTCTTGTTGCTGAGACAAAATACTTGACACCCATAAGTAAAAGGACGAAAGGCTTATTTTAGCTCCTACTTTGTAGAGGTTTCAGTTCATAGTTGGCTGGCTCTAAGGCAAGGCAGCATGGTAGAGCAGAAACAGTCCATGGCAGAAATCAGTAAGCCTTCCTTTCCCTTTTTATTCTAGTCATGCTACATGCCCAATGGTTGGTGCCACCCACAGTCAGGGTGGTCCTTCCTATTATGCATACCCAGAACCATGCTAAACCACTTCAGGGGGCCAACCCAGTTATCAAATCCCTAATCCACTATCACACACTCATGATCCAGCCACCTCCCAAAAGCCCCACCTATGAGCACATGAGGCTTTGGGGGGACATCTAGATATAAGCCATAATAGGAACTGTTTGCTGAACAAGAAAGTAGATTGTTAGGAGCTTCTGTTATTTTCTAGTGTGATGTTATTATCTTGTTCTATATGGTTTTGGAGAGTAAGACAGTAAGAATTGTAAGCTACATGAATGAAAGCACAAATATTCACTACTAATCCCAGCACATGAATGGTACTCAATACATTTCCAGTAAATGATTAAATACATGCATGACAAATGAAAATCCAAGTTTTAAAGGGAGGCAGACTTTTTACTTACCTTATCTTTCTAATAATTTTATGTATCCAAAAATTAGGGGCTCAGAAGATGACTTAGTGGTAGGATACTTGCCTAACATGCTGAAGGAGCTAGGTTTAACTGCCAACACCTAACACACATACAAATTATATAGACTTTATTTGAAAGGCAGAAAAATTCTTTATCACTAGAGTGAAACCAGAGCTAAAGAACCATTTTCCAGGGATGTGATAGGATTTATTTGTTAAATAATGGTCAAACCATAAAACTTCTTCAGTTTGATAGCTAAATCCAGAAGTATCCATCCATAGACCCGGGACAAGTAGCAAGAATCCTCAGAATTTCAGAGAAATCTTTAAGTGGTATGTTTCGGTGGCATGTTTATTGAACAAATGCTCAACAGATTTTTACAGCAGCAACAAATGGTATTTCACAACATCAAATCTCTCTGACTAAGGAAAAAATGACAACTACAACAAGTTTGATGGTCTGGCTTATTTTTTCATGTTTTCTGGGGGTAAAACCAGTGTTCTCACTCATTTTCTTCTTTGCCATTTTCAGGCTTTCCTGATTTCATTTTCTTTATCTCTTCTCTGGCCATGTGTCCCCGGAAGGCTGCTTGGATTTTGACAGCAGCAATTTCCTCCTTATTTTCCTCAGAAGATTCCTTTGTTCAAAGGAAAAAAAGTAAAAGACCTTTTAAACAACCTGTATTTTTGATGCCATTAAAATATATGCATACATTTATTTAACTGAGGGACGTGACTATTTGATATCTGTTGCTTCCTGGGGAATTTTATATATTGTCACATTGTGTGTGTACCAAATGGCAAATGCCAAAATAGCAGGCACTTTATTCTGACAGTCTTTAATATATCTCTGCAATAAAAGATCATTGCCCACTTCTTTTTTGGGGGTCCAAAATAGGGGGCCAAGGACAAGTAAGATTCCTTGAAGCATGGTAAAAATGTTAAGATTAGTAAATGAGCTATTTGGAAATAATCTTGATTACATAAGATGGATTAAAATGTTAATGTTTTAATTTCTAAATGATTAGGTAGTCAAAACTATACATTTAATAGTGGAATACCAAAGAGAAATCCATTTACTTCAGTAATGTCAGGTTGAACATAGTTGATTGAACTTTGGCATATAGTTTATTCTTTTTCCTCTCCTTTTTTAAGGCATAGGTATAATTTACAGATAGCAAAATACATGGATCCTAAAAATATAACTGAACAGATATATAGCTCTTAATAGATCTTCTTAAACTATAAAAATGATACACAACTCTTAAACAATCAAATATTACTCGCAGTAAAGTTTTCCCTACCTTCCCAAATCTTGCTCTGAAGAGGAAACCACCATAGGTTGAATGTGCATATGTACACACACACACTCACATATATATGTATGTATATATGTGTATATATAATAAAAAATTTTTACTTATACAAATACAAATGTGTTTTTATTTTAAAAATGAGATCATAGTGTTGTGCCGGTATCTTTTCCAATATAACAATATCTTGATTTTCTTTTTCTATATTATTTTATATAACTCTGTTCATTTTTCTGTGACAACATTGCATTCCACTGTACTGAAGTACTTTGATCTATGCACTCAAAATGTCCTAATGATGAACCTTTGGGTTGTTCAACCTTCCCCCATCACATCTCTATAACAATGACAGTCTTTAATATGTCTCTGGAAATTTGCAAACAGAATGGTACAAAAATGCAAACAGAATGGTATAAAATCCTCTCAGATAATGCTCTCAGTTGGACAAGCAATAGCTCTCAAGTTGGAAATCAATGAAGTCCCTACTTAAACTCATGAAAGCCTATGTAAGGGCACCTAAGAAAGATGTAAGGAAATGACATGCTTTCTGCTTCTTTGATCCCATTGCATCTGATGCAGTGTTAGGCTTATTGGTTGTGCTGATATAATTCTAGAATAATTTGGAAACATTATAGGAAAAAGCTGTGCTTCACTGGGTGGGGAGTAAATTGTTCTTTGAGAGGCATGTCCATTTTAGGTGTCAATCACTGGGTAAGAAACTGGGACATCAGGACATGAAAAGGACTCAGAAGTTTGGCTTCTGGCATTGTACAGAGTTCTTTCTTGGCCTGGTCCTCCTGAGTCTGGACTGTAAAGAATGCAGGCGGTAGTTTGCTAGTGAGTGTTTTAACACTGAGCTCTTCAGCAAATCAAACAGAAACAAGCCCAGATTTGTAGTGTTTGTCATAGTCTTACTACTCTTAATTGGCTGACTTCAAGCTATTAAAATGATATCAGTGAATATAGAGTTGGGTAGACCATGCACGATCATCTCCTGAATGCTGTCTTTCACACACTACTGAATACTGAACACAGGTGGGTACTTCGAGGGTGGACTTGCCCATGGAAAAGCATTATTTGCAGAGGGCTATGGGTGGAAGAGGAGTAAGCCACACTGCGTGAAGACATTTTACTTGCTCTATGAAATTCTCTTTGGTTTTCCTTTTGTGGCCTCTGAACCTTTGCCACTGTGATGGTGATAAATAACAATTAGTGAAAAATTCCTGAAATAGGAGATGAATCTCAAGACTGGGACTGTAAGTTCTTCTGTCTGCTTTTCCCATCAGGAGATTTTTATATCCATTGACAACCTTCAAAAATAAGATTTTACTTATTTATATTTTTTACATTTTACCTTTTTTCTGGTTGATGAGGAGTGAACTCAGGATCTTGTGCTCACTAGGCATGCTCTATACCACTGAATTACATCTCTAACCCTAAGATTTTATTTTTAATGGAAAGAATGAGTTTTCTGTTATAAGTGGCATGGCTGAAAATGATCTACCTATTACTTTACTATTTAGTAAATAGTAATATTTACTATTTACTAATTACTATTACTATTAAATAGTAATATTTACTATTACTTTATTATTGATGTTTACCTAGAAGGAAAAATTATAATTTTAACAATATAGATAGTAGACTTGTTCATATTTGAAATATAATTTTACATAGCAACCTCATTCTTTGTAGAAATGCAATAACATGTGAAAAATATTACGTTCAGAGATACCTGGTGCCTTTCTTGGTCAGGTTCTTGTTTCTCAGGTATTTGCTGGTCCTAGAGGGAGGGGAGAGGGTCAAATAGGCAGTGTTTTCAAAATAATAAAGGCTAAACTGCTTAACAGTAATTAGAAATTAAGTAATTAATAAGTAGGGAGAATTAAATATGTATTTATCTTTTAACAAGGAAAATATGTTGGAAGAAGAAGTGAAAATGCTTAAGGGAAGAATATGTATTAATAAGTATTAATAAATAAGGAAGAAAGAAAAAGGAAGGAAGGAAGGAAGAAGGAAGGAAAGAATCCTAAATCAGAGGTGCCCAGTGCACGTGGAGAATCAGTATCTTGCATTGGCATCTAGTATGGTTCCATTTTGTACTATCCTTGGGAAAAGTGAGAAAATTGCCCCACTCGAAGCATTCTCTGTGTTCTGCAGTTCTGATGAAGAGGTTGATCTTCATCAAGGAAAGATGTAGAAGTTGATCAAAATGTTGGTTCTCTGCTTTTGGAATGTGTTATTTTATTACTTTTAACTACAGATAATTGTCTCCTACTAAAAGTTGATAAGATGTGGTAAGGAATTCTGAAGAAAGTATAAAAAAGAGGCACCAGTAATTTCTAAAATAGTAATAAATGCCATCATGCTCCACAGTGTGAAGTTAAGTTGACTTTTTAATGAAGTTTATGGATTAAAAACTGAAGAAGTAAGTTTTACTGTGGAAAATGATTTATATATAAAAAGAGAAACCAGCTCTGCCAATTTTGATATAGCTATTGAGGTCTCCCTCCAAAATAGAGGTGCAGTAATTCACCACCTATGGGAAGAAATTCTCTAACCCATAAAACAAGAATTTAAGGACATGCAAGTGAATCACCTAAAGCCTTTAGAATTTAAAATAAAAGAAAAATACCTTGAAACTGCTTTTTAACACAAAGATATAATGTTTTTCAACATTATCATTTTGATTTCAATAAAACATTGAAATCAAGAGAACCTAGAAGCCTAGAGAACCTGGTAAACAGAAATAGATACAACATACCCATATATGCAGGTACAGACAGATGGAACTTCACCTTTGAACTCATGGAATAATTGAAAGCTACTTGTCTAGGACATTCCCCAAATCTGTTGGAGAACATCAAAACTGAACACTGTTAATTCCTTTTTATTCTAACTAATTAAAAGCTAGTGTCTTATGTCTAATGGTATTAACTCAGTTGTGTAGAATAGTATTCTTAATTTTATTATTATTTTCTTATTATTGCTACTATTGTTTGAGACAGGGTCTCATGATATTGTCCAGGCTAGCCCTGACCTCCTGGTCTTAAGTGATCCTCCTCCCTCAGCCCCCTGAGAAGCTGGGATTACAGATGCAAGCCACTATGCACAGCTAGTGTGCTCAGATTTTAATGTAACTACAAATTTGGGGACCTTGTTAAGATTTAACTTCTGACTTGTAAACTGGGGTTTGAAATGAGACTCTGAACTTCTCTCAAGACCCCAGCTGATGCAACTGATGGTAAATCCACAGTCTTCTCCAACCACAGTTCATCAGAACTGCAGACACAGAGAATGCTTCAAGTGGCAATTTTTTCACTTCTCCCAAGGATAGTACAAAACGGAACCATACTAGATGCCAAGGCAAGATACCGATTCTCCACGTGCAATGGGCACCTCTGATTTAGGGTTCTTTCCTTCCTTCCTTCTTTCCTTCCTTCCTTTTCTTTCTTTCTTTTCTTTCTTTCTTTCTTTCTTTCTTTCTTTCTTTCTTTCTTTCTTTCTTTTTTTCTTCCTTTCTTTGAGGAATCTTGTTTGAGAAAGGTTATTTGAGGATACTGCTAATGACAAAGGTAAGTTTAGTTTCTGAAGAGATTAGCTTTATAGAGAAAACTGTACCTTCACCATTTGCTAATTCTAATTACCCTTTTGTAACACATCAATGATAATAATTAGGCTAGTAGTTTATTTTTTCAGTACTTGGCACTGAACTCAGAGTCTTCACCCTGAGCTATATCCCTAACCCTTTTTATTTTTATTTTTATTTTGAGACAGTGTCTCCCTAAATCACTAAGTTACCCAGGCTGGGCTGGAATTTGGGATCCTCCTGCCTCAGTCTCCCAAAGTACTGGGATTATGGGCAGATGTGACCATACCTGGCTACTAACAGTGTTTTTAAAATAAATATCATTCATTGATTCATTCAACAAAGTATTTGTTGAGCATCTGCTCTTGCTAAGTATTTGAAATATAAAACATGGAGCAATGATTTTATAACTTTCAAGCACATTCTTCCTGTTGATCATCTTTAAACTTAAAATAAATATCTATATTTGATACTTTAGAAAACAGTTTCTCACCAAAGAAGCATAAGTAAAAAGCTTTAACAAATTATTTGTAATACTTTATACAATTCTCACAATTTGAGGGAAATTATAATACTTAATATTTTGTAATTAGGAGAAATTACCAAATCCAGTAACTTCAAAGGACTATACCTTGAATGCATGATTGTTATAGAAGCGGTCGTCTATCTTAGCCCCCCATTCTGCTGGATCAAAGTTGGTTTCTAAATAATAAAAATATAATAATTTGAGACTTATTTTGAGTTCATTTAAATAAATCTAAGCAGTAACACAGAATAAGTTTCTTGTTTCAAATCACAGGTACTTTATTGACATAACAATTGGCTTATATGTTCATCAACAGGAGAATGCATAAAAAATGTAGCATGTATACACAATGGAATACCACTCTGACTTAAAGAAGAACAAATCTGAGTCATGTATAGGAAAATGGATGCATGTTGAGATCAGAAAGTTATATGAAATGAATCAGACACACAAGCTTAAATATCACATGGTTTCTCTTATATGAGAAACCCTAAGCATAAATAATGATAGAGCCAAAATAATCTTGATGTCTTTGTACATAGCTAAGTACTGCAGACAATATCCAGTGATCATTAATATATGATGACAAACAATTAGACTCTGGTGATCCTTGTAGATACTCACAAGATATTAGAACACATTTCTTCTTTCATAGAATTTATAACAAAGCAGGAAAGAGAACAAATGTCAATATTAAACAGAGACACATAAATATGTACCAGTCAATTCAAGTGTATAAAAACAAATGCTTTTTTCCAGAACTATTTTCTGTAACTTTTCATTATGGAAAATTTCTAACTTAGAGAGTAGAGAGATAGTATCAAACCTCTATATTTACACTACCTAGATTCAACAATTAGCAACTCATGATTTATTTTATTTTATCTGTCCCCCTTTCTTCTGGTTATTTTCCAGCCTTCTGATTACTTTCAAGCCAATTCCAAGCATCCTATTACTATATCTACAAGTACAACCACAACATCATTATCATACCCAAATATACTAGGAATAATTCTCTAATATCACCAACTGTTGAAATTTCTCTATTGTGTAATATACATAGTTTTATTTATTTATATTTTGATTTAAATCAGACCTACCTAAATAGGGAAAGTCTTTTGTTGTTATATGTTTTAAATTGCTTTTAATGGAAAGCCCATCCCTTCATTTTTTCTTGCAATTTATTTGTTGATAAAGCAGGGTCATTTTTCCTTTGGAATTTTCCACAGTTTAAATATTTCTCTCTCCATGGTGGCTTTTAAGATGATCCTTTGCCTTTGAATTTCCTATAGGTTGGTAGTTAGACCTATAAGTTTGATATGATTCAGTGTTGATTTTTTTTGGTGGGTAAGAATACTTGGTAGTACTGTGTAATCCTGTCAAGAGATTAATAATATCTGGTTTTTCTCTCTATAATTGTATAATTATCATCAGATAATTTTTTTATGGGTTGGTTGCATAATGCTAATGTTCTAACTTAATCATTTATTTCTGGAGGAAATAATGAAAAACTGAATGAATAAAAAAAGGACTAATGAATAAAGAAAATAGTTGGCCTCATCAACTACATAGTTACTCTGAAATACCATTCTTCCAGCAAAGAAAGGTTAAAGGTTTCATTTTTTTCTTTATTTATTAGTTTTCAGAATAATTAGCTGTTTCCCTAATTATCAAGGTGATCAATGAGTGGTGAATTTTGTTTGTAGCATTATGAATTCATGAATATTTAACAAACTGGATAAATTCCAATGCACTGTATATATTATTCTTATTGGTGCTCTGTGCAAAATTTGGCCAGTGGCAGCTTACACAAGAGCTCAGATTCTCCTAAATTCTTTGCAAACAATCCTAGTAATCTTTGAGGATTTTTTTGTTTTCTGGTATAAAAAGATGGTCAGCCTTACTGTACAATCATATATATATTTTGGCATTAGCTATTACTACAAGAACGCCAGATTTTGGAAAGTGGTATTCAGACATGACAATCTAGTATTGAGGTGTCCACTGGTATAGGGTTGGTCATTGTTTTGAGGCCCTTTTAATGTATGGAACTATAAACTACTTTTTTCAGTTTTTGAGAGACAACATATCATCAGATAATATGGATATTTTAAAATTCAAATTTAGGGTTACAGAATTTTTAAACCTCTTTCATTTTTATAATTGTACATCACTTTTCCTACACCAGAAATCTTATTCTTGATAACACTAGCACAGTTACTCACTTTATTCTATAACATACAAAAGAATAATTTCTAGGATAACTCTGTGTGTTCATTAGCTCTCCATTGTAAAAAATACATGGAGTAAATCAATTTTAAAAAGAGGAAAGGATTATTTTGGCTCACAGTTTTGGAGGTTTCTGTCCATAACCAAGTGGCTCTGTTATTTGGGCCTGTGGCTACACGGTACAACATGGCACAAGTGTATTGTGGGGAGGCCTGTTTACCTCAGCAAGGAAGAGACTGGTATCCTGCAATCCTTTTCAAGGGCACACCTCCAATGACCTAAAATCTCCCCCTAGCTCTACCTTCTAAAGGCTCCAATAGCACTGCAAACTGGGAACTCAACCTCTAACACTTGGGCCTTTGTGGGCCAATCCAGATCCAAGCTACACCACTCTACTTTAATGTGACAGTGGTACCTCAGTTCATTTAATTTGTTGTATGATTTTTGGAAAAGATGGCCATGGTTCTGTTTGTGTGAGAAAGATGGCCATGCTTATGTTTGCCACCTGATGCAGAGTTTGCAAACAAAAACAAAATTCTGCCAAATGCTTTTGTTTGTGAAACAAACTGTGCAAACCAAAGTGTCCATGAAACCATTGTACCATTGTATTAATAATATTATTGAAAAGTTTAAGTTTTTTAAAAGTTCATTTGACTTTTGGAGTATATCTATCATGGGTGGGTGGTCAAATTACTGTGTTATTAAGTCACTTAAAAGAATTCCTTTCTGTGATTTTATGTTACCCACTCAATATTAGTTCATGTGTTTCATATTATTTTTAAATTTTAGGAACGGCCTAACAATTTTTAAATTTAATTTTATACCTATGCCAAACATTAATGAACCCAAATTCAAGATGTAGTCTAGCCTGTTTCCTGTTACCTTTTTTCTAAAGAAAAATATTGATTTTTAAAGATTTATTCTTAAAGATATAAGCCATTATGTATTCATATCAACTTTTTTGTTAAATGATAGCACACTAAACTAATTTCCTTCCATTTTTGTGATTCCTGAAGATCATTCCCTAGCATTATCTAGAGATCCTCATGCATTTTTACAACTGTATATTATGTGATTGTGTAGATGTAGTCTTAGTTTATTAAATCAGTTCCCTATCATGGGAGTTGTGGTTGTAGCTCAGCCTTAAAGCGCTTGCTCTGGGTTTGATCCCCCGCCTGCCAAAAAAAAAAAAAAAAAAAAAAAAAAAAAAAATCCCAGGGCCGGTGATATAGCTCAGTGGCACAGTACCTGCCTGGTAAGTGCAAGGTCCTGAGGTTGATTCCCAGTCCAAAAACTAAAAACAAACGCGCCCCCCTCCAATCCCTATTATACATATTTGAGTTGTTTCAACAAATAACGATATGATAAAAAGTGTGGAGAGTGAATTTCTGTGTCGAAGGTTAAATACATATGAAATTTTGGTGGATACAGTTGAATGCTCCTTGAAGTTGTACCATTTTGCATCTCCATCTGCATGTCTATGTGTACTTATTTTGCACAGCCTTGCCTACAGAGTATGGTGGCAAACTTTTGGCTTTTTGCCAGTATGGTGGTGGGTGGTTGGTGGTTGCTCAGTGTAGCTTTGATTTGGACTTCTGTTATTATGTCTCAGTTTGAGTAGATTTTCATACATTAAGGACAATTTGTATTTATTTTTGTCTGAACTATTTGTTCATACCCCTTGTTCATTTTTCTATAGTGTTATTATAAGTATATGTAACACATTATTTTTACAAGCACTTTTATTAGGTTTATTAACCCACAGTGATAGAAATTGCAAATATTTTTTCTCAGCTTGTCATTTGTATTTTAATTTTCCTTATGGTGCTTTTTGTCCTGTAAAAGTTTACGTTTATGTTGTCAATTCTATCAATCTGTTCCCTAATTGTATCTGGAGTTTTGAAGTAATTCAAGCAACTTAGCTAGCAAAGTTTTCTTATGGTATAGAGAAATTCGTCCATATTTTCTTCTAGTAGTTGTATAGTTTCTTTTAAAAAATATTTATATCTCCAACCAATTTGGAATTTAGCCTAGTACATGATACAAGAAATTGATCCAATTTTATCTTCTGTCATCTTTAGCTAAGTGTAATTTAAGAAGTTCACTTTCCTTTAGTGATTTGATATCATTTGTACCATAATATTGTCTACTGTTTCCTGCCACAAAAGTAAAAAATAAGAATAGTCACCACCTATGAAGAATGAAGGGAAGGGAATTCTTGCATTGTGGAGAGACTGGGCTAGAAATCCCAGTGATTTTTTTTTCTTTCTGGAGAGATTAAATTCTAACTGTTGGATAATTCACCTTTGGTTGATATGGGTGGAAGTGGGTGTAGTGCTTAAAACTTTTTCAAATGGTCTTACCCATTGTTTACTAGTTAGAGAGCTAGCATTCTGAGGCTATTAATCTTAATCATCAATTGCTTTTATTACCGTGACCCGGTAACAATGACTCAAATGTTTCTGTAACGGGATGTTTCTGAGTTCTAAAATTAAACAAATGACTAAAGACTTTTTACTGCATGGATCTGTAAAATTAATGTTATAATAACAAAATTAAGGTAATATTGATGACAACTCACCTTTTTTTCCAAGAGATTTATCTCAGTAACCTTTTCCTCTTAAGTACTGTTTATCAAATGATTTCAGTGGAACTTAAAGTTTCCTATTGTACAACAAATATCCACCCTGAATGGATTTGAAAAAGACCAGTAATAGGAAACTGGCAGAAATTTTGAGGTCTGTAGGGGCAGGCCAAAGGGCTGGAGCTGGACAGGGGGGTATGGGTGTTGTTTTAATTCTGGCTTTGTGTTGGTTTCCTCCCTCTGTGAAATGGTTTATAATGGAATGTCTATTTGCCTATAGCTATTTCTAGCTGCCTTTATCACTCTGTTGGAATACCATAATCAAAAGAAGTAACAGCTTATACAAAAGTGGTTGTTCTAGTCATGAATAGGTTTTCAGAACAAAGTTGAAACTAATCATTCCCATTTTGACCACTGGGTCAGTACTGATAGTCATGAGCTTTTAAGACCTTGGATTTGAAAAGTTTTAGTTATGGAAGTGAAGGAACTTTGCTTTGGCTCTCAACCAAAGAGTACTATCAGTGTGGATCTTAGTCTCTGTGCAGGAGGGACTTTGAGAGTATAAAGAATATAAATTACCTTCCTAAGCTGTGGCAGTTCACTTTTCAAAGCAGTTTGTCTCTGTGCCTTTATTGAAGAACAGTTTCATATTCCCAAGTGAATACCAATTTATTTAATCTAAGGAGTGTTGAATTATTTTTATAACACTTATAATACTTTCAAATGAGAAGAATCAAAATTTAAAGAAAACTGCAAATTATCTCCTCAGAAAGAATAGACAGTCAACTATTGGAGATGCATAAGAACAATCTGCTAAAAAGTAGAGGGTATACTGTATGACTTTTGCAGTCCTCTTCCATATTGTATCCTAAGAAATAAAATGAAAAAGGTCAGGAGGATAAACTAGCAATATTGAATAATGTGAAACTAATTTAAGAGCTGTCCAAGAGGTAGGTAGTGTTTCAAATAGCATGAACTGTTACTTGAAGTCACCCGCTTCATAAAGGCTTTCTGTAGAGTGGACATGGTTTTGCCATAACTAAATACTTAAGTCTCTTATTTTAAAAAGCTTACTCTCTCTTTTCTCAAGAAGGTCCTTAAAATATGCTGCTGCAAAAGCTGGTATATTTTCTGGTTGCTCCCTCAGGATCTCACGTGTGAGCCCTTCAAGAAGATTCCCAAATCCTTGTGGAATTCGGAGGTAGGTGTTGGAGAATGGAATCGACATCTTCTTGGGAAGAACTGCCTGTGGTACCTACAGATTCAGTAAAGAGGGCTCTCTAAGTCTATGTGATTTTAATTATATAATCAAAATTAGGACAACAAATTATTTCTGTGGCCCAAATTTTCTGGACTTCAATTCCTTTCCTCCCCACAGAACCCAAGTCCATCCGTTTCTTCCAGAGTATTTTGCATTCTTCATTGTGAATTAGAATATCACAAATATAGACTCATTCAATGAGCTAAGTAATTTTCTAAAAATTACAAAACCAGGGTGTTCACTATGACACACAATATTTTTTCTTTCTGTCCTGAAAAGCTGAGGGCAGTTTTTGCTATCCTATAAGTATCTAGTGTGAATGACTGTTATAAAGCTACCTTAATGAAATTATCAACTGCTCAGAAGATCCCGTTTAAGGTCTAAAATAAGAAATTTAAAAGTAGGAACTAGTCCTGCTTCTAGAAATTCTTTTAACTTGTTGAATAAGAGTCACCATCTTTTCCTCAGCTGCCATTTATCAAGCATGACCTATGTGTCTTGAAGCACCTTTGTACTCTGCAGTGGAGTTAAGGAGGGGAAGGAGGTCATGACTTTGAAAATCCAGCCTCTAAACTTGTGGAATCCTATTTTCTGGTATGGTCTTGACCAGGCCTTCTCCTCCTGTCTTGGGGTACAAAGGCTGGACGTCAAGCAGTGGGCTGGGCTACTGAGTGTGGAAAGAATACTGAAGGGCCTGTTGTGTTTATATGAAGTGTGTGTCGATGCCCAACGAGGGCGAAGCGATGGCCCGTGTCCAGGACGGGCACAGAATGTTTCAAGAGGCCCAATCTGTGGAGGTTTTCTTTCTCCCTCTCTTTCTTTCTTTTTAGGTACTGAATCATTTTAGGGATGTGAAACAAACCAGCGAGACCCTGAACTGAGCTGAGGAATGAGGACGGACGGAGGGAAGGGAAGACAAGTCAAGGATTTCAGACTCCCAATCTGCTCCAGGGGCCCCAGGTGTGTTGGGGACGCTGCGACAACACGAGAAACAAAGGGAAAAGGCGTGGTCTCGGTGTTGGAGAGGAAGTGGGGGAACCACCTTACCTCTTCTTTCTCTCCCAGCTGGTGCCGAGGGTTAGAATTGTTTTTTCTCGTTGCTGGGTAACCGTTTTTTGTTAAAAACTACGGCGGCCGAGAAGGAGAGAGTGACACCTCGCTCTGTGGCCGCAGTAGGTTTCGCGGACTGAGTGCGGGAGAGGGCGGGGTCGGTGACCATGGCCCCGCCCACCCACAAAGACCCTGCCCAAAGCCCAGCAAGCCCCGCCCCTCCAGGCACCGGTCGCAGCTCCCGAGCTGCGGACACCGCACGCGGAAGTATGGTCGCCCCTGGATCTGTGCTTGGGCTGGTGCTCCCTTTAATCCTGTGGGCGGACAGAAGTGCAGGTGAGGCAGACCGGCCCTGCCATACCCCGGCCCCTCAGCCTGTTCCGGCTCCGAAGTCCCGCGTCCTCTTCGAGATCCCCACTCGCTTCCCCTCCCAAGGTCGGGAAGGGATCTTCTCCGACCAGGCCTGGTGCGCGCGTGTCTGCAGGCCCCGAGCCCTCCTCCGCTTCCTCCACCTCCTCCCGCCCTCCCTCCACACCCGCCTAAGGGGTAGGGGCGGGTTCCGAGGATCCGAGTGGGGAGGTGCGGACGGGCCCCCGACCAGAGCCTCAGGGGAGCTCGGAGGGAAGGGGGCGAAGCTAGTTAGATAATATTTGAAAACAGGTGACTGAGTCATCCAAAACATTTCAGCAGCTGCCCCCTCAGTGGTGCCCTCGGGGAGGGTTTGCATCAGGCTGGGTTCCTTGCGGGAATTACATTTCACTAGTTTAAGTGGTTATTAGGGCTAAGGGATACAGCCCCCTCACTAGCTCAGAATAATTTAAGGCTCAGCTTTGATTTCTGGTGCTGTCTGCAGATACTGATGGTGGAGTAATAATGCGTGGCATTGGGGGAGGGGGAGGCTGACTCACTCTGGTTATTGTGCAGGTCAGAGGCCGTCACCTGAATACCCTGAGCTGGACACTGGGTAGGGGTGGAGATGCCAGAAGAAGGAATCTGCCTGCTAATACAGAGTAAAGTGATATTCCCCCCACCCTTTCCTTCAAACTTCTGGAAGAGTGCAGCCCCAAGGTCCCTGTTAACAAATGAAATTGAGGAACGGGGATATAGCTCAGTGGCATAGCGCCTACCAAGCGCGAGGTCATGAGTTTGATTCCTGGTAACCAAAAAAAATTAAAAAATAAAATAAAAGAAAAGAAAAAAGAAAGGAAAGTTGAGGATGGAGAATGGCATCGCTGCTAATTTACTTAAGCACCTGCAAAATACCAGATTCAGACAAACAGCAGCCCATGTCTTCTAAGAGTTCGACAAAAGTGTTGAACTGTCCAAACTAGTAGCACTTTGTCATTTCCTTATTCCTACTCGTCGACCTTTGGGGCCTGTTACATGAGGAAAGCACAAAAAAGAGAATAAGGCCATGGTTTTATTAGATTTTTCTGTTAACAGTTATTAACTTTAAGCCGGTTGTGGTGGCTCATGCCTGTAATCCCAGCACTGGGGAGGCTGAGGCAGGAGGATCATTGCGAGTTCAAGACCAGCCTGGGCTACAAAGTGAGCTCAAGTCCAGCCTGAACTGCATAGGGAGACCCTGTCTCAAAAAGACAAACAAAACAAAACAAAACAAAAAAAAACAGTTATTAACTTTAATATCAGTATTTATCTCCTCCTTTGGGTCATTTCAATCACCTTCATTAATTCTGTCTATATTTTCATTCATTCTTCCATTCTCTGAATTTCTCTTCTTTCTCACTTGGTTGCCTCTCCTGGCATCTTTTCTTTAAACCACCACTCCCCCTTTGCCCGTGTTTATCATGTAATATTTGAGGTGTACAAAATTACATGTAACAATGAGACAGTGCAGTGACCCATGAGCTCACCACCCAGTTTGAGAACTATGACAGTGAGTTTTGTTGAGACAACAGTGGACTTCCTCAGTGATGTCTTCCAGGCCCCACTGGAGGTGATCACTATCCCAGTTTTGTTGGTCCACTTGTAATGTTTTGTCCCACAGCACTCACTCTTGTATTTCATTCCAACCTCAAATTAAGGGAGAAATTGAAGACCTAAAAAAAGTTCAGATACTGTGTCTTGTGTTTGACCGAACAGTCTTCTTCTTTTTTTTTTTTTTTTGGAGACAGGGTCTGGCTATGCAGTTCAGGCTGGCCTTGAGCTCACTATGTAGCCTAGGCTGGTCTCGAACTCACAAAAATCCTCTTGCCTCAGCCTCCTGAGTGCTGGGATTACAGGCATGTGTCACCATGACCCAACAGTCTTGCTTGCTCATCTTTTTGTCTGTTGCTCAATTCTTGGTGATGTTCCACTGTCTAATCAGTTTGGAATTTGAGCTTTTTTAAGGACAGGGAATATGATTTTTCCTTGACTTATCATCATTATCTAACCACTGCACAGTGGACGTTAGATAACTTTAGAATCAGGTGACTGGTTTTAGCCCTGTCAGAAATGACCTTGTGATCTGAGGCCAGTCAAAGTCTAGTGTCAGGGCTGAGGATGTAGCTCAGTGGCACAGTGTCTGCCTGGCAAATGCAAGGTCCTGAGTTTGATTCTGTTACCAGAAAAACAAAAACACAAGAAGTCTAGTGTCTGCAGTGTGTCTGCCATAGTAAAACTCTAGAAGAATGTAAGCTCTCTGCTGGCAAAAGTTTTTTATCTGTTATTGCTATTTTTGTTTTTTCTCTACCCCTGTTATTTCTCCAATGCTTAAAATAGCACGTACTACATATCAATAAATATTTGCTGAAATTAATGAACATGCAAGCTGGGGTCTTAGTATGTTGATCAGCAATATGATCATACTTCCTGATCTTAATGTGATTACACCATGATTATAAACATACTTTCCATCTCTAAAATTCTTTAGGCCAGCATAAAGCTATGTACAGAGGCTCAGCAAGTGTGTGTTGGTGAACAGACTGGATTGTAAAGGTTTTTCCCCAGCCTTTGGGTTATTGTCTGTACACACAGATAGGCAAGCAGCAGCCCGTTTTTTCCTCGCCATCCCTTTACTTTACCCTCTCTCTACTGAGCTCTTATTTATACCTTATTTTGTTCCTTCTAAAGCACCTACCCAAGACAGGGCCCTCCTACACATGTACCTCCTGCTTCCCCCAGCAGGCTGCCAACCTGCTTATGCAATTCTGGCAGTTGTGGACTCTTCAATAGAGTATTTTGCTCATGGTAGTTGTTATTTCCAGCCTGGTGGGCCTTCTGGGTGATCTTTGGTTATCATGTAGGTTTCATGATGGAACTAGCTCATGGGAGAGAGTGAGCTGAAGAGTTTTTAGGGTCTGGGCTATTATTCACAGAGCAGTTTAACATACGCCGCCAAGCTTGTGGAGGAGACCCCATTAACTATACTGCCTCGTTAAATATAGTCTCAGGGGCTCGTCCGCATTTGTAACTTCTGAGAAGGAAAATGTCAGCCTTGTTAATTCTAATTCTCTTTCCTGCTTATTATGGTAGCTTAAAACCCTTAAAAAAATCCTTAATTTTGTGAATTTTTTTCTTTTAGGGATTTTTTTGGGGGGGTGTCTATTTGTTCAGACAACCATGGACATAGTTTTATTCTTTTTCTTGTTAAGAATTGGTAAAGAGCTCACTGACATCACTTGGACTGATGCTTGTTATTAAAAAATATTTCAGTATAGGCTGGAGTTAAAAATAGGAATGATCTCGTTAAAGTGAGTTCTTATTCAGTCTTGTTAGTGATTCTCTAGAATAGATTGCAGTTTCAAGAAACATAAAAAATGCAGTTTTAAGTGTGCTTCCTTTTTTCTTTTTGTATAATTTAGCTTATGAAACAGATATAATTGTGAAAAAGATTTTTATTTAAAAGACTTTTGACCTGTCTTTCATTGGCCTTATTTTTGTGTCTTGATTTATCTGAATTAATCTGTGAAGAAAGCAGACTCGCCAAGGAGATTCATAAATGCAGTATACTGGGTGATCAAAAAACAAAAATAAGGGGAATTATTTGAAGGAAATTAGCATTAGTAGGATGGAAGGGAGGAGATAAGAGGGGGGAAAATATTAGAGTAGCTTTGTTGGAGAGAGGCATATCTCTTCATTTCCAGCTACCAGGAGTGGGTGTGGTAAATGGAAAATCTGGGAGGGAAGTGGTTTATTTTTCACATAAACACCATCTGTGGAGTGCATGAAAGGTGCATTTTAGTGATTTTGTGGGGAGAAAGTCAAGTGCTGGAGCCAAGTTTGAGAACAGGAGAAGATGGTGTGGTGGTACAATGGTTGCCCCTGGCTGCTGGAATTTTCCTTAATGATCGTTTTGTCCTATGAGGCATATTGTTGGAATATGTTGTTATGCTGCTTGTCTGATTAGGAGAAATAAGGTCTAGTCTGAGGTTAAAAGGACTGAGTATACTCAGATTCTTTTGTATAAAAACTATATGTTTCTTGGCTGTTCCACTGAGTCAGTTGGTAACAAATCTCCTTAATGTTGCTTCCCTAAGTGTTCGTTAAATTTTTTAGGTATTGATTTCCGCTTTGCTTCATACATTGATAATTATATGGTGCTTCAAAAGGAACCAGCTGGAGCAGTGATCTGGGGCTTTGGTATACCTGGAGCCACGGTGACAGTGACCTTGTGCCAAGGTCAGGACACCATCATGAGGAAAGTGACCAGTGTGAAAGGTAAGGCAGCCCAGTCTCTGTTCAGCTATTGTCTTCTTCTGCCACCTACTGGATTAATTGAAAATTAATGCTTGTGCTCCCTCTCAGGCCATCTGTCTATCCATCCATCCGTCCATCCATGCATCCACTCACCCATCCGTCTGTAAAAGTTATTTCAGTATTTGCTGTGTGGTAGGCATCAAAGACATAAAGAAAAATAAGGCTCAGTCAGAGTCCCTGTGTTCTAGAAGCGCATGGAACAATATGAATAGACACCAAGTCATGTAGTAGTGTGATAATGATAAAGGTGAATTTGGAGTGTCATGGCACGCAGAAGAAAAACATCTAATTCAGATTAGGTGGTATGGGAAAGTTCCTGAAGAAGGTGATGTTTGAGCTGAATCATACATAAAAGAAAGGCAGCAAGGAGGTATAGCTAAGGAACTTAGCTCTAGAATTCACAGTCTGTAGTCAGCTCCTGACTTTCATTTACTGGCTGCATAACCTTGGACATGTTATTTAACATGTGGAGACAGTTGTATGGGATTATTGCGAGGATTAAATGAATTAACACATTAGAACGGTGCCTAGCACACAGTAAGTGCTGAATAAGTTTTAGCAGTCATTATTGCTGTTACTTAGCCAGTCACTACTGTTATTTAACCAGTCACTTAAATATTTATTGAGTGGCTACTATGTGCTAGATACGGCTGACACGGTGATGAGCAAAGCAGATGTGGCCCCTTCTTTAATGAAGCTTGTAGCTTAGAGGAAAAGACAGGAAAATGATAAGCAGTTATGATTAAGTGACATATCTGCTACAGTAAGTAAGGACAAACTGGGTGTGGTAGTGCATGCCTGTAATCCCAATACCGTGTGAAGCTGAGGCAGGAAGATCAAAAGTTGGAGCCCAGATTGGGCAATGTAGCAGTTTAACCAGATCCTATCTCAAAATAAAAAATAAACAAGGGCTGGGGATATAGCTCAGGCTCTGGGTTTAATCCAGTACTGTAAATAACAAGATTAGAGTGGTATTTTATTTTATTTTTTGTATCATCAGGGGTTGAATCTGGGGCCTTTGCCCAGAGCTACATCTCAAGGCCTTTTTATTTTTTGAAACAGGATCTCACTAAATTGCTAAATTGCCCAGGCTGGGCTCAAACTTGCGATCCTCCTGTCTCATCCTTCCAGAGTGCTGGGACTATAAGCGTCAGATTGTTATTTTAGAAAGATCGCATTGGCAGCTCTGTGGAAGATGGATTAGAGATCAGTAAGACAGAGGAAGTGGGACCTGTTAGCAGACTATTATGAATCCAGGCAGTACACGATGAGAGCTTAACTCAAGAGAGTGGCTGTGAAGATGAATGTTCAAGAAGGTGAGAATTAGCAGCTTTCTCAAGCAGGGAGATTTTATGAAGGGGCTTCTGTCCAAAAGAGATAAGATGTATAAACAGCGTGTGCAGGAGGCAAAGCAAGAAGTCTCTGGATTCAGGAAGGTGTGCTTAGAGCTGATCTTAGAGGTCGCTCTAAAGCGATGGGATGTAGAGAGTGACAACAAGCAGGGAGACTACTCTGGGAGTGGTGGAGTTAATTACAGAGTTGGTGGCTTGCACAGTGACTAGAATATTTGTATATATAGACAGGGAAGCTGGTGGAAATTTTACTGGCCCCTGGAAAGAAGAATTTCTTCATTAGTTTTGTCAGCATACAGAACTGATTATCCAGAGCCATCCAGATCCTGGTGATGTGTCTTTATAATTCAGCAAATACCATTCAGCAAGCATTTTAAATACCATGTGCCAGACATAGCTGCAAGGTAAGCTTTTGTAGTTCTTGAGTTTTTAAGACTTTTTCAGACAAAATATTGTTGGTTGAAACTAAGAGATGTAAAGAGAAACTATAGTTAAGACATAGTTGTCTGTTGGGGTAAATGCTATTGGTGACGTGCAGGATGTACCGAAAATGAAGAATTCTTGGACTATTGGTGCTATGTGCAAATAGAGGCCCTCTGAGTACATGATGTTGGTTTAGAAATCCAAAGAACTGTTGAGGTTCAAATATAAGAGAGGGGCTTTGTGATGCAAATAATGTTACCAGTAAATATTCAGGAGACAGAGAATACATACTGTTGTACTGATAGATACAGAAATACAGAAATATATGATATTATGTAGCAGTTCAGTTTTTAAATTGTTCTTGTGCATTACTTTTAGAAGTCCCCCTGCTTCAGGACCAGTACTTGAGGTGGGCAGGGACAAAACAGGAGGGTAGGTTAGATGGGAAAGAATGATAGGTAATCCTTAAGAGATGAGCTTCCTTTATAGTGAATGTGAACTTGCTCATTTATCTTGTTTAGTTTTATAAACATCTACCATGGGCTTATGTGTGTAAAACGCTAAGCAAGAAACCTTAGGAAAACACAAAGATGAATACAAATGGTGCTCACTCCGCACAAACTCATTCTTTCACGCTGTCCTTTCCCATTTAGTGGTTTAGGCTCAAGTAATGCTCTAGTTGCTCCACCAAAAAGTGACATATCAGTGTTCAGACCAGCAAAACTTAAGGGAATGAAGTGATTCATAGACTGCTGATAATTTCCCAGGAAAAGAGGTTGATAGTGTTGGTGATGGTGTGGGCAGATCTATTTATCTGACTTCCCACATTTATTTACTATAGAACAAAGGTTTTTAAGTCTGTAGAGGTCAGCAGGTCTACTCCAGTGAAAATTTAGTTCTCTCCCCTCCATGAAGCAAAATGGAGAAAGTGTTATTTGGGATAAAGAAGGTAGACATGTAAGAAAATTCATACAGCAAACAAGAAAATATCTCTCAAGAGAGACACTACAGGGGATATTACTGGATGGTTGGCTTCTATTTTAGATATGATTAGGACTCTTGGTTTTTTCAGCCAGACTACCTCAATTTCCTCTTTTACCTCTGCCTATATTTAACTTGTTACCTATGACCTAGAAAGTGGGAACAAAGCGAGATTTAACAACAGAAAAGGATTTGTTAGGCAGACTAACACTCAGGCATTGGAAGGATAATTGCAAACATGATCAGGTACTGGGTCAGTTCAAACTCTGTTGTCAAGGGAGGCATGATGCTTCTGTCAGACACAAGGAGGAAAAGCAGGGAGAATAGGGTAAATGTGCAGGTGATAGGAGGAGATTGTATCTGCCTATTTGTCATAATGGATTCATTTTTCTAACTTAGAAAAATGTAAAAGGCCTAAAATGCTCCTGCCCCTGGTGCAGTGGAGGCATGTTTATTGGAGCTCTATCCTGCATAACAAGTTAGCACAAACTTGGACACTTACAGCAACATAACTGTATTATCTCACAGCCCCTGTAGGTCTGATGGTATAGCTGGGTATCGCAGGTATAGCTGGATTCTCGGCTCAGGCCTCACCAGGCTGAAGCCAAGCATTGGCCAGGCCATGTTCTCAGCTGGAGGTGTGAGGAGGGCACTCACACCTACCTCCAGGCTCCTTTAGGTTGCTTGCAAAGTTCATTCCCTCAAGGGGTGTACTTCATGTCTCTAATGTTAAGACCCTCTGTTAGAAGCATCACCTTAGGTCAGCCCTAATAAGCTAACCTACCTTTTTATTCACTGAGAGTAAACAAATGAAGGACTTTAACCCCAAAAATCCGTTCACCTTTTCCATAGACCATCATGTAATCATCATAGTGACATCTCATCTTCCCTCTTGCCATTTTCTGTTGAGTGGAAGCCAGTCCCAATCTGCGCTTGAAGGAGGGAGTAATACAAGGCTGTGACTTTGCAGGTTACTGTGGGTGTGTCGGCCACAGCATGCAGTAGTGTAAGTAACTTGCATGAGTAGTTTTATTGACAAAAACGTATTTAAGCTTTATTTTCTTTTCATTCACATTTGGTAGTGGTAGTGTCTTCGTTACCTCACTTGTTGCTAGGACACAGTATTCAGCACCCACAGGTTAAAGGTGGGAAGGTTTATTTTGGGTCATAGTTTGTAGAGGTTTCAGTCCATAGTTGACTGACTCCAAGGCAGGGTGGGATGGTAGAGAGGCAAGGTGGAGGAGAAACAGGTTCATGGTACGGTGCCAGGGAACTGGAAAGCCAAGGAAGAGGGAGGGAGACACACCACACCCTTCCAGGCCATGCCTGCATCTTCCGCCTGGGCTTCACCTCCCAACATCCCATTGAGCTATAAACTTGTCTGTGGACTAATCCACTGATGAGTATGTATCACGCCCCCATGACCCAGTCACCACCCAAAAGCCCTACCTATGAGTGCATGAGACTTTGGGGGGACATCTAGATGGAAACCATAATAGGTAGTTTTTAAATTTAGAATCGAGAATAGATGTAGCAATGCGGCCTTCATCTTCAGGCCACTTCCAAAGACCGCAGAAACACTTTGCAGCTGAAGAGCCGGGGTTCTGGGCAGCGCAGTGAACAGTGCTGCCTCTTTCAGCTGCACGTTTTTCCTCTTGGGAAGGGAAAGGTCATGGATAATTTCTCTTTTGTTGGCTTCTGAGATTCTGGCACAGTAACCTGCAAAGTAATTAACATCTGATGTAAATAGCAAAAAGTAAAAAGCAGGAAAGTGCATTATGACTAATCATGTCTGTAGACAAAATTATTTTCATTTGTTCCTTTTGATTATTTGATTTTCCCATTTTTGAGGCTGGAATTAATTGGGGAGATGGAGAGAAAATGGAAACAGTACCTTTTTTTTTTTTTTTTCTTATACCCTTGGCTGGAATATGAAGAACAATAGTCAGAAATAGGCCACCGGATATGCTGCTCTGTATGAAAACATAAAGCCCCAGTCAATTTGCATGACTTTTTCATCAGTGTAACCCAGGGCTGGGGCTTATTTTCTGTCATTTACTTGATGGAGTGCCTGGCACACAGTAAGCACTCTAAGTCACTGTATAATGAAGGCAGGAAATTAATCTTTCTAGATGATAGACAAAAGAGTACAAGGGGATGGAGATTTGAATTCAATGAAAATGAGAATTTACAGAAGCCTGGGCCTGGATTGGTAAGAGATTACAAGACAGTAAGTGATTAGGGCCCAGAAGGAGGTGCAAGAGCAACTGTTGCTCAGAAAGCTTGTCAGGATCAGCAGAGAGGCTGTTGGATGGTGAACTTGAATCTAATGATGGTGAACTGTTCCGTGCTTAGTGGCTCAAGTTTGTTATTTGGACTCAACCTAGCAGATATCATCGTGTGTCTAAAAGCTATTAATGGGAATTCACTGCCTGTGGCAAACTCCCCTTTGACAAGCCAGTACTGAACTGACAAGCCAAGAACAAATCATTTCTTCTTGTGGAACATGGTGGTTGTTATAGTCAGGGTTTACAAGGGAAAAGATTTAATATAGGACGCATTTTTATAGGATTATTTTATAATATTCACCCAAAGAGACAAATGCAAAAGAATATGGGAGATCTGGTACACACACTAGAGACCCAAAGAATCCAGCTGAGGGCCTGGAATCCCATGGCAGTGTCCCGCATGAGTCCAGTTGAAGACCTAGAGTCCATGGCAGTGTCCTCTACAAGTCCAGCTGGAGAACATAAGCCCATGACAATGTCTCATGCAAGTCTGTATCAAGGACCTGTACTGGGAAGGCCCAAAGGTCAGTGGTGGAAGCTAGAAAGTCTGTGCCAGCGGAGGAAGGATCTGTGCCACCAGGCTGAAGGATGTGCACTGGAGCCAGGCAGCAATGCTCAAGGGAAGGACCAGAACTCCCCGAAGAGAACCATAGCCATCTTCAGCAACAGTGAGGACCCGACCTCCTCCGATAATAGCAGCCAAATTCATATCAGGAAAACCAGCACGACAAGCTCCTCCAGGAGAATCAATAGTACACCATCTTCCCCTCCAGTTCTCTTTTTATGCTGTTGGCCACAACCTTTAGGTGGACCTTCCACCCCAGCACCACACTGATTCAGTTCAGCTGGGTGTGACAAGCTGACCATTAGTTAGTGCACCACAGTGGCTTTTGCCTTTATATCGTAACCTCACCTGTGCCTTTGGTCTAAGGCCCATCTTGGTAGGTGCTGCTTTCCCTCACATACAGCATTTACACAGGAGCAAAGCTATCATTTTACACAAGTTGTCCCTGAGTTAGTGTGACAATTACTAGCCTCTGTAGAGTACCGGTTTCTCCTGCTTTGACAGGAAGTTAACTTCTAACAGTCGTCCTTGTGTCAGGGCTTCTTTTTCTTTCATCAGATGGGAGCGGTGAAGAGCTAGCAATCAGAAGAACTCAAGGATTAACTAGCACAGAAGGAGGTTCGAGGAGGGCTTTGAGGAAGTTGAAAGCAGATTTCTGTGAGGGGAAAATTCTTGGGAAAAAGACTCGAGTCTTGATTCCTACTTCACTTCAGGCTCGGCCCTCCTGGCACCACCACATTCTCTGGTTGTAGTAGGATGGTGTGGCTTTGTTTTGCCGCAAGCCTTCCTGTCTTTTTATTACTGGGCAGCAAATCTTTCCAGAAGTTCTGGTGAGGGTAGTTTTCTTCAGTGGCCATGTAGCTTGGACTGAGTCTAAGAGTAAATGCCTGATTAACCGTAGTGGCTAGGAATACATTGTATTAGCAGCAGTAGAAGGCTAAGAAAAAGTGCTATCGAAGGTCTTCTGGGGTTTGACTTCAGCACTACAAACTAGCGATATTGGTTGCGGAAGGACAGAGCCATAGCAAGATATGTCAATGCAGGAAGCCTGGAAAGACCTTGGCAAGACTGTATTAGGACAGATTGGAGTGTCTGCCTGCTCAGAAGTGTGAGCCATACGGAGCATATCACACCTGTGCGATACAATCTGTACTAGCTGCCCACTGTTTCCAAAACAGTGATTTTTCTGGTTTAGGTGAATTATATAGTTAATATGCTGGTGTCTGGCTATTAGTGACAGAAAAACAACGGCTAACATTTGGTGCTGGCTTGTTGGACCCCTTAGAGATGGTAGTAGCAAGCTCAATTGGTTTTGCTCTTAGAGGACCACTGATGCCTTGGGAGGATTGGACATTTCGTCCAGAACTCTAAGCAATCCCTTTTGGTTTAAGCTCTTACCAGTCCCCTAAAATGTGCATAGCTATCTCATGCTTTTTAGTTCTTGCCGATTAGAAAGAACTTTACACAGTGTTTAGCTCCTAGTAGGCTCTTGGGTGGTATTTTTATAATTATTATATCTCACAGGTTGGGTATAATAACTTCAGAGTGCTCTGTTTCCAGTTGTTACCGTTGTTTCCCTTTGAATTAATTAGATAGGCACAAACTGTAAATCAGTTCATGTTCTTTGAAAGATATTTTAAAATGTTAACTTCTCTATCTTTTCTATTTTCCCACTTTCTTTAATTTTATTCATGTTCCTTAGTTCTCTTAGGTGTACTTTTGCCATGTTGAAGGTGTTTTCTTTAAATCTGTGAATACAGTCTTGGCAACAGTCATCTGTTTGGTGGCTGGGAGGCAGAAAGATGGCAGGGATGCTTCTGAAAGAATAAGCTACGAGTTTCTGAAGGGGGGTCTTGAATAGCTTCTCATCCCCCTAACTGAGTCCAAAAACCTTAAGTACTGTAAATAACACTGAAGATAATTAATTGGGAAAATAAAAATATCTTTTTCATAGAGAGGTTGGTTTCTGTGCCTCGCACTTTTTGGTATGTCAGTTTTTCTGTGCTTGCTTGCTTGATAGTAGAATCCAGAGCTGCTGGAGTATACTGATCCTTGTTAGAACATGGGAGGATCTGGGAGTTGACAGTAAAGGTGATTAAGCCTTGTAGGGGGAAGTTTCAGATTATAAACAGTTTTCTCTAACTTGTGCTCACATTTGATTGAATAATTACAAGTCAGCTTGGGGTGCTGTGTAAATTGGAAAGATTAGATTGTATTAATATTGACAGATAGTGTAACAAGAATTTCTATTTTCTGTTTTTTACTAAACTCCCTTGCATTTTAATCTGTGCATATTTTTGTCTGTCCTCATTTAGGATTATAACTGAGTAACTTAGTTTCCCTATAAATGGCTCAGTTAAAAATAAAGATTGGTACAGATTAAGGATAAGAATGCTGCTGCTCTTGTCAGTTCCATCCTCTTGTCTGAAATTTGGCCAATCTTTAGCTTTGAATACAGTTCAGCTCCTCACAGAGGCTGGGAATAGCCACAAATGAGTATGATTAGGCATTAATTTCATTTTAAGGGATTGATTAATTCCTTGGAGGCCTGTTGTTATTTCAGCACCCTCTAACACCTGGATGGTGGTACTGGATCCTATGAAGCCTGGTGGACCTTTTGAAGTGATGGCACAACAGACTTTGGGGCCAATGAACCTTACCTTGAGAGTTCATGATGTATTGTTTGGAGATGTCTGGCTTTGCAGTGGGCAGAGTAACATGCAGATGACTGTTTTACAGGTAATTTGCAGTGTCTAAGCAACAATAAATGATAATGATAATAATGAAGAAGAAAAGGAGTAGAGGGGAACAAGAAGGAGAAGGAAGGCTGTTTCTGTTTATTAAGTACTTACCGTGTGCTAAGATGTGTTCCAGTTGCTTTCACATTTTAATTAATTTGATTTAATGATCGTAAGAGGTTAGTGATTAAATTGACAGTTACTGATTGGCACAAATGTGTTTAGATACTTTGATTTATATCTCTAATAGGTTAATAACATGGAAAGATTACTATTTTTCCCTAGTTCTTTTTGGAAAGCTGAATTTATTTTGCCGCTGAATTTTATTTTCTTGCCTTTCTTCATCTATAAGAAACATTTGGATTTTGAGGTCTAAGAATCTCAGCATCTAGACTCTGACTCAGCTCAATTCTTTTCAAAAAATTTATAAAATAAAGTCCTTTCACATAATTTAGGATTTCTTGTTTTACTTATATAACTTTTTTTTCCTTATAGTTCTTTCTTTTTAAATTTTTTTTTTTTTTGCGGTACTGGGGATCGAACTCATGATCTTGCACTTGACAGGCAGGCGCTTATGCCACTGAGCTATATCCCCAGCCCCTCTTTTTAAAAATTAATACCAAATAATGCTACTAAAAGTCTCACTTTTATTTCATCATTCGTTTTCTAATTCAGACTCTTAATTCTTGTATTTGTATCTTCCTAATATTTTATTTACTTTTACTTCCTGCCTTTCTTGCATATATGAAAGCTTATAAATTAAAATGCTTATTAAACTAAACTTTGATTGGCCTCTTAGCCTAAGTGGATGCAAAATTAAAGTTTTATCTCTTGATGGAAAAGATGGTTTTGTATAGAAGTAGAATTGTTGTTAAGTCATTTAAGAAAACAGTATTTTTCTTAATGCTTTAATTACACTTCCATGTTTGCATAGAAAAGCATGGACCAGATCTGTTTGTATCTATATAGTCATTTTCTCAATAGCAGTCTATGCCAAGGGATCCCATCCCATTTTCTGTCAAGCTAAATGAGATCGTGATTGTTAAGAGTAAACACATTCTTTCTGTCAAGAATTTACTCCTAGGCATTTTCTGTATTGAGCTGGGGCTATGAGCTCTGAAATGTAAGGGAACAGAAAAACAGATTCCATCTGAAACATCGAAGTGTTAATTTTTAATTTTTTGTTTTAAACCATGCACTGAGCATGCAAGGCAGCATTTTAGGTGCTAATAGTACCAACAGCCATATTTCTAGTCTCTTAGCAGTCTGTAAAACCTTAGTTTTTGATCAGAAGGATGTACTATATGACACCCCCTCTTATTCCTTTCACTGCTTTCCCTTTATAGGCTCCCAATACACACTTGTGCGCACCCTGCTCCCCCACCCAAGTGTCTTTCTTTTTTCTCCCTCCCTCCATGTGGCTTTTCTGAGGAGGTAAGATTCTCACTATAACCTACCACTCTTCACATTCAAAGAAGGAAATGGCAGATTGTATGCCCATCTTGTTGTTAGGGTAAAGTGGAATTTTAAAATTGAATGTTATTTATAACACTGAGTGAGATGTTTATAAATGGAGAAAAATCTAAATGTTCATCTGTCGCCTCCTAAGTCAGGGTAGGGCTAAAGACTTGGCTATTTCTAGGTAGGTTCAGAAAAAGATGGCCAATGTCAGACAGAAAACCCATTTTTCAACATTTTGGCTCTCTCTACAGTCTTACTTTCCAAGTAGAAAAATTAAAATCCAGAGGAGAAGGGCTGTTACCACATCCCAGTAAAGAGTCATAGGAGTTATGCTGGCTAGCTTATTTATAGTTATTACCTCAACCTTAAGACTGCTGGCATACTGTAGTAGAGGGTAAAGTAATTTTCAGAGTCTCAAAATTCTTGAAGTCAATACTTAAGTTTCTCTGTGTCTTTCACCACATTTGTGCATAAGCGTGCACACACACAGGCACGTGAACATTTACACGCCTGCCTTGTACCTCCGTGCAGACCCCATACCAAGATTCTCTGAGGAAATAGATTCTTGATGCGTCTTCATTAATTCAAGAATGTGGTATAAAGGTTACAAAATGAACACCAGTGAGCAGCTGCTTTGATGGAGAATGGTCTGGTCCCTGGAGAGGCAGCGGTGTGCTCCCTCAGCCTCAGCAGTGTTAATGACTTCAAATACCTTGGTATTCATTTACATCCTCATTTAAATACTTGGTAGAAAAATAATTACACTGAGGTGTTTGATGAGATGAAATCTGATCTCAGCAGATGGAGTAAGGCTTCCCCTTTCATCAGCAGGGAAACCAAGTGTCATTTAAATGAAAATCTTCCTGAAATCTCTTTATTCCTAAATTTGCAGCCAATATCCCCTAGGAAATGCTTCCATCAAAAAGGCCTAGGGATCCTGGGAAGGGATACCAATTTGACAAGTAATTGTCATCAGGTACAGCAGGAATTTTCCCCACCCCCATGTTTGTTAACAATTTCTGTGACTTTGAAGTTCTGGCTTGAAATAATACACAAATGTGAGTTTGAAAATGGAAGTTTTCCAGGCACTGTTTTTGGATCGCGCTCCATGTGTTGGTAACAGTACCGGAGAATGCCAAACGCCCTGACTCCATTGCCCTGGCAGTACTCTGGAGTTAGAAACCGGTCTAAAAGACAAGTGGCATGTTCTTCCCAACTGCCTCTCCAAGCTGGCATTACATTGCCATGAGGCGCTTGAGTTCTCAGCCAGTGCGGAAGCTTGTGTGGGTGGGAATGAAAGCAGTTTCATCCACTGTTTCCATGGAAGCGACACACGATCCTTCCCTTCGTGCTTAGTGCAGAACTGAATTTCAAGGGAGGCGACTTTTTTACAGGTACTTGCTGCTGAAAAATAATTTCCCTGCCAGAAGATACTGTGAGCGCATTAGCCCGTTTTTACTCTTCAATGTTTATTTCACGTTAAACTTGCCAGGCAAGACCCTAAAGGAAAAGGCCTGGATTTCCTGTGGAGTTTTCCTGAAACCGTGTGTCATCTCTGTCCTGAAAGCTGGAAGACCAGTAACCTTTACAGCCCGGAGCTGCTGCTACCCAGGAGGCAGGCATTTCAGGCTGCGGCTCCCATTGTGACCAAAAGAGCCATGTCATTTGCATCTCCCCATCTCATTGACCACAGCAGGCTCAGTGGCAAGTCAGAAGGCTATTCAAGGAGCAGCATATTTCAATGAAATGCTCTGTGGGGGCACCCTGGATGCTCCATCCTTCTCCTCCGCTGTGGGCTGGAGGGCCAGCTGTATTCTCTGTGGTGGGTGGGAGGGAAAGCGAGCCAGCTGCACACTTGGTGGATGGCGGCCAATGGAAAGTATCCCAGCCTCCTGTGCTTCTTGCTGTGGTGGCCCAGACTCAGCTGGAGTACCTATTCCCTGAGGTGCATGGTAACTGGGCTTCCTGATGCTTCCCTTAGCCCTTTGTTTGGGGAGAAGCTGGCCTAGCTCAGGGGAATAGAGAGGACTCAAGAGGAAATACACACAACACACGCACGCACACACAACCAAGATATTGCCAGTCTGTTCTTTTGGACACAAAAGAAAAACAACTAAAAAGTCAGGATTAAAAGAAATAGCACTTGTGCCTAAACTCATAGAAGAGTGAGGCTTAATTGGACTAATGAATAGACTACTCGAGTCTGTGCCCCCATTCTTGTCCAGAAAAATCCTAACCCACTTCTGCCAGTCTTGGCAACTGATGAGGGTTCACAAAGTGACATGTGTTTGCACAGATCCTCTTTGTTTAGTCCTTTGGGAATGCCCTGAGCTGTTACCCTGAACACTACCTTTCATGCCTCTCATGTTTTCTTTGGTGACTTCCCAGGTCTCAGAGGAGAATGTAAGCACTGTGAGAGTGACTCCAATATATATGCTTCAACCGTCACTTCTCAGGGGTGTTTCTTTTGAATGCACTTCTCGTATGTGGTGTGGATTAAATCTATCTCCATGTGGACTTTATGGCCCCATATCAATTAATTTCTAAGCATTAGTTTTTTTTTGTTTGTTTTTTTGAGACATGGTCTGACTTTGTAGTTCAGGCTGGCCTTGAACTTGCAGTGATCCTTCTGCTTCCGCCTCCTGAGTGCTGGGATTATAGGTGTGCACCACCACGCCTGGCATAAGCAACATTTTTTTTAAAAAAGAAGTTAATTGCCATAAATTTACATCATCAGATACTTTTTCAGAGTAGAAGTATTTTTGTTTCAAGGTAGCACAGTGGTCTAAGTGATAGCATTCTTCAGTTTAAACCACTGTACACCTTCCATCTGCCTAAGATTACAGGCTTCATTATATTTGAGCCCTCTTTGGGAAAATGCTACATTGTGGTCAGAGTGAATTACATGATTCAGTCCCGGCCAATACAGATTTGGGTTGTTATTCATTTGCTCTTAGTCTATTGAAGGCTCAGAAGGAGCTCATTGGGTTAGAAGTGTTTACTAAGACTGGCAGGCAGGTTCACCACCCACTAGGTTAAATGACATTTCAAATTCTCTTCTAGATATTTAATGCTACAGGGGAGCTGTCCAACACTGCTGCCTACCAGTCTGTCCGCGTCCTCTCCGTCTCTCTCACTGAGGCAGAGGAGGAGCTGGAGGATCTCAACGCAGTTGACTTGCCGTGGTCGAAACCCACCAAAGGTATGTGAGTGCCTCAACATGTGCGTGTCTTAGGTACTATCCCAGAGCCCTAAGTGGACTCTGTCAGCCTGGATTTGGTTCTTATCTGTCTGCTTATTATTCCTGAACTATCTTTTTATTCATTTCTTATTGCCTCTTCATCCCATTCCTGATGGTCACTATTTCATGTACTTCTTCCCAAGACTCTACCAATGAATCTTTCCCCCTGTGATGAAGAAATGACTCTTCTTTCAGTTTTAATGAAAAACATTGAGACTGTTCAACATGAGCCATTCCAGACTCTCTGTGCCCATGAGGACATGTGCTTAGGTTGGACTCACCCAGAGCACTGGACTGGTTGGACTCATCCAGAGCACTCCCTGTCTCAGGCTCCTAACCCCAGTGTTCTATAGAGCATCCTTCAGCCATTGGCAGTCACGTCTTCACAGATCCTGGGAATTAGGGTGTATCCATCTTTGCATGTTGGGGGGTGATCTGATCTTCTGCCTACTACACATTCTCATTTTCAATCATTTTAAAGTTGATTTTCATTTCCTTTACTCAAAGATGTGGCTCTAACCTTCCCTCCGGTCTTGCCTTCCACTAATCTCCTTTTAAAGTCTCTGCTCCAGCCAAATACTTTGAGAATATTTCCTATTTGATGTGCAACATACATTTACTGACTTCGTTAAATCCCAGACCCTGGGGATACAGACATGAGGAAGATGAAGTCCCTGCCTTCAGGTAGCTAATAGTGTAGCAGTAAGGGAAATACTATATAGGCTATTATAGTGAGGTACAGCAACATAGCTCTGCATAAAGGATCATGGAAATACATGGTAGGAAGTTAGTATTTATTATGTTTATTATGATCTGCCTTTCATTGGATTTTCTCTATGGTGCTAAAACTGCTTCATACTTTTTTGTATCTCTTTAGGCACTTACCATATTTTGCCATGCATTTTATAGATAAATACTTATTCCATCAACTCTAAGACCTATGGAGTCAGATTCAGTTCTTCTATCTTTCATTGTTGTATTCCAGTCTTCTAGTAGTTTTGACACAAAGTACATTCCAAGTATATTGTAATTTGTTGAAATTGATTTGAATTTCCATTTTGGCACTACCAACTTTTTGTGTGTGTGTGTGGTGCTGAGGATCAAACCCAGGGCCTTGTGCATGCAAGGCAAGAGCTCTACCACTGAGCCACATCCCCAGGCCCCTGCACTATCAACTTTTAAAGAGTGTTAGAATTGTACAACACTGAGTTTGGGTCTTTCACAGTACAAACCGGTGACTCATACATTATTGGTCTTTGAGAATATTGGGATGAATTGATTCTGCCAGCTCTAAGTATGTGCATGCTCCTCTCTTTAGCTTTCTTCCGACATGGAAATTGTTCACTTTGACCCATGTTGGTTCCTGGGCAATATTGGCAAAAGAAACTGCTGAAAATTTAATAATTGATTTTGGTTTCTGTTGCTCTTTTTGCCAGACCTCTCATAACCCAGGTGCCCTCCTTATGATAACTGTAAAATAGGGTATAAAACAATCTGGAAAAAAAATATGCATTTCCTCCCTACCTCCTGTCTGCTGGCTTTTTTCTGTTCATAGAGGTAAGAGGGAATGAGTGGCAGGTAAGAGGAAGGTTGGCAAGGGAGGGTAGTGTAGGGACGTGATAGTCTTTATGCCAGTTACTTACTGAGAAAAGCGTATTAATGTTCCTAGATTGTGAGGAGTACAGGAGCCTGCTTGCCTGGCTAGAGACTTTTGGCTCTGGATTATGTAAGTAGATTATTTGTGCTCAGATTGAGAGTGTGATAGTTATCATTTGCCTCTATGCCTGGGTGGGAGCCCTATTATGAGAACAAAGATTTTGGGTAACTGAAAAAGCTGGAGACAGATAAAAGGAAACCACTGCTAAGGCCATAGCTTTCTCCTTTGAAAAAGATTCTCCTTAGCAAAGGTTTGAAGAGCGGCTTGGGTTTGGTGTAATCTTCTCATTGCCTTTCATCACAGTTCACTTTTGAAGACCCAGAAAGGTACAGAAGGGATGGCCCATACCCAATCTTTTCCCGTGGCCCCACCTAGTAGCTTTAGTTCGTATCCATCTACTTTTATCTTGACTCTCTTCCTGTAACTATTTCTCTGGACAGAAAACTTAGGCAACGGATACTTCACGTACATGTCAGCAGTATGCTGGCTCTTCGGGCGTTACCTATATGACACTCTGCAGTATCCCATTGGGCTGATCTCCTCCAGCTGGGGTGGGACACCCATTGAAGCCTGGTCATCAGGAAGGTCACTGAAAGCCTGTGGAGTCCCTACAAAAGGGTAAGAGGGCATTCTGCAGTTTAGGGAAAAGCCCAGCAGGGGATTATACAAGACGGAGGGTCACCATGGTCTCCTCTGGGGAGTTAAGTATATGTTGACTATCCAAGTATGTATTGAATTTATACAATTTACCCATGCCCAGGTAAGATGTTCTTTTCATTGTTATCAACACTGCAATCATCTGAGAATGGTCGAGAAGGAAATATGATCCTTTTCCTTAGTAAAAGCAATCACAAATGCTTACTGAAAGCATTTTGCATGCCAGATACTGTTCTAAATGCTTTATATATATTAGTTTTTTAGTATTCTCAACAACTTTTTGAAGTGATGATACTATTACCATCCCAGGGAAGAAGACACTAAGTTTCACAAAGCTTTAGTGACTTGCTCAGAGACATGGCTAGGAAGGGGCAAGTCTGGTATCTTTGCTCCCAACCACTGTGTTCTCTTTCCCAAAGAATAAACAGTCTCACAGGAAGAATACATATATTAGCATGTTTTCAAGAATATATGAATGTATCACTTAGGAAAGCCCAAGCCTACCTAGGAAAAGCTGGATCGGGAAGAATGTGTGGAGGAAGACAAAGGGTGATAGTGGTATCTCTGTTCATGAATGTAATTTATTTCACGATTCTGGAAAAGATGGCCATGTTTGTGTTGTTGCAGGAAAGATGGCTACCATCATGTTCATCACTGGATGCAGTTTGCAAACAAAAACACAATTTTGCCAGTTGCTTATTTGCAAACCAAATTGTTCATGAACAAAAGCGTTTGTGAACTGAAGTACTACTATAGTTGGTAAAAGTCCCTAGGTTCAGTCCCTGGTACTACCAAAAAAAAAATCCTGGCTCTAACACCAGCATAGAGATGAGCAGAATATGTTCTGCTATCCTGGACTTTGTCACTGTGGGAGCAGGATGGACTCTGCTGGTATAGTTGGGACAGTTCGGCTAACAGCCTGTGAGAGAGTGAACCGTAACTGTGGACTGGAAGAGTGGGCTCTGGTAGGGCGAGAGGGAAGATCAGACCCAATGCATGGTGGTGGTAGGTAGTTTACAGCCAGGTCTCCCAGACCTCGGGGTTTGTGGCGGGTATAGACCAAGCACATGGGAAGTGGATATTTATTCTCACTGTCTCATAAATTCAAATATGTGTTCCACAGAGAAATTTGGGAACATGTCCAAAGCTTTTAAAAAATGTACTTTTTAACTCAGCAGTTTTATTTCCCAGAATTTATATTAAAGAAATAATGAAGGATGTATGCAGCGATTGAGCTATAATCATGGCATTGTTTGTAAAAGCAAAAAGGTAGCTGGGAGTGGTGGCACTGGTTTATAATCCAAGTACTCTGGGAGGCTGAGCAGGAGGACTGCAGATTTGAGCCCAGCCTGGGCAATTTAGCAAGATCCTCTCTCAAAATAGAAAATGCAAAAAGGGCTGAGGCTGTAGCTCAGTGCGAAGGCCCTGCGTTTATTCCCCAGTACCAAAAAAAAAAAAAAAAAAAAAAAAGGCAAAAATCTTAAATCAGTCTAAGTGTCCATCTCTTGAATAATAGTTACATAAATTTATTGCCTGTGTGAAAACTCACAATAAATCACTCCTCCCATCTGAATTCACAGAAAGCTGAGTGGCACAGTTATCTTAGGAAGAGCCTTGAGGTGAAATTCAGAGGCTAATCACATGTTTTCAATTGAAATGGGGCAGACCAGTTCACTTCTGTGTTGCTTGCATCAGAAGTTTGTCTAAATGAAAGCAGATAGATGTTCAGTGTAGGAATCATGATGTGATCGCTCACAAGCTTCCTGGTGACACTGTGCATCTGTCTGATTTCAGGTCCACTGCACATGATGCTGAAAGTGGCCCCAGTGGGCACTCTGTGCTCTGGAATGCTATGATCCATCCACTACAGAATATGACTCTGAAAGGGGTGGTATGGTACCAGGGTGAGTGTTCACTTTGCTCTTTCTCCATTGTATCAGTTAGCTTTTGCTGCATAGTAAATCATAACAAACCATTCCCCGAATTAGTGGCTTAAAACAATAGTAACTGTATAATTTTATTTAGCTTATTCTTCATTTGATTATCAGGTTAGTTCTTCTGTTTGGGCTGCTTTAGCTAATTTCTGCTGGGAACACTTAACATGTCTCTGACCTGTCAGGTTGGTGGTTGGAGGACATAGGATAGCCTCTCCCTCCAAATCCGTGTGCTCCACAGTCCTCAGGTGGTCTCTCTTCCTTTACCAAGCTGCTTCACATTCATTTATGACAGCACAGTAGTCTCAGGGTTCCAGGTGCATCAAGAGAGAGCTAAGCCCAAAGCTGAGACTTTTTATAGTTCTGCTTACATCATATGGGCGGGTGGCTCATTGGCCAGATCAAATCCCAGGCCAGTCCTAAGCAACTGTGGGAAGGCCACCCTTCAGGCCATGGATAGGGGGAGGGGAGCACTGTGTGTGCCATTTGTGAAGCCTACTTCAGATGTATCTCACAATATTGACTGTTTTAAGGGGAGAACAATATAAATTATAACAAGGACCTGTACAATTGCACGTTCCCTGCGCTCATTGAAGACTGGCGCCAAACTTTCCACCGTGGCTCCCAGGGACAGACGGAGCGTTTCTTTCCATTTGGATTTGTCCAGGTATGTGCTGAGAGGAAGAAAGTTTATGGGCACGGGTGTGAGAGATGCTCTTTATTTTTCCTGGAATCTGTACTCCTGTTTTTGTCCTCACAGTGCGCTTGTCTAGAACAGAATGTAAGACTTATTTCATGTGAGTTTACTAATGAGACAAATATTTTTAAAAAATTAATAAGCAATTAACATTTATTCTTATAAGAAAGCACTACAAGTTCACTGAGAAAAATATTGAAAAGATAAGCAAAAATAAAAAGGAAAGCTAAAACCATCATGGATATTCTACAATCTAGAAATAAGCAGACTTTTTTGCTTATATATGTTTATAGTAGGACTGATACCATAATACTGTACCATATCTTGCTTTTGCTCTTAATGTCATACTGTGAATATTTTTTCATGTTGATAAATATTAATCTTTAACACAACTTGTAATTATTGTGAAGTATTCTGAAATATAGTTGCATTGTAAAGTATTTAATGAGTTCTTATAGATGAGTACTGAGGGTATTTTCAACATTTTGATTTTATAAGCAGTGACATGTTTATTTTACTTATAGTGAAGTCTTTGTGGCCTAAATATTTCCGTAAGATACATTTCTAGAAATGAAATTGCCAGGTCAAAAAGTCTACCTTTAAAGGCTTTGTCTATGTTCCTGTTTCAATGTAGAAATTTATGAATTTGTACAAACTTACACTTTGAGCAACTGTCTGTGAAAACATGGACTTCCACGTATCCCCTGATTGCTCTCATCCCTGCATCCCTGGAAGGTCCCTTGCTTTCCACTCCAAGGCACTGCATGTGCCCCTGCCTGGGACAACGTCTCCCATCCTTTCTTAGCCAACTTTTAATTGTCCTCTAGGTCTTAGCCTGGATGTTAGGTAGGAAGCCTGTGACTGTTCAAAGCCTGGGTTACAGCCCCCTTTCCCAAGAGTGTATTTTTTTTTTTTAAAGCTCACTTTGCTTCCTTTTTTACTTGCATGAAAGTTGAGCACACACCTGTATTTTCCTAGATGACATTTCTATTCCTTTGTTTTTGTTTTTGTTTCTGGTACCGGGAATTGAACTCACGACCTCGTGCTTGCCAGGCAGGCACTGTGCTGCTGAGCTAAATCCCCAGCCCCTGACATTTCTATTCCTAATACTTCGTTGGTTGGCCCTCATTAAATAATGGCTTATCACATGAAATGAAAAACTATATCAAGAGAACCCGTACTTTTAATCGGAGGTAACTAGTCAGGAAGATTCTGCTTTCAGCTTTGTATAAATGGAATGAACGTACTTGGCCAAGTTCATAACTGCCTTGCCTGACTGGTCCATGTGATCTGTTTAAGACCTAAACTCTTTGGATGGTAGTTCTGGCTTTTATGGAACATAGGAAATTAAACAAATATGGCCTAAGTCACAGTGTAGTAGCAGAGTAGGCTTTACGATCTGAGTGGGGCATACAGAGCTTAGAGCTTCCATGAATCCCACAGATACTTTCTTCTCCCCATCCCCCCATCTCCTCTCTGTTCTGTCTTACCATATATCTACCCGCCTTTTTGAGTAGAGATTTTTAAGACCTTCTTACCATTTAAAACACCTTTATGATTATTTTTTTCTTGTATTTGTTTTGCCTTTAAATAAGATTATACTGCTCATTATTTTCAAAATAGCAGCATCTACCATCAGTCCCGCATTACTTTTTTCTTCTGTTAGTGAATAGTGATTTAAATGTGACTTTAGCCAATTCTAACCAAAAGTGTGCTTTGAATACATAGACTCCGTGAACTGCAGGAGATGCTAGAGATGTGGGGCCCGGTCCTTTCTCTCGTGCCTTATGGTTTAGCAGAGATCCTTTTATCTCCAGGCTTTCACTTCATCATCATCAATAAAAACGTGGTTACTCGTAGCAAACTGTGACTGTAATCATATATACATACATATTTCTATGAGTATATCTCTCCTTCAAAGAGAAATACTCAATAGGACAATACGGTGCTTCGGAATCTGACTCTCTGCATTTAAATTCCAGCCCTGACATTTCTTGAGCTATGTGATTTTGAACAAGATACCTGTCTTGGTTACTTTCCTCTC
>NW_004955412.1:25715454-25716485 GCF_000276665.1 Chinchilla lanigera | reverse complement strand
CCACCCCAGCGTGGGTGTAGCTCTCACACCCATAATCAATCAAACTCTAAAAGCCCACTTCATGACCACATGAGGCTTTGGGGGGACCCCCAGACACAAACCATAACATTCCACCCCTGGTCCCCCAAAGACTCATGTCCATCCCTTTATACAAACAGCATTTAGTCCATCTGCAAGAGTTCCCAAAGTCCTAACAGTTTCAGCACTGCTGAAGAGTCCAAGTCCCAAGTCTCCTCCAAGATGTAAGGCAAACTCTTAGCTGTGAGCCCCTGTACAAATGAAAGTTAAACACTTCTAATATTCAGTGGCACAAAATAAGCAGTACCATTCCAAAAGGTACAAACAGGGGGACACAGCACTGGGACCAAAGCAAGTCCAAAATCCAGCAGGGCTAATGTTATGTCCTGTAGTTCCATGACCAGTATCTGAAGCAATCTGTGGCACATTGTGTGCTCCAAAGGGTTTGCATGAGTCCACCCCTATGGCACTTCTGGTGGTTACAGCTTCCACGGCTTCTCTCTTAGGCCTGCTTTACTCCTTCCTTGCAGCTTTCCTTAGATGATCCACGGTCCTGGCTTTTCTAAACTTCTGAGGTTTTCAGTGCCCCTTTTGCTTCACACTCACAGCCTCACATACTGCCCTCTTAGGGGCACACTGCCTGGCCTCCCAGGCCTTCTGAAATCTGGGTGGAAGCCTCTTCAACCTCAGAACTCTTGCATTCACCATGCACCTAGAGCCAGGGCCATGGGGATGATGCCAAGGTCTGCTGCCACCTGTAGCAGTAGCCAAGTTTTCCTCTCTCTTGGCCACAGGGGTCGAGTGCCTGGATCTCTGGGCACTCTGAATCCATTTCTGAGGAACAAATCCTCTATGTTGCCGCCATTCTGGAATCTGGTGTGGCCGCCACTGCCATTCTGGAACATGGTGCTCAGCAGCTTTCTTCTCAAGGCAAGGTCTTTCACCTTAGCAGTTTTGAGGCTGCAAAGGGTGGAGACTTGCTGCTTCTTGTGATGCCCTCAGGCCATCTTTTT
>NW_004955412.1:25703590-25714294 GCF_000276665.1 Chinchilla lanigera | reverse complement strand
ATAACAATATCAAACCTGTGTGTTATTTTAAGTATTACACAAGTCACTCTGTGTGAAGATTGGCACATGCTAGATAATGTTAGTGTTTATTATTATTGAGAGAAATCACAATGTCTGAGGGAGAGTTGGTCTATTAGGAAGGATGAACTGGCTTTATTGAAATGTTTGCAGTACTTAAACATATAGGGCTTGAGCTCCGTAAAGTGAGGCCAGATATGTAGCCAAGAGTTATTGGTCGAGAGTGGACCAGAAACATCAGAGAAAAAAGAGCAGGCGGCTGGAGACTGGCGTCCCTAGAGGTGTACTTTTCAAATGAGGTTTGGAGGAACGGCCGCAAATTGCATGTTACTTGTAAAATTTTCTGAATGTGGCTGGTTTTGTATTAGTTGGCTGGTTATATGCCTTCATTCGCCACAGTACTGCTAATCCCTGCGGGAGACTGAACAGTGCCCTGCCATAGCTCAGACTAGGAAGAAGAAAATAATTTTGTGTGGAGTGTGCTAGTTCCCCCTTGTGGCCAGTGTGTATTAGTGCAGTCCATGAAATAGAGTGGGCAACTTCAAGGGTTCTGCCCAGCAAACTGCCATTTTGAGAAAAGGTCTTTGGCCTAGGGGGCGATTAGCGTATCTCACTGTGGACTTCATGCTAGTCCTCACCATAGGCGGTTTCTGGTGACTTTATCACTGTGAATCTCATTATAGCACTGGCTGACTAATATCAGTCCACTGTCAGTGGGGTGTTGGCTGGAAGAAGTAGCGTGACTTAAGAAATCTTCATTCCTGTTTTTTAGTTTTCATGAAATTCTTTTGTGAAACTTTAGTACTCTAGTATCATTTCATATGTTAAAAAAATTTTTTTTTTGAGACAGGGTCTTGTAAGGTCCACAGGGGCCTTGAACTCACTCTGTAGCCCAAGCTGGCCTTTCACTTGTACCCCTCCTCCTGCTTCAGCCTCCTGGGTGCTGGAAGTATAGCCATGCATCCCCATGCCTGGCTTACCATTTACTATGTTAGGGCTGATCTGCTTAGAATTTTAGTAAGAGAACTGAAACGTCCCCTTGGGTCCATGCCATAGCCAAGGCTCCTTCTTGCTACTGTTGAACCTTTTTGTGTCTTCTTGTTGGTTTTCTAGTCTCTCTGGAGCCGCAAAATACATCCTCTGTTCACAGCTTCATCTGAGCATGTTTGTAGGAATGATGCCAGGTACCTCCTGGGCGTGTGAGTAGGAAGACTGTGTGGAACGGTCTGTTATGCTGCTCCCGTGATGGGAAATGGAGTCAAAAGACAGTGTGGGCGCTGCGAGGCCGCTCCCCCTTTGTGTGCTGGCTTCTTGTTAGAGCACGGTCTGTAAAGGACAGAAGAGGTTGTGCATTCTATTGGCTAGAACCAGGGCTAAGAATAAGAAGCTATCTAAATGAAAGGACAGGGTAATATGAACACCAGGAAAGGAAGGGAGAAATAGTGGGACCATGTGTGTTATAGTAATGGGAAAGGATCTGTCTGAGAGACTCCGTCCTTCCAGGTGTAGGGGTACATCAGCTTTCAGTCCTGATGAAGAGAATCCTCTTAACTCACTCGGTATGCAGTGCCTGGCTACTTTCTCTCTTTTGACTCTTCTCTAGTTGTAGCCTCCATCATCTCTTCCTCAAATTACTGTCCCCTAATCAGTCTTCCTTCTTGCTTCTGCCTCATCTCCCTCATCTCAATATCTCAGTCAAAGTGATCTGTGATATATCAGAAGGCTCCAGGGGCCCTGGATGACTGAGGTGAACAAGGACACTCCATACATGATCTGCCCCCATCACCCCATGACTTTATCTCCTGCTTCTGTTTTACCACACAGGTCCACTCGAAAAACTCCCGCTCCAGGGCTGCCATTTTCTCTTCCTGTTGACTGGGACGTTTATCCTCCACTGTATTAATTTTCCATCACTTGAAACATATGACCACTAGTTTACTGTAGAGCTTAAAACAATACAGAACGCATGTATTATCCCATGGTTTCTGTAGGTGAGGGGCTTGGTTATGCATAGCATAGCTGGGCCCTCCACTCTGGGCTTCAGGAAAGGGTCAGACACAGGGTCGCATCTAAGGCTTGGGTTCCCTTCCAAACTCCTGTGGTTGTTGCAGAACTCATTTCCTCTAAGCTGTAGAACCCATGGCCACTTTCTTGAAAGCCAGCAGAAGGAAATTTGACTCTTTTGAAGGGCTCCCCTGACTAGGTCAGGCTCCTCCTTCTGGTGATCTTGAAGTCAACTGATTAGGGACCTTACTTACATGTGACAAATCCCTTCATTTTTACCATACAACAGAACATAACCATGGGAGTAAAGTCCTATTATCTTTGCCACTCTGTTGGTTAGAAGAAAGTTACAGATACTCACCACCAGGTGCAGGGTGCTGAATAAGGAGGTGAGGTCATTTTTGTGGCTCACGTTAGAATTCTGTCTAATACACTCGGATATCATTGTAGCTTTCTCTATCATCCTGTCCTTGTCTTTGTTCAAACCTGCTTCTCACTCTTCTTTGAACTTCTGTTTTTTCAATGAATTTACCACTTATATGATGTGGAATTACTTGTGGTTATCTTTCTTTACTAGAATGTTAAGTATGGGAAGGAATTCATGTGTTTTGTTCACTGCTGTATCTTCTGGGCCAATATGAATGCCTGCCACTGAGTAGATGCTCGGTAAATATTTCTTAGGAGCTGAATGATATTACATGAGCTTTAGGGGCTGGAGATTTAGCTCAGTGGCACAGCACCTGCCTGGCAAGTGCGAGGTTGTGAGTTTGATTCCCGATACTGGAAAAAAACAAACAAACAGAAAAAACCAAAAAAAATGAGCTTTAATTCTCCACAGGCTCTTTCTGGAACAATACTATTTTCCAGAT
This sequence comes from Chinchilla lanigera, assembly GCF_000276665.1. Classification (NCBI taxonomy): domain Eukaryota; kingdom Metazoa; phylum Chordata; class Mammalia; order Rodentia; family Chinchillidae; genus Chinchilla; species Chinchilla lanigera. Next base: position 25,711,403 of record NW_004955412.1, on the reverse strand, counting down.
ATTCTGTTACTCCTTGGTGAGATGCCCTACATCCCAAGCAGATAATTCAGATGTTACAGATTCTGAGAAATGAGTTCAAGCCTTTCTTTTATCCTCCATATGCAGGTGGTTGCCTGGTTCTGTTAGTTTGTCCTATTTCTGAACATTTCATTTCTACTACTATTCCTACAAGTTAGATCTTTTTTGGTCTAAAATAGTATTAGTCCGTTTTCCATTATTGTGTCAAATACCTGAGATGAACTTAGAAGGAGAAAAGTTTGATTTGAGCTTAAGGTTTTGGGCCATGGTTGTTTGGCCTGTTGCCTGTAGTGGCATAGTATATCATGGCGGAGTGTGTGGTGGAGGAGGCCTATTCACTGCAGATGGGAAGCAAAAAGAGAGACAAGGAGGGGCTGAGGTACTGTGAATTACTTCAAGGGAATGTCTCCAATGACTTACTATTTCCTGCCAGGCCCCACTTCCTAAAGGTTCCAACGCTTCCCAGCAGTGTTACAGGCTGGGCCCAAGTCTTCAGTAACTGGGTCTTTGGGGACTTCAACATCTAATGTATAGCAAATGTAGTAGCTTCTTTCTTAATCAGTCTGTCTTGTATAATCAATGTATCACTCTTTTAAAATGGTCCTTTTATCATACCAGTAATTTCAGGGACCAATTGGTCTGAAATTCATATAACATAAGATTAACCCTAAAGGGTTCAGTTCAGGAACATGTTAGCACACTCACAATGCTGAGCAGGCATCAGCACCTCTGTCATGGTGCCCCAGTCCTTACAGAATAAAGTAGAAACTTTATTCCTCTGTCCACACTCTTGTCCGCGCTGTCTTTCCAGCCTGTCTGTCATAAGTACCCTACTCCAGGTAGACTGCATTCTCTTCCTTCCCCTGCCCCTTATAAGGTTCTAGTACGGAAAGTATAAGCAGGGCCAGTTGTAGTGGCTTCTCACATATTCTGTGCCCATCCAAATATTTTTCAAATAGATGCTGAGGCCATGTTTTCCTGTAATCATAATTTTTGTGTATTCAATGTGTATACTTGAATTGCTCTGCCACCACTTTAGCATTTAACCTATACTACACTATTATGTATTAACATTTTTTTTTATTATGTTCAAGTCTGTCTCTCTCAGAAAACCTAAAAAGTACTTGTATCAGCTAGCTGTTATTTTGTAACAAATCGCCTCCAAACTCCATGACTTAGAATAGTCTTTATTATTATAGTTCACATGTCTGGGGAGCTGGATTTGTATGATCTTGCTCAAGCTCTTTGGGCCCTTTCAGATCCTATGTCTCACCTGGGGCTTCTGCTTCAGTTGGGGATTGGCTACAGCATTTAGAGGCACAGCTCTGTTCCACAGGTCTTATTTTTCTCCAGAGAGCAGCAGGCTAGACCAGCCATGTCCTTCTCAGGGTGATGGCAGAAATTCAAAAGCAAGTGGAACCAGGCAAGGTCTCTTGAAGCCTAGGCTAGGAATTGACATTATACCTTTTGCTCCATCTTTTGGTGCAAGCAAACCACATGGCTGAGGTCACAATCAAGGGGTAGGGAGTATAGGCTTTCTTTCAATGGGAGGAAACGTAAGCCCACACGACAAGAAGGTGCATAGAAAGGAATGAAGAAATAGGGTCTTTGGTGCAATTTACCACACACTCAAGGGCAATTTTTTCTCTTTCCTTGTATTGCCCAGCCTTGTGTTATCGACAGATGTTGTATATAGATGTATTACTTTGTAACAAGCTACCCCAAACTTAAAAAAAATTCTAATAGTTTAAAATATCATCCATATCATTCACTTATGATTCCATGGGCTAGCCAGGCAGGGCTCAGCTGGATGGCTCATCTCTGCCTTATGTGATACCAGCTGGGCTCACTCATGTAGAATTCACATGACTGGCCCAGTCAACTGGACTGCTAGAACACTGGAGCCTCCTTTTTATGATCTTTCAATTTTAAAGGCCCATCTCTGTACAGTCTGTCAGATTAGCTGTCCCTCCATGGCCAGCATTCAAGAGAGTGAACCCAAGGCCTCTAAAAGCAGACTCAGAAGCTGCATAGCAGTTCTTTTGCATTCTGCTGGTGAGAGCAAATTGCAGGGCTGGTCCAGATTCAATGAGGAGAGAAGTACATCAGACTCTTGATGAAAAGTGTGACAAGCTGCACTGCAAAAAGGCTCCTGAGGTATGACAGTTAGGTGCATGTCTCTGCAAAGACAATGCCATGGCAGAAGTTACTGAATGCTTTCTGAATGAGCATTTGGATAACTGAGTGAAGCAGAAGCACAGGCTGCCAGCGAAAAGGACTTCAATATAGGACTCCGATGCAAGAAAAGTAAGGATATCTTTACTTTCTAGTTATCTTCGTATTTGTCTACGGACAACGCAGATGATGGATTTCCTCAGATCCGCTGGCATCAAACAGCAGATTTTGGCTTTGTCCCCAACCTGAAGATGCCCAATACTTTCATGGCTGTAGCTATGGATCTCGGTGACAGGGACTCACCTTTTGGCAGGTATGGGCTTTGCCTGACCAGGGTCTGGTATTTGCAGTAGTCCTTCACTCTCTTTACTTGTGAGGGGATGGATTCCAGTGATCTTCAACTTTACAGAGCTTTCAGTGGTAACAAGAAGCTCAATGCGGCACATGTGCCATGGGGTTTGCCACCACGGGTTGGGCTGTGAATTGGAGCTTAGGTGCACTATGTGTCAGTTATCCATACTGGGATATGCTGCGGTAACAACATTTCAGTGCTTTGATGCAAGAAAATTTCATGCTCACACTCTGACCAAAGAAAGGCAACAGAAATGTTGGTTAAAGTCATTCACAAACCCAAAGCAACAGAGACTCCAAGTTGATCTGTTCTTCTACAGTCAGCCTCTGATCTCATATTGGCAATTAAGTGCCTCCATCTGGAAGTTTGGTTTACATCAGCAAAACCATGTTGTATAGCCACACTCAGCTTCAGTGAGAGTAGGCCATGGAATTCTAGCATGGCCACAGGGGCCAGGGATATAGCTCAGTGGCCTAAGTGCCTGGCTGGCAAGCATAAGGTTCTGAGTTCAATTCCCAGTACCAAAAAACCCCACCAGAAACAAAAATAAAAATAGCATGGCCACAAAGGAGGATGGAGTCTTTGTGAACAGCTCCAGTGAATACCGTACACTAGCTGTAGGCTATAAGGGGATTTCAAATATGAAATGGAGCCCAAAACACAAAGTCAGGCCTATAGTAGGAACCTGATTAATATTTAATGAACAAACAAAAGCTGGAGGGGACCAAATGACAAACAGCTGATTTAGATGAAACATGGATTTTAGTGGTTTGGAATGGTCGTGCATGTTAACTACGTTAGTTCCAGTGTTTCACTCTCACCCTCTTTGTTTATTCCTTCCTTTCAAGCCACTGATTGCTTCAAAGTTTCCAAACTTGTAGAGGTCCAGAGGTCCCCCTGTGTTCACCACTCACCATTTCTCCTGAGGTGACTTCAGTGAGCAGGGAATTCAAGCAACTTTATTCTTATATTCTTAGAGGGTGCTTTGAATAATCTTTTAAAAAATATGCTTATTGTGAGGCTCAAACTCAAAGTTCTCTACTTGTTCTTCATCCTGTAGCATCCATCCCAGGGACAAACAGACTGTGGCTTATCGGCTGCACCTGGGGGCCCGTGCTGTGGCTTACGGTGAGAAGAATTTGACCTTTCAAGGACCACTGCCTGAGAAGATAGAACTCTTGGCTGACAAGGGGCTGCTCCAGCTTATATATTACCAGAGAATCCAGGTGCAGAGGCAGGATAAGAAGATATTTGAGGTGAGAATAGCCGGAGATGGAGGGCCTCATCCTGTGCTAAGAGTCAAGACTCCTCTGCTCTGATGTTCTGCTTTCTCATTGTAATGTGATCATGAGGCAGGTCTGGTTGGGTCGGGGTGGAGTTGAGTTTATCTTAGAGGGATAAGGATGCAGCTCTTAATTCATGAGTTTAGAGGCAACTTCGATAGAACAATTAAGGGAAGGAAAATGAGCCTCTACTAAATGATATTCCTTTTGTAGTCTCCCTCCCAGAGTAACCATCTTTACTCAGGGAAGGTCCTGTATCCTTATTTATAGTTACCTATTGATCATTCCTCCAGAATATTCCTCTCATCCTTGGGTGACATTTTTTTTTCTTGTTATACTGTCCTAAATTCTGACATTTTTTGAATTTCCTGTCTCCTTTGAAAAGCTTAAGTTTGGTGATTTGTAACTTAGTTAATGTAATAGAATTGCTTTCTTCTAACACCTAGAGGGATCATTATTTAGGAATCTTACATAGTTAAGGGTGGGGGGGTGGTGGTATTTCTGGATGGAACATTTAAATAAGTGTCTTTGGGAATCTTAAGGCCATTAGGCTGGGAGAAGGTATGGGAAAGAAGGCATCAGAGAAGAGAGAATATTAGACACAAACTTCACCTCAGAGTTTATCTAGGGTGTTGTAGCTTCTTCAGAATCCTGAGTATATGGTATCCACCGGCCTCAGATGCCTGGTCAGTGTTTGTCCTGCTTAGCTTCTTTCCAGGCTCATTTTTAGGTGAATTTAGATTCCCAACAAGGCTGTACATTCTGAGTTCTTTCAGTTGCTGGCTGTCTGCCCATTATCTAGTGTCAGGAGAGAACTTAACATTTGGGTCCTGGAAATGTGTGTTCACTTTTCTCAACTGCCTTCTGACTCAAGAGGTGTAGTATTCACAGCTCTTTTGGGAGCACCGGGGAGCAGTGGCAGCAGCCGGGTGGCTGGGATCACTTACATCCCTGCCTGCTTGGCATCTGGTGGAAGGGCCACTGCAAGCCTGTCCAGGGGAGCCTCCCTAGGGGCTTACAGATGACTGTACTGCTGTGTCTTCCTACGTTAATGTTTTATTTATTGATGTAACTTATTTAATCACATGAACATTTATTGGTGCTGGAGAGTGAAGCCAGAGCCTTGTGCAGTGTAGGCTTGAGTTGCCCAGCCTGCACGAGTATGTTATAGATTTGTGTTTTTTTGCACCCAGACTCAGCGTGCACCAGGTTCTGGTGATTGCAGGAAATGGGTCTTTGGCCAAGAGTAGGTCCTTCCCTCCTTTCTAGTCTGTCTGCAAGGGCAGTTCTTGGTTTCTTGGGATACCCTAACTGACCTGAGCACCGGTATTCTGACTCTCTTACTAGATCTCATGCTGCAGCGACCGTCAATGCAAGTGGCTCCCAGCTCCCATGAACACTTTCTCCTCCCAGACCTTGACCCTGAGTATCAGCTCTTGTCCTGGCACTGTGGCTGCTCTTCGCTACGCCTGGACCACATGGCCTTGTGAATATAAGCAGTGTCCCCTTTACCACCCCAGCAGTGGCCTGCCAGCCCCTCCCTTTATTGCTTTCAGTACAGACCAGGCTCCTGGACATTAAAGCTGCCCAATGACAGCTGCTGTACGGTCAGATCTTAGATACAGGGGGAGGTGGGTTTTGGCATTTAGGAGTTTAAATGATGACAACTGTTGCTTTAAAGGAAATTGATAGAAAGCCTCCCCGAACAGCTCCCAGCTAGCACGTGGCTGTATAATCTGAGATAAACCAGGGTCAGCAGGTAACTTGGAATACTTGCCTTTGCCCCCTCACTAGTCTAAGCCTAAAAACTGGACTAGTTGTGAACTATAACCAAATTGGACCGCATCATATACCACCCTCATATCAATGGGAATGAGGTGTCTAACTTTTGCCCCTTTTCCTCTAGAACTGTGGAACCTCACAGTTAGAAGAGGGTTTAAAAGCCATAGAGGCTGATTAGTGTTTCCCGTGTCCTTTGCCAATTTTTTGACAAGTGGTTATTGTGTAACAAGTTTCTCAAGCTTCCAAAGGTTTTTCTTCAGGCGGAACTGAAATCTTTCATGAAATTTTACTACATGTGTCTTCCAGATAACTGAAGACAGACATATTGGTATTTTCCTTAAGCCCAAAACAATTGTATTCCTTCAGTCTAAATAATGATGTTTAAAACAAACGAACCAATTCAAGGCCAGCCTGGGCTACATAGTGAGTTCAAGGCCTGGCTGAACTATATAGTGAGACCCTGTCTCAAAAAAGTAAAAACAAACCAACTAGGTCCAAGCAAGCACATTGCGGGGGCGGGGGGGGGGGCAAGGATCTGCCTTAAGGCAGGCACTCAGGTGGCTGCAGTGAGGGGTGGGAGCAAAGTTGGATTACAGGTTTAGGGAAATATGACAGTGGTGGTAACTAAGGAAAACTGTCATTAGAGTTAAATATGTTTCAGGCCCTTTCAAATCAAAAGACTGGGCCAGGGATGTAGCTTAGTGGCATAGCACCTGCCTGGCAAGTGTGAAGTCCTGAATTCGATTCCCAGTTACCCCTGGAAAAAAGTCAAAAGACATAAGGATAATCCACATAGAAGAAAAAAGGCTGAAAGTAAAGCTACACAATAAGCTTATACAATAGTGCACATGAGACAAATGTGAAAGAGGCTTTTATCTATACTAATTAAGAATCATAATGCAATTTACTAGTTGGTTAAAAACAGCTGATGACCCTTGAAAACTCAGAAGTTGGAAATAAAAGCATTGTGACTTGTGATGTTTACATATTTGTGTCATCAAAACTGTGGTAGGATTAGCGTGTTTGAAGCATGGGGAATGAATAAGAATGTTATCTCTCTGGAGCTTTTATCCCTTGGATGTGAAAAACGAGACCTAAAGCAGTGAGCATCGCTCTCTGCACCCTCACGGGTTCTGGTGTGGTGCCAAACAGCAGGAAGAGCTTTATCAGTGATACTTAGTAAAAATATCTGGAAACAAGTCTTGTGTCCTGCAAGGAACTTCAAGAACTACCTAGTGTACAGTTAACTCCTAATGACTACACTTTTACCTCTTCATGCATCTGGCCTCACAGGAATCACGAACCTAGTAAGTTTCCTGAGAAGAGGTAAATCTACCTGTCCGCCCCGCTCCCAATTCCATTAAGCATATACCAAGGGCTGTTCTAATTTGGACGCAGCTAGAAGCAGCCAAGAACTCTAAGCCCATGTTCCTGTACCACTTATTTCTAGATGTCCCCCCTAAAACCTCAGGCATTCACAGGTGGGGCTTTTGCGAGTGATTGGATCATGGGGGTGTGATATGCATGAGATTAGTCCCCTGGTGAGTTTAGAGCTAAATGTGATGTTGGGAGGCACCTGCTCTGAGGAGGCGGGTCACTGGGCGTGGCCTGGAAGAGCCTCCCTCCCGCCTCCTCTCTTTGTCTTTCTCTGCTTCCTGTCTGCTTTGCCAGGAGCTGCTTCTCTTCTGCCATTCCACCCGACTTTGGAGCCAGCCCACTATGGGCTGAAACCTCTCAAGCTGTGAGCCAAATAAACCTTTCCTCCGTCAACTTGTGGGTGTTGGGTATTTTGTCCCAGCAACAAAGAAAGTGACTAAGACAACCCCCCAGTAACCTAGTACACACAGTGTAAAACATTTGGTTTAGGTAATACGTGTATTTACCTATACACATCAAGTTATACATGAATGAATTTATTTTCAGTGGCTGAATGATTTAAAATACACTGTGGAAGTTCAGTATATTTCCCCAAATGGAAATAAACCTTTAGTGTTTGAAAATGAACTAATAATCACTATAGAAAATGGACACTAAAAAAAAGTGTAAGTAAAATTCATGCCCAAAAATCATCATTCAGAGAAACTATTTTGGTGAACATTCACTTGATCTAGGTTACACAGTATTATACACTATATAGTATATTACTTTGTAATCTGTTTGTTGACATTCTACCAAAATAATTTTTTCTTTTTCTTTTTTTTTT
>NW_004955412.1:25652992-25701055 GCF_000276665.1 Chinchilla lanigera | reverse complement strand
TCTCTGGCTTAATCCTAATAAAGAAGTAAACAATTTACATTCCTATCCATATATTATTTCTCCATTTTGCTACTTTTATCACATCTTTAATAATCTGATATGAAAAGATTCTAAGTATTGGGCAGTGTTTTTCAAGTTTTTAAGAATTCATGATCCATAATAACATTTGATATTATTTCACACACACACACACACACACACACACACACACACACACACACAGTTGAAAACAAAGATTCAACCTTTCTCCATGTGATAGATTCCAATATGTTCTAATTGTTTTATTTCACTTTAAGAGATGTAGGTGTTGACTCTCTAAGCTTAGGGACAACTAATAGGTTGAGATTTGTAGTCTGAAAAACAGTTCAAATTGTACTAATTTATTTTTAAAAAGTCTTTCTAAAATGAGGCTCTCTTTTAATACACCGTTTTACTGAGGCTATAAGAGAATGGAAAGACATCTGTTATGATAATGGCAGCATCTATCATGTAAACACGCCCCAGCAAGTTGTGCAGAGAAACAAAAGAGAAACATCAACAGCTCTGTGTAATCCTCTTCCCATTTACCCAAATTGTATACTGTTTCTTTTGCACTGTAAAAGTTATACAAACTTACACTGCACCTTCTGATCCCTCCGTCTGCTGGTCAGATTTACTACTATGAAAGGCTAATCCCATTTGTAGTGTTTTCAGTTGGCAGTCATGAATGAGAGCACAGGGACACTCTTCACACTCCTTCCCTATTCTTTTACCTCTGGTCCTTTGGCCCACCCCCCACCCCCACCTCGCAGCCAGCCCTGGGCACCTGGTAGATGGGAACTAAGGCATTTCACAAGGCAGCGTGGGTTGGTAGTGGTAGGGACTGGGTGATGTAGTGCCACCACCTTAATGCTTTTAGTGGCATCCAAAGAATTTAGTTGTACAGGGTGTGGAGCTGTTATATAGCTAAAGTGAAATGATACGGGTGAGTCTGTTATGGAGGATGGGAACTAATCCTCAGTTATGTTGTATCTGAATTTATATTAATAAGTGATTTCAACACAGTGAGCTAAAAGCACATTCTCTAATAAAAGAGCTGAGCACATGTAGAAAGGGTTGGACTTTTTGATTCTCTTCAAGGAGGTGCAGAATGTAAGAAAAGATTAACAGCGTACCTTTCACTGGACTTTCCAGTTTGGGTAAAAGCAGAGGATTTTATTTTATTTATTTTTTGATGATGATACTGAGATGAAATCTAGGTTGCAAGGGCTAGGGTTGATATTCCTTGGGCTAGAATCAGAATAAAAAGTAGCGGGTTGTCAGAATCTTACTGTCTCCCTTAAAAATTAGCAGCTGCCATAGCCTCAAAGTTTGTGTTAAATAGTTACCTCCAACCATGGCATTAGGAGGTGAGGTCTAGGGGACGTGATTAACCATAAAAGCTCTGATGGGATGAGTGCCCTTATAAAAGGGACTCCAGAAAGCTACTCTGTGCTTCTACCATGTGAGATTATAGCAAGACAGCTGTGTGTGAACCAAGGAACTGGGCCTCCCAGAGGCTGAGTCTGCTGGCACCTTGAATTAGACTTGCCAGCCTCTAGAACTGTGAGAAAGGGTTTTTTAAAAAAAGTAATGGGAACTGGACCCATCCAATGGGCACTGGATCATACAGGTTAAGCATTTTACTATAGCACTTTTTGAGACAGGGTCTAAATTGTCTAGGTTGCCTTAACTTGCATCCTCCTGCTTCAGCCTCCCAAGCAGCTGGGATAGTGGGTCTGTGCCCCCATGTCCAATACGAAATCAATGTTGTTTGTGAGACACTCAATCTATGGTGTTTACTTAAAGTCTGAAAAGACTAATACAGCAGATCTTGTATTTAGGCAGAGTGACGCAAAAAAGATTATATCCTGATTACAAGATGAAAATAAGCAGAACTGTCAAGAGAAATTTATTACTAAAAATAAAGCAAGTGAAGTTTTTCTCGGGCGTGCTGTCACCACGGGAACCTCCATGATGAAATATATTATTTTCTTTATTTCCAAATTGCTGCCTTCTCCTATATATTCCAAGTTAAAAACACTCCTCATGATGAAGATGAAGAGGCTCTGACCTCCGCTTGCTCAGTCTGAAGACTGGACTGGGCTACACTGTGCTGGAGACTCGAGGTGCTGCAGATGCGTCTCTACCAGGGGTTCCTGGGTTAGGAACTCAGGCTCATAAGAAGCCACAAAGGCTGCAGGCTGCAGCTCAGGGAGATCCAAGGATCCTGGAGAAAACAATTCCTTAAGTTTCCCTGCTGCCTGTGAATCTCAGCAGTGTTTTGTCAAGATACACACATGTGGCCTTTTAATTAACATCCTTGCTTCTGTCAGCCCAGTTTTGCCCTTGGTTGCTAAATCATGACATTCACCTTGACAGTGAAGAAAACTAAAATAGATAAAGTGATTTGCCTATAAGAGAGCACACTTATACTTTATGTGACTCCAGTGCTGGAACTCATCATTCTACCCATTTGTGGGAAGGAACCTGTGCCAGTGCCACAACCTGAGACTTCTAACTTCACTATTATAGTGGAATAGTGAAATGCTATTCCACTTATAGAAAGCTTTCCCGTGTTCCAGTTAGGTTTTACTTAGGTTAGAGAAAGAGGCATGACTGTTTTTGAGGGGCCCCACCTTGCTAGGATCACAGGTGCTCCCCTTATCTTCTACAGTGTGGTGTCCTAGGCAGGCTGCACTCCCTCCCTCCAATTCTGCACTCTTTGCTGCTGGAGCAGTAAAGATTTCTATCACTTACTGCCCAGCTACTTGGAGTACCCAGCAATGTGTGAAGGAGGTATAGTATTTTCAAACCAGAAGGGCAAAGTTAAAAGGTACCCAGCAGAATGGGATCATGATGCTCATCGTCAAAGGTCTGTCTCTGAAAAGCTTCAAAGCTGACAGCTGCATCATTCTCTGGTGGTTCGTGGGGTAGTTGCTCCTCTCCAGGTTTGCAAACATCAAATTTTACCCACTGGTAACTGCAGGATCAAAGGGAAACATTTTTGAGGTTGTCTGTTAGCCTGTAATACAGCACCTCTACCTCCAAAGGGATCAGGTTTTTTTAGGCCTCTTATATATACATCTAGAAAACATTTTTTTTGGTTTGTAAACAAATAAGCTTTTATAAAATACATGTTCATATGTCTCTAAGTATGCATATGTTTACATATACATTATAACATCAAATTTAAAGTCATCATTTGTACATAGAATATGAGGTGTTATAATATTATAATATATAGATGTTATAATATTAGGTGTTATAATAATACTAGGTGTTATAATATTATAATATAACTAGGTGTATTAATAACTAGTATTAATATTAATACTAGGTATTATAATATTATAATCAAAACTAGTAGGAAACCCCAATTAAAAACCTGTTAATAAAATATTTTAGCAGGCTACACTTCCCCATAGTAAAAGCAAAACAAAATCAAAATTACATAAATACCTTACTTGGAAGTGAGACATACACTTTAATTTACCTTGTTTTATTAGAAGATACTATAGATTAGGTTCAAAGACAATGGCTTACATATGTCAATATTGTTTCTAGTAAAGACTACAGATACATAATTCAGTTATTTGCAAGAGATTTACTGAAAAACACAGAACACATTCTAGGAGATCTCTGTTGGCAGTGTATTTTCTGGAAAACACATTAAGAAATATTGACATCAAATATTTCATTTGTGTACATATCTCCATTGTATGAGGAATTTTCACAAGTTTTTCAAAAAAGCTTACATATATAGGGTCACTCTCCAATGTGACATCTTTCATGTAGTTGATAAATGTCTTCAATCAATGGTTCCCCCACATTGTTAATATACATAGGTTTCCTCCCCATTGTGAGATCTATGTAAATAAAATGAGGACATACTAGCAAATCTTTTTCCACATGCCTCATCTGCATATGGTTTCTGGTTTGTTTCGTGTATTTGTCAAGATTGGTGTGTAGTGAATACCTTCCCATATTTGCAGATATGTTTCTCCCCAGTGTGAGTTCTTTCAAGGCTTTTTAATTACTTATTGTGAATACTTTTCCACATTGCTTGAACACATAACAATTCTTCCCACTGTGTATTCTTTCATGTTCTTGACAGTATCAGTGTGTAGTGAATGCCTTCCCACATTGCCTGTGCACATAAGGTTTCTCGCCAATGTGAAGTCTTTCATGAATTTGACAATGTTGGCGTGTAGCAAATGCCTTCCTGCACTGCTTATGTATATATGACTTCTCCAGTGTAACTTTTCTCACGTATTTTACAACTACACCTTATGCTGAACACTTTTACACATTGCTTGCACAATAAGGGTTCTCCCCAGTGTGAGTTCTTTCATGTCTTTTATAACTACATCTCATAGTGAATGCTTTTCCACATTGCTTGCACACATAAGGTTTCTCTCCAGTGTGAATTCTTTCATGTATTTGACAACCATTGTGTGAAGCGAATGCCTTCCCACATTGCTTGCACACATAAGGTTTCTCTCTAGTATGTGTTCTTTCATGTATTTGACAAGATCGGTGTGTAGTGAATGCCTTCCCACATTGCTTGCACACATAAGGTTTCTCCCCTGTGTGAATTCTTCCATGTATGTTAGCGTAAGTCTTTGTAGTGAATGCTTTTCCACATTGCTTGCAAACATAAGGTTTCTCTCCAGTGTGAGACCTTTCATGTCTTGTATAATTACTCCTTATAGTGAATGCCTTCCCACATTGCTTGCACACATAAGGTTTCTCCCCGGTGTGAGTTCTTTTATGTCTTTGACAAGACTGGTGTGCAGTGAATGCTCTCCCACAGTGCTTGCATACGTAAGGTTTCTCCCCTGTGTGAATTTTTTCATGTATTTTAGAATATTTCTTTGTAGTGAATGCTTTTCCACATTGCTTGCACACATAGGGTTTTTCCCCACTGTGAGTTCTTTCATGTATTTGACAATAACTTTGTCTGGTGAAAGCTTTCCCACATTGTTTACATACGTAAGTTTTCTCCCCATTATGCGTACTTTCATGGCTTTGACATTGAGTGCGTCCGCTGAACGATTTCCCATGTTGCTTACCTATACAGGGTCTCACCCCAGTGTGACTAGTTTCATGTCTTTGGCAACAACTGTGTGTATGAAATACTCTTCCGCACTGCTTACATGCGTAGGGTTTTTCTTCCATGTGAATGCTTTCAAGAATTTTACAAGTTTGAGTGTTGAGGGTTTTTCCATATTGCCTGCATACATATAGTTTCTTCCCAGTGTAAATTCTTCCATGGATTTGAAAACCACTGGGGGTGCAGGAGTCTTTCACACTTTTCTGACCAACAGTGGTCTTCTCTCCAGGGTGAGTTCTTTCACTAAGTTCAGAGGAGGATTTTCCACACTGCTCATACTGATAGGGTTTCTCTCCATTCTTTGTCCTTGCGTGCTTCTGAAAGGATTGGAAATCACTGCTGGTTTTGCCATGTCCATTACATTTGCTCAGCTTGTCATCAAATCCCAAATGCTCATGTGGCTTCTCTCCGGGGTGAGATAAGATGGACATATTTAATAAGTGCCCTGTCAGGGGCTCTCTACAAACAAGACTTCTAGCTGGCTTTACATCAGCTTCTTGCATGTCCACATTAGCATGTGGAGTTTGAAGGAGTATGTTTTCCTGTTGATTGCAAGTTGTATATTGATAGAATTTTGCTACCTCTTCATTTCTGTTAAGAAACAAAATATCAATGATAATAAAAAGGTCTCTGTATCAGTAATTTTCTAGGACAATTTCAGGCTTGATGCCTACTAAGAAATTTTCAGAGTGAATAGGCTGAAAGCCATGCAGGATGCTTTTGAGAGGTGTATTTAATGCATTTAACATTGTGAGGTAAAGTACCATCTTTTTTTTTTCCATCAGAAGATAATGATATTTTTTTGGCTGAATATAGAGCTTTTTCTTTTAGTGCTGAGAATTAAACAAGGGTTTGAGCAATAAAATACATTTTTCTTTTTTTTATTTCTTATTTTAAGACAGATTAACAGTGATCATTCATTTGATCAGTGTAACTTCATGCTGTCATCCTGCTGGCTCAGCTTATCAGAGAGCCGTGCTTTTAAGAAGGCACCAACATGTTGAGCCTATCCCACATTCTCCTCTTCCATGCATACAATGACTGCTATCTAGTCCGTTACCAGAGATTAGTTATTGTGAATTATTTCCAGGACTTAGCTATTGTGAATACCCATGCATACCCTGCTTTGAGCTTCAGTAATAGGTATCACTAAGATATGATACTTTTAAATACTTTCAGAGTATACATAGGGGGTTTTGCCTGGATCAGATACAAACTTTTGGGCTGGGGATATAGCTCAGCGGCATAAATGCCTGTCTGGCAAGCCCAAGGTTGTGAGTTTGATTCCTGGAACCAAAATTTTTTAAAAAAGCAAACTTTTATTTTTTGAGACATCTGTGCATTGAATATAAAAATGGTTCTGTTTTATATTCTTACCAGTAATGTTTCGGGGTGGATTCTAAGAATTTTAAAGTATGAATGCACATAGCTCCCTGGAGGATGTTTTCATACATGTAATAATATACTAACAACATACATATGGATTTTGAATGCTGCTTTCTGGCCGGCAGTTTTTTAGATAATGTATATCTCATATTCATTTATATACATAAACTTGAAACCTGATAAACTTGATAACTTGAAGATGAGTTCCTGCCAAAGTTCAAGATTTATTCTTTTCAGATATGCCTGTACACAATACCTAAATGCAACATCATACATTTTCTTGATGTTGATCATGAATTTTTTTTTTTATACAAATGTATGAGATAATGTTTCTTGTGGCATAATGTCTCTAACTTAGTTTGCTACACTGAAATATTTCTGTATACAGTTGTTAAATTATACAAAATCAGTATGTATGCATATTGGAAAATTTTTGTGACATTAAATAAATTTGAAATTGGCCTGATTTATAAAGTTTCCTTGTAGTATTTCTGCTTACATACAGACTCTTGAGAAGTATTGCTTTTCCTTATGACTGGAAATTACCTCAAATTTCTTGAGTAATTTTTGTATTTGTCTTCCATTTGCTGGTTATCCCAAGTTCTTCCTATAGCATTTATATTCCTAAATGTTTCTAACATCACATCTCTATAGAGTTTCTTTTGAGATGGATTCAGCATAGCCCACTCCTCCTTGGTGAAGTTCACAGTTACATCCTCCACGGTCACTGCCTCCATTGCGTGGCTTGAAGGTCTCCAAGGACTCTTTGAATGCAGCTCGCAGCCAGTAGAAATTACAGAAAAAGGCGGTCCACTCAGAGGGGGGCTCTCAGCAATGCACTCATGGTGCCCACTGCGCCGCCATAACACAGGAAGTCTAGAAAACATATTAAGTGAAGGGGAAAAAAAAAACCCAAAAGAAAATAGGCAGGCCTCTTTCATGACACATTATTCTGCTCGACCTGTTTTTTGCTGTTATGGCACACAAAATGATACAAGTTAAGCATCCCTAATCTGAAAATCCAAAATTCAAAACGCTCCAAAAATCTCAGTATTTCTTGAGTGTCCACATAAAGCCACAAGTAGAAAATTCCACACTTTGTATGACAGGTCACAGTCCAAATGCAGGTGCACCAGGGTAAAATTACCTTCAAGTTATGTGTATAAAGGTGTAAATGAAACATAAATGAATTCTGTGTTTATACTTGGGTCTCATCCCCAAGATACCTCATTAATACAAATATTCAAAACCTGAAATATTCTGGGTCCCAGGCATTTTGGATAAAGGATATCCAACCTATAATAATTATAGTACCGTGGGGTCCTGGCTCTTGTTCAACTGTCTAGAGTTATACTGAGATGTATTTGTTGAAAAACCAACATGCCTTGGATATAGTTGTTCCATAAATGTATGAATGAATAAAGTAGTAACGGTCAGTTTAGGCTCTGATTGGCTGATCACTGAACTTCTTTCAGTGGAAGAAGTTCTGCTACACCATACTTACTTGACACACTTTCGAGCTCCTGGACAACTCTGTATCAGATTGAGGATGGTTGGATGAGAAAAACCAAAAAAGTCAGCTCCTGATGGAAGCAGGTCAGGCATTAGTTTCCCCCTAGAGAGGAGAGGGAGAATATGAGCTTAAGAGCTAAGAGGGAGATGAAGATGAGTTTAAGAATGGAATGGTGGTCTGAACACAGGCTAAGCTTTCTTGACTTACTCTGGAGATTCTAGCTTCTAAGATGTCTAAAAGATTCAGGATAGGTCTCTACAAAAAAGGATCTTTTCACTAAAAATGAGAGATAAGGTCTACATTAATCTTTTAGCCTGTCTTAAACCTACTGGTCAACTTACACAGTAGCACTGATGGTCCTGAGCAGTTCTTCATGACAACCATCTGCAGAAGAGCTAACGATAGCATTCTGGGGGTCATCTTCAGGAACAATTTCAAACTGAGGACAAAAGAACAATGAGATGAATTTGCAAGGAGGAAGAAGCAGAGTCACGTGACTTCTACAAATACTTCTTCACTTTAAAACCATCTTGAAGCTGCTGTATAGCACACTAGAAGATGGGCACAATTTCCTGTTAAAACAAACAAGGAAACAGAGACAGGCCTCTATTTCAGTGTTACACTTCTTGGATAACTGTTTTCTTCCATACCCTTTCTTATCCATTTACTTATGTCATTAAGCTCAAATACAAATGCTATTTTGAAAACAAATGAGATCACCCTCCATGTCCAATGGTATGTTTTTTGTTCCCATTTGCGTATTTCTCTAAGAAATACAAGATTATCTAGAAGTACTGTATTCTGGATCAAAGGATGTCTTTCTTAAAATTGTTGATATTGCCAAATTACTCTACAAAAGGATACCAATTTTCACTCTTACTAACATGTACTTGCTTTCCTATACCCTACTCAAGATATCATCAAGCTCTTGCCTATGGGAAAAATTAAGGCCTCACTGTTTTATTTGACTGCTTTTTATCTTATTCTATAGGCACACTTAGCTGAATATTAATCCCTTGCCATGTATTTTCTTCCTGTTTGTTGCTCCTGTTTGTTGCTTGGGTATTAACTCTGATTATGATGTTTTTTATCGTTTAGAAGTGTTTAAATTTTTAGTAGTCAAATCTGTTGTTTTCCTTTATGGGTTCATGTCTTGCTAAAGCAAATCTTTTCACCTTACCCTAAGATTTTAAAAAGTTCCACATTTTCCTTTAATGTTTATAGTATAAAACATTCTGTAAAGTTAAAGTGATTAATTCACATTGGCACTTATAGACAAATCAAGGAAACAGAATCATCTGGGAACAGATCCAAATATTACATATGTTTAATTTGTGTACTAAAGTCAGTTGATGTTAGTTGGAAAAAAATTAAAGCTAAACTCCTAGTTTGGAAAATACCTACAAATATTGTCTAGTTAGGTTAGTTACCTAAAAATGAAACCTGAAAGTCTCACAGATTCATTTTCAAAAATGTTTTGGCATTTTGTCTTTCAGAGGAAATTAAGAATCAGCTTATCAAAAAAAAAATCAGCTTATCAATTTTCGTTAAAATTCCATTAAGATTTTGATTAGATTTGCACTGCATTTACAGATTTGTCATAAATGTGGTGAATCTGCTTAACAGCAGTCTTTCTGTTTGAGTGCTTTCCAAAGAGAACTGCTATAGAACCCAGTCATGGGAACTCTCAGCTCTATATCTAAAGTACTCTAACGGACAACAATGCAATACCGCCCAGTGTGTTAGGCAGGCTCAGGTTCTCCTAGTATCTGTGCAATGGTTCCTCACCTTGCCTCTACCTCTTCCTATCCGATCTGTAACTTCATTAGTAAAGTTTGGAACACTGAAAATGGTCTAATTTTTCCTAAGGATCAAGAGGTGAGGAATGGGGAAATGAACTGTGTAGTATCTTACACTATGAAGGATGAAGAAAGGTATCTAACAAGAGTAGGATTTGGGACTCCCAGGTCCTGGAGTGCATACGTAGCCTCTTTTGAGTATGCAGTCTCTTTCCTACCTCCACTTTGGTTCAACTTGAAATGGCAGTGCATTAAACTAATCTTCCCTGAGCCTACACTTAACATAAGCAGGGTTGATCTGGCCTTATACAATCATAATATGGACCGCAGAATTAGCACAGCTCACAGGCATCAGTCTGAGAATCAGACAAATGTAGATTCATATCCCAGTTGAAGATGTGACTTATGGCTAGTTGATTTTTCTGCATCTGAGGTTACACAAATGGCAATTATATGGTATGTACCTTGTGTCAGAACAGGTAACAGCCATATAGTAAGTGGCTGGAACAAAGTTCTCAAACAAAAAAAAGTGGTTACATTCAAATAAGTACCTGAGGCTTCACACCACCATCCTTGATCTGACAGGTATACAGACACATCTGGTCTGGGTACTTCATGCTGGCGTACACTCGAGTACTGCTGTAGCCCACGGGGTAGATGGCACTCTCATCATGGAAGCCAGGTCGGTCGGTGATGATCTATAAAAAGATTCCCCCAACCTGGGATTGAGGGACTGAAGGATTCACATGCCCAGTTTATTGTGGTAGCCTTTAGAGCCACTTTGAGGCTGCAAAGAGTGGCTGAAATTACACAAAAAGTATCTGCCGTATACCAGACAAAACTGACCTGGTTTTATAGGGACTGGAGTCTTTCTGGGGTTGGTATGGGTCAGCAGGAGCTGTTGCTAATAGGAACAGGGAGGGAAGGCTCAACCCCATTACCATGTTTCTCTCACTCTCCTCTCTGCACGTCGCTGGTCTCACTCACCTCCCCCAGGCTATACACTGTTAGACCCCCTAGTCCGATGGGAAACACAGGCCGTCCAGAGGGATCCAGAGCAATGGGCTGGACCAGCTTGCGAGCACCTCCCTCCATTTTCTTTTTCTTGGATGTTTTCTTCAGAACTGAAACGCAAATCTGGGGTCACCCACTTTAGCCCCCTCTCAATGCTGAGGGGAAGGGAAAAATTTACATGTGAATACTAAGGACAATAAGCCAATCTTTTTTTTTTTTTTGGTCTTTTTTGAAACAGGGTCTCGCTATGCAGTTCAGGCTGGCCGTGAGCTCACTTCGTAGCCCAGGCTGGTCTCGAACTTGCAACGATCCTCCTGCCTCAGCCTCCAGAGTGCTGGGACTACAGGCGTGCGCCACCATGCCTGGCAATCATGGTTTTATATACAGATGGTCTTCAACTTGCAATGCTGTTAGGTAATGATAAACCCATCAGAAGTTGAAAATGCTGTAAAATGAAAACGCATACAATATACCGAACATCATAGCATAGCAAGAGTATTTCGCCTTGTGGTCCTGTGGCTGAGTGGGAGCTGCAGTTCACTGCCGTTTATCCAGCAGCACAACAGAGTAGCATCAATACCCCAGGAAAAGATCAACACTCAGTACAATTTCCACTGAATGCAAATCACCTTCACACCATTGTGAAGCTAAAAATCATTCAGCTGAACCATTGTAAATTGGGGACCATCTGTATTCACTTAAAAGGCATATGGGCTTCTCCCAGAAGCTCTGAGTATCTTTGTAACTGCCCACAGGCAGTAACCAATTCCAATGTTAGCAGCAGAAGCTAAAAGCCTTACAGTTTTAAGTCCTCTTTACTTGAAAGATCAGAAATTTCCCAAGCTAGTAGTGTGCTCAAGAGGTCACCTAGCCCATTTCCCTGCCTCTAGAAAACACTGAAGTGAGTGCAACCCAGACATACTGGTGGAAGAGGGAGAGAGGAAGCCTTAGCCTGCTCCCTTTGCATTTAACCAGATCTCACTACAATCTTTCCTCCCAAAGTGACTCTATAAGACACTTGCGTTGCAAGGGCCTTTACGAGAATTATGAGACTTAAGTGTGCATGTGGCCACATGTGGCTAACAGTGCCATGTATTAGTCACCGTAGTTGAGCCCCTGGGGCAACTGATATACCGTCTCCCCAAAGTACCTTCCAGTTTGTTGTTCTCTTTGCCTTTTTCCTTTTTGTCCTTCTTGGATTTCTTCCCAAATGGCTCCTCAGCCCCAGTGCTGGGCCCAGCTCCCTGTATACTTCCCACAGAGCTGGCCACACCGTAAGTCAGGGGCAAAGTGGAGCTGTGGGAAGGAGCTGCAGCCTGTACGTCCCCCTCAGTTAGAGCCTGAAGTTGGAGAAGCTTCTTTAGCAAGTACCTGGGGTCAGGAATGAAAGGCAGCAGAGGTATGAAATTCGGTTTTGTTGCTAACTGCCCAGTATTTTCTCAAGTACTGGGAAAAGCCAAAGATTATCGCACTGATAGAAATATGACTCGTATTGAATCTTGGGAACATGAAGAGGGTAATCAATACTTCAAGAAGCCTCTCTTGCCTCTAGAAGGGTCCTCTACCATGAGGTGGGGAAGTGTTAAGTACTGAGAGGCATATATTATGAATCAGATGTATGTGTACCCACTGTGCTCTGCCTTGAGAAGTACAGACTAACTATTCACAGCATGAGCAATTCTTTTATAGTTGGCTTCTTAATAAGATTATTTATTGGATATGGTAAGAAGGCTTTGTCAGAAAGATAAGAGGAGCTGTCTCATTACCATGGTCCAACATGACTTGAATATGTGTGAATTTACTCCAAAGCTTTTGAGTTTCACTTTACTTGAACTCAAAATGAAGCCACCTCACCTTCTTTCTTCTTTTGCTTTAAGGAATTTCTCCTCAAGACGAGCAATTTCATCACAAATAGCAGCGTTTTCCTTTAAGAATAATTTTCAACATAATCACATAAAATGAATAAAAGATCAAGGTACTGAATTGGGAGAAGGACCCATACTTCGAACCAAGAAAGTCTATGTCATTGGAGAAGGGAGGGCTAGTCTACCTTGCAGACAAGATATAAATAAATCTATAGGGAAAGACAGTTACCCTGCCTGTAGTAAGTCTTTCTCAAGTACTGGGAAAAGCCAAAGATTAGTAGTACTCTGAAAGACTTACTACAGGCAGGGTAACTGTGTAATTTATGATCCAATCTGTGATACCTGTTAGTGAAAAGGGGACACTATTATTGCTTATGCCAGAATAATATAGCAAGCCAGGATTGTGCTGGGTAAACTAAAATGTATAGTCACCCTGATTAGGGTGGCCTTTGGGAGAGAAAAAGAACACACTACTTAAATTCATAGTAGTATGTAACTATGAGGACTGTCCATGTGGAAGTGCCCTGATTTTTGAGAAACAAAGACAACCTTACCCAAAGCGACCCATATAACAGCACTTTCGGGTAAAAAACTAGATGAAACAAAATAAAATCTAATGTGTAAAATTCTTAAGCTTCACAAACTTGTGTACATTCAAATATCCTTTTCTTTTTTTCCTGATGAATATTTCATAAGCACCAGCCCTGAAGGAAATGCTCTGTTCTGGATGCTCAAATTGAATGGAACTCAACTTGAATGTTCAAAATGACATCCCTTTTCTTCACAAAATCGTATTCACATACTTGAAGGAACTGATATCCTTATGTTATTTAAAAACAGACTGCAAGCTTTTGGTACCTTTGACACGTAGGGGGATAAAAGAAAGGAAACAGTCAAAGGTCAAGTCCTCTTAATTCTTATTTTCCTCCAGTGCACATACCACGTGGTGAATAAATGTTTTTGGAATGAGTATTCTAATTTCCAAGCCTTTCCTTATGCTTCAAAACATGCTCAGGAAGAAGAGGAAAACTACAGGTTGAGATGCGGAAAGACACCACAGGAATCCGTCCCTATTTCCAGCAGTGAGGAAGCTTGGGCAAGCCAGGACACAGTGGCACAAAGCTATGATTGGCAGGCCAGTTCATTCATTCAATAAACCTGAGGCCCCTACAGTAAAAGAAAGGAAGGGGCTGCAGGATGTAGCTCAGGAGCAATGCACTCCTCCCGAGCATGCTCCAGGCTCTGGGTTCGATTCCCAGTGCTGTCGAAACAAAACAAAAAACACAAAGCCTTGGAGGACTCCACGGTTTTATCAAGGGGAAATTACTGAAAGATTTCAGGCACGTGTTTAGGGCAAGGAGTCACTTCAGGGGCTGCGGAAAGCTTGGGAAATAGCTGTGTAGTGGAAATACGTAATAAACTGGAATCGAGGTATCTAAGTTGGCCTCGGGGCTCTGACACAGAACCCTAAAGCAAATCACACATCTGGGGTTCAGTTCTCCCATTTTAAAAACAGTGCCGTATTCACAGGTTATCTTGAAAATCATTGCATTTCTGAAGTAATTGCGATAATGACCCAAACGTACTGGCTGATCTAAGTACCGAGGACTTTTTTTTATCCTTTAGTCGTCTGCAAGGTAGTCACTCACTAGCTCCATTTCCAGACGAGGAAACAAGATTAGACAAATTAACTTGTCCAAGGACCCAGGGCTAACAAGTAGTAAAGTACACCGAAAAGCTGACACTATTCAATACTGTCCCTCTGGGGAGGGGACAACTTGGCGAAAGACCTCGCTAGAAAGCAGTCTCGCGGCGGAGACTGGCTGAGCGACCAGCAGACTCACAAACACCGTGGCCTTTGCCGCTTTGCGCAGCCGCAGGTACTTTAGCCGGTACTTCTCGTTCTGGCTCTTCTTCGGGAGCTTTTTCATCCTGGCCTTGCTGGGCTGTAGCAGGGCTCGCGCTCGCGGCGAGGAGGTGACACCGCCCAGCAGGCTCATAGTCCGGCCCCAAGGCGGGGGCCCCAGGACGCGGCCCGCATTGGCTCCGAGGCCGCGAGGGGCGGAGGCGGCGGCTTTGTCTGCTGTGGGTTGGCGGAACCTGGTCTCTCGCAAACTAGCTCTCCAGGAAGTCCCCAGAGCGGACTGTAGGACCAGAATTCCTGCAACCAAACTGGGCTCCGGCGCTTGCCAGCACTTCCGCGTCTGTCTCGGAAGTGAGCCCCGCCGGAAGTTACGTAAGGACGCAGACCGCGGTAACGTCCGGGTTTGGGAGGCTAGGGAGCTTGTGGTGTTGTGGGTCGGTAGAGTCGGGAAGAAAGCGTGGGCTCGCTGAGAGCCGAGAGCGGCGGAGGGACGAGAATACTGTACTTCTGTGGGCCTCGCGGAGGATTATTGTTGCCGCAAGGCCCCACTAAATAAAACTTTACCAAACTAGCTCTTGTTCGCGCTCTTACAGGACCTAGCGTTTCGACACCGTTTTCACACTTCGTGCAGACAGACCCTGGATTGTCGGAAACACTCAAACGCCACTTTTGGGACTGCTTATTTCCTTTGCGCAAATATTTGTTATGTTGTGATCCTGCTAGGAGCTGGGTTTAGCATAGTGAATAGCAAAAAAGGCCTTGGTTCTTTGATGGTTTAGAATCCAGTAGGGAAGGTTTAGATTGAAAAAGCAGTCTTGGTAGCACAAAGTAGACCGTAAATATTTTCCTAGTGAAACCAAGTATATTTCTGTACCTAAACTTATATTTTTATAAGGACTTCATTGGAGGTTTTTATTTTTACAGTTACAAAAATGTTCCTGCAAGTTTTAGAAATTTAGAAAATATAGGAGATTTAAACAAATTCCATAGGGTTGGGATTGTATCTCATTCATACAGCACTTTGCCTGAGTTTGATACTCAGCACTGATAAGAAAGAAAGAAGAAGAGGAAATTATGGAGGTCGGATCACAGTTAAATAAAAATTTTGATTCCCAGCACCAAAAGAAAAGGAAAAACCCAAACTAAATACTCTCCCAAGCCCAAGACAACCCCCTATAAGCCCTCCAAAAACTTGGCACAAACTACTTTTAATATGTTAGCATGTGTTTATATTTTCATGTACTTTTATGCAGGTCAAACTCTACTGAATAAGTTTCTGGTTTGTTTTCTTGTTTCATTTGTCATTATCATTTTACAGTGTTAAGACTTTGAAGGCATAATTTAAAATGGCTGGTCAATACTCTAGTTATAACTTATCTTATTTTGCATAATTATTTCCATGTTGCTTGACTATTTGATCAACTGCTGTGAGTTTTTGTGTATAAAGCTTTTCCCATATTGGACTACTTAGGGGCTGCAACTGGCGCTCCAAAGAATGTGATGCTACTGAATGACTCATTTTTACTAATTTGTGTAGAATAATATTTACCTAGTGCTTATGGGCACACAATCTTTAGGAAACAATTCGAGGGAAAGACAGACAAGGAAATTGGCAATATTAATACAGTGTAATATTTTTATTTCAGAGGTAGGTTTTACTTGCTATGGGAGTACCCAGTTAGGGAACGGGGTAGGAAATAGGAAAGCTGCTTGAAGGAAATATGCCTGAGTATGCTTGCAAGGAGAGATAACAATTGACCCGGAGGAGAGCATGCTAGGCAGGCAGACAGCTTCTTCCAATGTTTAGCGTCATGAGAAGCATGGGAACTGCAGGTCATTGATTAAAGGGAAAGCTGTGTGTGGAGGGAAGCAAGAGGAGGGACAAGTTTTGAGCAGGGCTTAGGTCTTGAAAGGGCTTCTGTACCAACTGACGAGTTGGACTTTTATTGGCAATAAAAGTCGTTTATGAGTATTGATATATGAGCTTATTGCTTGTTTTTAGGCAAACATCTGAATTTGGCAGAAGCAACATAACTTTTCTACTAATTTATACGTAGAGGGGTCTAAATGGCCTATGCAAACAATTCTCCCGAGAAGTGCATAATGGGTAGCTTTAAAAAGAAATATAAAATGTAAGACAGCGTGGTATTGTGGGCTGACCATATTTTTGGAATCAGATCAGTGCTCCAGGTATAAGGTTGGGAGTTTGCTGTAAGGATGAAATGATAAATGAGGGGAAAGACTGAAGGAAGGGGCTCACTAGCACTTAGTGAGCACCTTTTTTGTGTATTTGTTTTAGTTCTAAGTGATTGCTATCCAGTGACTGGCTGTAAGGAAGGTATAGAGTCCCCTGAGGTATTAAAACATCCTTGGGCTCATTAAAAGTTATGAAGGAGCCCATGGCCCATAATCCCAGCTTTTAGTGAAATGAGTCTTTGGTTTAGATGATGAAAAGTATACCTGGATTTAGATGATGAAAAGTATACCTGGATACCTCAAGACTTCACTTATGGCACTGCATGGCACTTGCCTCTGTTTTCAAACCCCAAGAGCAGACTACAGGTGGAAGCCATCATTATCTCCTCACTCATTTGGCAGGTCACACAGGGCCTGGCAAGACTGATGACTTCCACAAAGCAAAATTGGGCAAATTTTTAGGATTTCAGTTCATACCAAAGGATTTCCAGGGATTTAACATCTATTAATTTCTCACCATGTTGCTCACTTGCTCTTTGAGGTAAGCTAAGTATATACCATAGAAGGGCCATGAGTTGAATGTAGTGAAAACCTGCCTGTATAAACAGCCTTTATAACCCTCTTTTCTTACAGAATTCCTAGACTTTATTTCTGTTTATTTTTAATACCCTTGTAAAATGTTCCAGACATTTAGTTTAGTTTAGTTCCTTGACTTGTATTCCAGGTTTCATATTTATTTCCATGTCTTAGTTATATCTTCTTACAAGTGTGGAATATATAGCTCATCTAAATCCAAGTTTGGCAATTCTGAAGTGAGTATTTTTGTGTATTACTATGTGTGGCTTGTGAAGATGGTGAGAGACTTACTTTGCACAAAATGTCTTACTCCACAGTTTCTTTCTTAACTATGGGTGTTCATCACATACTCGTTGGGTGAGATGTTTAGGTTTTGAGGGTTCTAAGCCAGCCAATAAAGTCATGAAGTCAACCACTGTGTCAATGTTGTGCTTCTGAGTGGTTGTGTCCTTCAGCACACATAAGACACTCAGCCAGCTAAAAGAGATGAGCTCAGAGATGTTGGCTCGGAGGAAAAGAAGAATCACATTGAGGTCATTGATGGGGCATCCGAGCATCTTTCTGCTGAGAAGATCAAAAGCTGGGAGCATCTCATAGATGGATAGGAGGCGTTTGTCCCACCGACATAGTCGTGTGAGGTTGTATATTATCACTGGAACCAATAGGGTGTATACTGCCACACTGGAGAGGCTAACAATCTGGAAAACAGACAGGGAGGTCAGCCTGCATGTGAACAGATCAGGGACATGGGTTTCATCATGCAGCATCCCTGTCTTGATGGAGCAACTGAATTCTTCTTGGAAGAAGATACTCAGATGGAAGTGACCAAGGTACAGGTAAGTGGCTGACGTGAAGAGGAGCAAGAGGGAGTTCTTTAGGAGGTAGGCGGCCACTAGTGAATGTGAGCGCTGCTTACATGCCAGGTACCGCTCTAGCAAGGGAAATTCAAAGTATCGTTCTTTCCGGGCCCTGGGCAGGGGAAGAAAGGAGGCAAGGTTAGGAAGAACAGTTTAGAACTACACCCTGTGAGTCATTTGGGAAAGTAACAGATCTGAATATTCAATAGGATATTCTTGGTTCACATGGAAATCTGCTGTCCTTTCACATGATTTTCCCTCCAAAACAGGTGTGGGAGTAACCTTAACTCTCCAAGTAATAAGTACAGTGTGATAAACCCAGAGAATGATCAATGAGTAGTGCATGGTCACGGAAATTTATGCCCACAAGGCAGACTAAAGTTCTAATCTGAGGAAGGGTGCTTAAGAAGCATTAGGCTTATAAATTAGCTCTACACTGGGAGGCTAAACAAGTACATTTTGATTGTAGACCTGTGTATTTCTGTGTGTGATTTTGGGTTCAGTTAATTCATTTGTATGCTAGTAGATATTTGTTGAGAGCTGTAGTGTTTAGGTACAGATAAGCTGGTCTCTAATCTGGCTTATGGGGAAAAGGTAGATAAGATATGCAAATATGAAATAAAATTAGCAGTTGATTTGTTGCTAAGTTGATGGGTACATACCATAGTAGTTATGAAAGTTAGGAGTTAGAGTAACAGTGGGTTCAAGTGTTCAGAAACATTTATAGAGAATATTGGTTGAAAACTGGGTTTCAAAAGATAAAGAAGTGCTTTTTGAGATGATATACTATGTCCATGAACATGAGACAATCTGATTTCAAAGTTTTGACCTGCTGGTGGGCCCACCCTGGGCCTATTTAAAACAGTAGCACACTCCACCTACTTTCCAGATACCTGTCCTCTGCTTTATTTTTTCTTCATAACACTTATTATATCCAAACATATATTTTCCTTATGTGTTCTGTTTACCTATTGTCTGTTTTTCCTTAAGACAAGGTAAGCATGATGTGTGCAGCTATAACTTTGTTACCTCAATCCCTGTCCCCATGATACACACTCTAATGTATCTGAAACACCCCACAGAGTGTCTAGTACCAAATAAATGAATGACTAGATAGATACATGATTTTTGCTCATGGAAAAAGGAGGAGGTGGAGAAGGTAGGGTAGAAGCTTTCTGTCATCTATTGTAGGTAGAATATTCCCTCTCCAAAATGCTTAGGACCAGAAGTGTTTCAGATTTTGAAGTTTGTTTTGTTTTGTTTTGTTTCAGATTTTGGAATATTTACATAGACTTCAAGGATGCTCAAAAAATTTGGATTTTGTATGTTTCAATTAGGGGTACTCAACATATAGTTAGAAGTTTGAAGGAACTGGGGAGTGGGGTGGCACACACTTGTAATCCCAGCCCTGGGGAGGCTGAGGCAGCATGATTGCCTTGAATTTGAGGTCAGCCTGGGCTACATAGTGAGTTCAAGGCCAACCTGCACTCCAAAGTGAGACTCTATTTCAAAATACCAAGAAAAATGCCAGGGATATAGCTCAGTGGCATAAAGGCCTGCCTGGCAAGTGCAAGGTCCTGAGTTTGATTCCTGATACCAAAAAAAAAAAAAAAAAAAAAAAAATTGGTTACATTATCAACAAAATACCAAGGAAAAAAAAGTTTGAAAGAAGTAGTTGGTGACTACCTTGAAAGCCTTGGGCAAATACTTGGGAGAATTAAGATTTTTTGATAGGCCTGGGGTGGAGGGTACTTGAGGTCTCTGAACAAGGAAATAGGGTATATGGGTGGTATTTTAGAGATTAATCCCTTTGTGGCACAGTGTGTTTATCTGAACTACAAGTAGAGTCCTTTACCCTTTGCAGAAATTACAGAAAATTCATGAAATTATGTGTGAGCGCTTTGCTGTCCTGAGAAGGATGACGAGGATATTTTTTTTTTTTTTTGTCTTTTGAGACGGGGTCTCACTATGCAGATCAGGCTGGCCTTGAACTTACTTTGTAGCTTAGGCTGGTCTCTAACTTGCAATGATCCTCCTGCCTCAGCCTCTCTAGTGCTGGGATTACAGGCATGCGCCACCACACCCGGCCAAGGAGGATAATTTAAAGATTACTCTGCATGGATGCCATCTTAATGCTCAAACAAATGCTTCAGGAAAAGTGAAGAAATAACTTACTTCTCTAGCTCATCCCAGAAGACATGTGGGTCAGAGCTCTTCTGCCGGATCTTCAGCATGTGCTGCACCAGACGGATGGAGCGGTTGTAGGATTTGTCCAGCTCACTGATGATGAATAGCAGGTCCGAGCTGAGGGCTGGCACAGCTGCACACTGCCACAGCAGCACCGGCAGGTACATGGCCACAGCCAGGCCCATCAGGGAGTAGGGGAGGGCCTGCAGGGCAAGAGCTGGCTGAGGAGGGAGTCTGGGGTGCTGCACCTTTAGGGACAGCACTGAGCAAGGGGCACACTTCTCCCTTGGTCCTGCTGTAGGGGGAAAAGTGATATGTGGAATGAGCCAACTAAGACTCTCCTGATGGCAAAGACTATAGAAAGGCCTGGTAGAGAAGAAGTTATAGATCTTCTTGCTCCCCAAATCTGTGATCTATAGTTTTTTTGGTTTATGGGCTGAATAGAGCACCAAGGAGAGGAGCAAGAGCAAAAGTGAGAGAATGAAAGTGTATGGGATGGATATAGGGGAGGGGGAAAGACAGGTAGCAATTGAGAGATTCCCCCATGCACCAGCCTAGTAGCCAGACTGAGGTCCTGGCCAACAGAGGCTATGCATCCCAGAGGATAGAAAAATCCCATTTTTTCTCTTTAGCCTTCCTTGGCTTCTCAGATATACACAGGTTTTGTTTTTTTTGTTTTTTTTTTTTTTCCTGTGCCGGTAATTGAACTCAGGACCTCACACTTGTCAGGAAGGCGCTGTGCCACTGAGCTATATCCCTAGCCTCCTGTGCACTGGTTTTTTCTCATCACTGGATTCTTGCTGATGTTGAACAATGATCTTATTTTGAAATTCTTTGGGGGTTCTTTCAGGTATGTAGATATATAAACTGACTTTTGGTTAGGAATGCATAAGCCTTATCTCTTCAGCTACATTATTAGCATCCTGAGATAAGGAACTGAGATGAGTTGAACTGTGTTTGTGGTTTCTACTCCCACTCCCAATATGTGGAAGCCTTAATCCTTAGTATCTCAGAATGAAACGATAGCTGGAAATGGTGTTGTTATAGAAATAGTTAATTTAAAATGATATGCTAGTAGATTGGGTGGGCTCCTAAACCGGTGTAACTGGTGTCCTTAAACACACACACAACGCATCATTTTACAGTTCAGTGTTGGTTTTCCTAAGGGTTGACAGGAACAGATCCAGGCCCTTCTCTTTGGCTGGTAGGTGCAGCACCCTGGGGGTTCTTCCTGTGTGCACATCTACCTCTTCATAGGGTCTGATATTTTAGGTTTGAAGTGGAGTTAGGGTTTAGAAAGCTTCCTGGTGATCTTGATGATCAGGTATTTTGACTCTCCTGATGTGAATCTGCTCAGTAATATCATGAATTTGTCACTATCCAGGCCCTACTTGAGCTGCCAGTGACAGAGACCTCTGAGCTTTCTCTATCAAGTCTCTGGTTTTGTCTGAGTCCTAGAACTGTAACACTTGGAGGCCGTATAAATTATCATCCCTAGAAAATGCTGTGAGTGACTTTTCACTAAATACTGAACTGAAAATACATATTGTCCCTATTCCCTCATAAAAGCCCACTAAGATGACAGTAAAGAACAAAAAAGGCATACTCTTCCAAAGACAGGAGAGGAGACAAGAGCAGCGAAATGTTGAAAGCTGGAAAGGAGCTGTGTGATAGAAGACAGCGCTGTGCAGACCGGGTGGGGATTTGGGATGGGAAAGCAAGCTATTTGCAACTCAGGACCAGAAAGGCTTCAGACTAGGTGAAAACTTTAGAAAATGAAAGGGTAGTTGGAACTGAAAGCAAGAAAATTGAGAAATATCTGTGAGAGACAGCCCTGCAGATCTTTTCTGGAAGGTGATATACTCCAGCAACCATTCTTTCCTTCCCTAGCCAGGGCCTTGTGGTTTACTCTGGAGACATGGAAGCAGATTAAACTCTGTGCTGAGTCCACTGAGGGCAGAGGAGCCGTGCTGAGGACGCGGCATGATGAGCACTGGTGCATCCCATGACCAAGTTCCCAGAGGCTGGCAGCCTGGCTTACTACCAGCTGCACCCTGGCCTTCCCCACAAATGAAGGACTGAGTGATTTGTTCTTAGAGAAAACCATCTAGCACAGGGAAAAGACTATCTGCCCTTTGTCTCATCAAGGTTTTTCCTAATGAATTAGATAAAAGGGATCACCTTCAATGAAGGCTACATGTCATCAAGGCCCTCCCATAGGCACAGAGCTTCCGATCAGATAAAAGCTGTCAGCCAAGGGTCAGCAGGCATTTGAAGAATGCTTGAAACATGGAAGTAAGTGGAGCAAGGGTGGGGAAGAGGGGAGAGGGAGTAGGATTCAGGCCTGTCCCCTTCCACTCAGTTGGCCTGGTAGAGTGGTTGGGTCTGCTTTACCTTGTGGGGCCAGAGAGATTTTGTCTTGTATTGGCCAGCCTCGTCCTGTTCGTGGTGAACCAGTGAGTCCCAACAGGAACTGTCCACATAAGCAGCCTGCTGCACGCTGAAGTTACTGGGAGCGAAGCAGCTCATCGGAGACCCTGGAAGAGGAGTATAGCTTTGAGACAGACCTGAGGTGGAACGGTGGAAAGGGAACCCAAGGGGCCATCATCTAAGAGATTTCAAGGGGCTGCATTCACAATTCTTTGTTAATTTTTATGTCCAGTAAGCACTATCTTCCCATGCCTTATTTCCAAACCCAGTTTTCTGGGTGTCACAGGAAGGTAGGGCATGACTTGAGAGAGCACCACCAGTTAGCCCATGCCTACAAATGCATTGACAGCATTTTAGGTATGGCGGTACTTCCTTCTAAGAGCATCCCTGGGACAGCCAGGCAGGCAGCCAGTGTGCCCCGCCCCCCCTGCACTCCTGCAGTTTGCGCCAGAAGGTTGGTGGTTTGATGGTGATGTCTCCATGCTGAGACAACTGGCATGTTTTAGATTCTAAAATGTAGAGAATTAATTGCCTGGACTTCTGAGCCCAGCTCAAGCAAAAGAGCAGGTAAGTGGTGCTGAAAGAAGGCAGGCTTGGAGGAAGGTCTCTGCCTTTTTTGCTTTTCCATCATTCTCCAAAAAGGGGCAGAGCTAGGAACCAATACTTTTCCCCCTCTTGTGGGTGAATGTGGAAGCAGTCGATGGTTGATGTGTCTCGCTGGGAAATGTACCAAGCTAAAAGGGAAGAGGACTAAGAGATGGAGGGAGGGGAGGAGAGAGGAAGAGGAGGAAGAAGAGAATTAAGATGTGTTATGTACTCATACCACAAGGAATGTAATCATGATGTATTATCAACGTTACTAGTAAAAAAATAGAAACTAAGAAAAAAAAAAGGATGAAAACCAAAGGTCCCAGTTCTTAGAAAGTTCACATTCTCTTTTATAGAGGTAGTGGATTTGCTGCATTTATCTAGCACCTAAAACACAACATATGTGTGTATATCAATGTTTGTGGCAGGAATTTGTGGATAGGAAGCTGTGGATTTATCCAGCTTCTATTAATAAGGCTGTATCAGGCACTTCATGTATGTTCTCAAATTAGTAACCTTGGAGGTGGAGGTGGGAATAAGGCTCAGAGATGATGAGAGACTTGTTAGCCGTGTGACTAAGACAAAGATGCCTCAGGTCCAGAAAAGATGCTAGGGCCCCACTCTGTCTTACCTATAGGAAAACCAGAATGAAAGGTTCGTTATTGAAGTGACGCAAAATATATGAAATTGACATGACAGCTAGTTACTTTTTTTTTGGTCTTTTTGAGACAGGGTCTCACTATGCAGTTCAGGCTGGCCTTGAACTTGAGCTTACTTTGTACCATAGGCTGGTTTTGAACTTGCAACAATCCTCCTGCCTCAGGCTCACAAGTGCCTGAATTACAGGTATGAGCCACCACACCCTGCCTCAGCTAGTTACTTTTTTATTGTAAAATTTTGGAGGTGATTTAAAAACCATTTTGGCACCTCTATTTTGCTGATGCCTAAACTCATACACAGGTTGCCCCTTGAATAATTTGGCCAAGCATCAGGAAATCTTGTTAGTGTAGAAGCTGTCTTACTCCTGAGTCTGTGCAAGCAGTGCAGTAAAGTGAGGTCTTAGAAGCAACTTACCAGAGGAGAACTCCTGGGCGAATGCCAGGGACATCAGCAACAAGGGAAAGCCTACAGCCACGAACTTGACCATCCTGTCCAGGGGCAGTTCCAGGCGCAGGCCTTTGAGGCGGGAGCCCCTGCGGTCGGGCAGCAGAGCATCAGAGAGCATGTACTCTGCGGCAGTGTGTGCGAGCGACATGATGCTGCCGAGCTTGGGGCTGCAGAGGTGGCAGGAGGTGTCCCGGGATGGTGGGGTGAAGAGATGAGAGCTTCAGGCAGACAGTGCTGCAGCCAAAGCCTTACGGACATCTGTGCTAGGAGCAGGCGGTGGTTCTCTAAATAACTGCCCAGAACCTGAGCCAGGCACCCTGGTAATTAGTGGGTCCTTGCTGGGGGAGGGTCGGGCTTCATGTGTGGCTGGTGCCAGGCTGCCCTCTTTGTATTGATGAAATCCATGGCTTTATGCTGCCCTCTCATTAATAAAGTATTTTCAGCAGGGTGGTGCAGAGAAGGAGGGCTGTGGGGTCAGGCTCCCCGTGTAATTGATGTGGAATTTGGGTGGGGATTGCTTAAAAGTGTTGAGGCCCTTCATTTTGTGGTCTGGGGTGGGAACGGAGCCCCCTGGACTCAGCTCACACTGCTCACTCTACAGAGTGTGCTTGTTCCGTCTCTTTCCCAGAAACTGCTCTGTATTTGATGTTAAATTTTCTGTTCTGATTCTGGTTTTCTTCCCAAACATTTCAACATATTTATAAATTTCCATTTTTTTTTTTTAGCCCCACCAATTCCCTAGAAATCTGGGGACTGTGCTCACTTTTTCATTGTATGATTTCCGGCAAGTTGCTGTGTCTGTTTTCTCATCTCTCAGGTGGTGTTATGTTAGGGTCTCAGGGACTGTGGGATTGAGTATTGTATGTGAAAGTGCTCTTGGGCTGTAAAGTGCAGAGCAAGTACTGTGGTTTAGATAAGTGTCCCCTAAAGGGTCCTGTGTTGATGGCTCAGTCTCCAGCCTGTGGTGCTATTGGGAGGTGGCAGAATCCAGTGGAAGGAAGTTAGTTCCCTGGGGAGCGTGCCTTCAAAGCGGGTATTGGGACCCCAATCTATACTCTCTTTTTTCAGTACTGGATTTTGAACCCAGGACCTTTGCACTGACCTACATCCCTAACCCTTTTTAATTTTGAGTTAAGGCCTTGCTAAGTTGCCTAGGCTGGGCTCAAAGTTGTGATCAACCTCCATGGTCTTTCTCTTTTGCATCCTGGTGCCATGAAGCGAGCAGCTTCTTCTGCCATGTGATGTGCTGTGCTGCTACAGGCCCAAAGCAATAGGGCCCAGTGACCATGGACTGAAATCACGGGCCAAAATAAGTATCTTCTCTGATTAAGTCGATCATGTCTGGCATTTTGTCACCACGATGGAAAGTGTAACACAAATATCTGTTCTTCAAATTGGTGGGTTGGATGAGAGAATAGGGCATTCTTGTCATAGGTATTGTCTTTACATTTGTTATTAGATGTCCTTAACTGGCCTACATGCTAGTTCCCTTTGGCTGTATCCTTCCCATGAGGCAAGGAGTCATAGGCCTAAGGGACGTGCCCATTTTATACCTGCACAGACCCTGTGCAGTGTGGGACCACCCTTGTGGCACAGAAGACTATGGAATTCCTGCCCACGTGGCTTTAGCCTGCTTCTGGGACCTGTGTGGGCCATTTCCTTAGGTATATCCTCAAGACTGTGCTGCTGGGCTACACTCCCAGGTCTTAGGGTACTCAGATGTAGGGGTTTGGGATGGAATTTAGAAGCCCTGGGGTATCTGCGTACAACTTAGCTGGAGTTGTTTACTGTGTGCAAATTAGCTGGGTTCGGAAGAAAAGACTCTTGGGTTGGGAGCCTGGTAAAACATAAAGATTTTAAATTTCAATCCGGTATTCCTGACAAATGGCAAATAAATACATTAGAAAATGTTCAACATCATTAGTCGTTTGAGAAATGCAAATTAAAACAAACAACATTGAGATTCCATCTCACCCCAGTAAGAATGGCTAGTATTAAGAAATCAACCAATAACAAATGCTGGTGAGGCTGTGGAGAAATAGGAATCCTTCTCCACTGCTGGTGGGAATGCAGACTGGTGAAACCACTATGGAAATCAGTTTGGAGATTCCTCCAAAAGCTAGGTCTAGAGGTCCCATTCAACCCAGCTATCCCCCTGCTGGGTATTTTCCCAGAAGAACTAAAAACATCATATCACAGTGATATATGTGCACCTATGTTCATAGCAGCACAATTTGTAATTGCTAAATTATGGAAGCAACCCAAATGTCCATCCACTGAGGACTGGATAAAAAAATTGTGGTACTTTTATATAATGGAATATTAGTCAGCTATAAAGAAAGATAAACTGGAGGCTTTTATAGATAAATGGTCACAACTAGAGACCATACTCATAAGTGAAATAAATCAGACCTGCATGTGTAAGCACCGCACTGTCTCACTAGCGTAAGACCTGAAAGAGTTAATAAAAACTAGGAGGTACAATAGACATTGTGAAAGGAAAGGAAAATGCTCAAAAGTAAAGGGCAACAGGGGTGTAGGAAAAGAGAAGGGAAAGAAGGGGAAATTATGTGTGTATGTATAGACAGGATAGCTAACATAGTTGAACTACTGTCTTGTATTGCTTTACTGAAAGAAACAAGTTAATGATTACTTGCTTGATCATTAGTGCATATCTCTATTAGTTTTCCTGAGAAACCACCTTGAAGATATCAATATGTGATACAACAAGCATTGTTAATTTCCTACCACTTTGTTTGTAACTCTGTATTGTTTGTATTGTTCTTTTGCTATTTTGTAAATGTTTGTCTGTTTGTTTGTGTGTTTTCCTTCTTTTATTTTTTTTTTTTTAAATCTGGTATTTCTGA
Source organism: Chinchilla lanigera (assembly GCF_000276665.1). Lineage (NCBI taxonomy): Eukaryota > Metazoa > Chordata > Mammalia > Rodentia > Chinchillidae > Chinchilla > Chinchilla lanigera. The sequence continues at coordinate 25,673,672 of NW_004955412.1, read as the reverse complement.
TCATTATGGTTGTGTGTGTGTGTGTGTGTGTGTGTGTGTAGGTAGGTAGGCAGATAGAACATATTTTATACAACAGTTTGTTAGCTTGGTTTATAACTTCATTTTTTAGACACATGGTATGTGGGTCTCTGTATTGGAACTTTTTAAAAACGGGCCCACACATGTTTGGCCTGAGTCTGCTTCTCCTCGTCCCACAGGACAGAGGACAGCTCTGATTTGCGTCTGCCTCCTGTGAGCTATCTGGAGTGACCCAGGCGTGGGAACATCAGAACAGTTATTTATTTCTATTTTCCATTGCCCTCTCCAGATTCTCATTTTGCTCTGTTTTAATTATGTGTGTTTCTCCCAGATGCTTATTTTTGGTTTGAATGCATATAAATTCTTTTGCTTCTTAAAAATATTTACATATTTTTGAAGCCTAATATAATACATTAAAATGCATAATGCATGCAGGTCGCTAGATTTTTACCTCATCAGGAACAGAACATTATCAGCACCCCAGAAACCACCTCTGTGCTTCTTTCTAATAACTTTTATTTCCCAAAAGGTGATTATTATCCTAACTTTAAATAGCATAGATTGGTTTTACATTTTCAATACATTATAAAAACGGGATCATCTATATATAGTCTTTTGTGTCTGGCTTCTTTTGCTCTACATTGTATTTATAAGAATCATAATTTTGTTGCCTGTTTTTGTAATTTGTACACATGGAATTATACGTACTTTTTGTGTCCGGATTCTCTGTTAAAGTATTTTTGAGATCTAGCCACACTGTTATACATGTTAGAAATCCATTATATAAAAAAATGCATAAAATTTAAGGCTTAACACAACAGGAAAAGCCATTGCTCATCCCAAAGATTCTGTAGAGTGGAAATTTAGGAACTTAGCTGTGTTGTTCTGGCTCAGGGCCTGTCCTGAGTTTATAGTCAAGGTGGACATTGAGGCTGCAGATATCCAGAGGCATGCGTGGACTCACTGGGTGGCTGTTGGCTGGGAGCCTCAGTTACTTGTTGAATGCTTGGGGTGGGTCTCTTACAGGGTAACATGACACCTGGTTTTCCCAGAACAGCTGATCTAAGGGAGCCAGCAGGAGGAAACCACAGTGCCTTTTATGATCTAATGTTTGAAGTTGGAACTGCTGTTTCTGATTTTTGTAATTCACTAGAAGAAAGTCATTAAGTTCAACCAGTATCCAAAGGGAGGTGAATTAGGCTGTACATGTTGAAGGAATGTCAAGTAATCTAATGTACTGTTTTAATTTACTATATTAGATAAGTGAATTTTTTGAGGAGATTCTCCACTATTAAATCCAAATGTCAAATTTATTGGCATAATTAAAAATATATGGCACAGTTGAATTTTACCTACAGTGAATACCTATCATCTTCTGTCAATAGCATTTTACTGAGTTTACTTTTTAATTCATGAATCTATCTACCCATCCCTTCCTCCACCTACCAATCTTTTTAAAAGATGCATTTCAGGGCTGGGGATATAGCTCAGTGGCATAAGTGCCTTCTGGCAAGTGCAAGGTTGTGAGTTTGATCCCCGGTACTGCAAAAAAAAAAAAAAAAAAAAGATGCATTTCAAAGTAAGCCACAGACATTAATATTCTTCTCCCTAAATACTTTAGCATGCACCTCATTAATTATACTGTAGCTCAATATGTATTGAATTTTTTCCCTTAGAGGTGAAATTTACATAAATTCCGCTACACAAAGTTTAAATGTGTACACATGGAGTCTGACAAATGCATACACTTGTGTAATCCATACACCATTAAGGTTAGAATATTATCATTCCAGAAAATTACATTCAGTTCTTTTTTTTTTTTTTTGGTTTTTCTCCAGTACCGGGAACTGAACTCACGACCTTGCACTTGCCAGGCAGGCGCTTTTGCCGCTGAGCTAAATCCCCAGCCCCACATTCAGTTCTTCTTTTTTGGACATATTGATTTTCTGGTGAAAATCTCCATACTTTCATCTAATTCACCCATCTTTTACTTTCTTACTCATTAATCAAAGTTCTTCTAAAATTCCTATCACTAACTCCATAATGTAGGAAATTTATGTATCTTTTCTGCTGTCTGCTTTTTGTCTTCATTATTGGTCATTGCTATAGTTTGTATCTGGACTATATCTCTCAAAGTCCAATGTGTTCAAAGTCTTGGTCCCCAGCCTTGAGCTATTAAGAGGTTGTAGAAACTTTAAAGCAGGGCCCTAGCATAATCGTAGCTACTCTGGAGGCTGAGGCAGGAGGATTGCAAAATTTAAGCCTGCCCTGGGCAACTTAATAAGACCTTATCTCAAAATAAGAATTATAAAGGGTTGGTGATACAGCTAGGGACTCCCTCGCATCAATCTCCAGTAAGTATCACAAAGAACAAAAATAAATAATAAAAAAGATGGGGCCTTATATAAGAGATCTTAGGTGATTGGGAGTAACTTTGAAAAGGATAATGAGACTCTGACCCATACCTCTACTCCATTTTTGCTATCAGGTTTGATGAGATAAAGTTTTGCTCTGTCACAAGTTTCTCCCATGATGCACTGCCTCACCATAGGCCCAAAGCAATGGGGCCAATTGAACATGGACTGAGACCTCCAAAACTATGAGCCAAATGAACTTTTTTTCTTGTTAAGTTGATTATTCTAAATTTTTGTTCTAGTAACTAAATACTGGCTGACTTAGTCATATGACCTTTCTCTTTGCATTTCTAGTAATTTTGCACTATTTGCTGGACAGTGTATAAAAACCCTCCGAAAACCACAGATGCTCTACCTAAGGCTACCTTTCAGCAAATGTGGCTCTTGTTTCTATTTTTAGGGCTCTAGGATGAGGCACTGGTCACAATCCAGTCAGGGGTAATCCTGGCTGGACCTGTTTTGGGGTTTTGTTAAGATTCAGTCTACATTTAGCTTTTCCTGTTCTAAAGCTTGATCTTTCTAGGTTTTGGTTAAAAGCTCATTGGTTTTCTGTTTCATAACCCGTGAAAGATTGTGAGAGGTTCTGTTATTGTCCTCAGAAGAGGTCTGTTTAATTCTTTAGGGTTCTACCTCAGGTAGCTTCAAAGTATGGTAAATGTTTTGGAGGGGAGACAGGCTCTGTGAGTTTCTATTGGTGAGCTTAATACTGGGCCCTCCTTCTGGAGTGTCTTTGTTCCCTAAGCACCACAGAGTGTAGGAGATTTCACTCTGTGTGCTAGAAGGATTTTTTTTTTCCGGTACCGGGAATTGAACTCATGACCTCATGCTTGCCAGGCAGGTGCTGTGCCGCTGAGCTAAATCCCTAGCCCTTATAGAAGGTTTGTTCTGGTTCTCAGTCCTCCTAACTCCAGTATGCAGGAAACGTCCAGTGGGGAACGACAGCTGTATGTTTGAAGTTCCTTGAGTTTCCAACTGCCACTCCACCCAGGTATCACTCATGAGAAACTTTCTTGGCTCATTTTCCCCCAGTGGAGGCTGTCTTCTTGAACCAAGGCCAATGGCCAGTTGGTGCCCAGAGCAGAAGATTCTTCTAGGGTAACAACTCCTGGAGGTTTTCTCATAAAGATTCTATTCACCTCAGGACTTCTCTTCATATTGTCCTTATTTCTTCCATAGCTTTCTAATATCCACAAGACAGTTTTTGTAACTAATATAGCCTTTTCTGTCTGTTGCCTTGGGAGCATTCATCTGCCACAGCATATTATACTTTACTAAAAAATCTGTGCATTACAATTTTAACATACCTAAGTGATGTTCTATTTTATGTCTCGTCCTTTTTTATACTTAAAAACAACCCTCAGCCTTGTCCCTCTAAAGTCAATCCATGTTGCTCAGGTCCATTTGCTCACCACTCCCAAACCGACCACAGGAGGCTATGTTTGGTGCAAAGGAAAGCTTTACTGAAGCCTTGTCTGAGGAGATGGAGGACCGCATATTGACAGAAATCACCATCTTACAGTGTTCAGGTGTACAAAGCCCCCCTTTTTTTTAGTACGGAACAGAGGGCCAAAGGAATACAGTAAAGCAATAGACAACCCCAAGCTCTTGTCATCCCTCCCGGCCACCTTCTGCTCCTTCCCTTCCTTATAACCATTCACCTGGGCTGAGGAGAGAAGGGTGCTGCCATTATGCCCTCAGCCTGAGGAAGTCTGAAAATATGGCTTGTCTCCAAAGGAAAAATCCTAACTGTTAAAGTTTTATTTTGCCCTGCTGGTTACACTGTTATGTCCACAGCTAGTCTGTAGCTCCTACTGCTACAACACAGTTTGTTTTACCTGCTCACTTGTCTGTTGATGGACACTCATTTTGTTTCTGCTCAGTGTACCAGAAACAGCATACATCTCCCCTTGTGGTCTCACATGAGAATTCATCTAGAACTTCTAGATCTTATAGGGCTACTGGTCTGAAGTAGTATTTCATTATTTTTAATTTGTGTTTCTCTTGATAACTAATACATTTGGGTGTATGTTCAACTATTTCTGTGTCACAAATTACTTTAACACTTAACAGCTTTCAACAGTGAGCATATATTATTTCCCAGTTTCTGCAGGTCATGAGTTTGGTGGGAGCTTTGCTGGGGTGCTCTGGCTCCAAGTTGTTCACTAGGTCACATCCCAGAGATTGGCTGTGTTCATCTGAGGGCATAACTGGGGCTGGAAAATTCACATCCTGGATGTCTGCCTTACAGGGCTCTTGAAAGGAGGCCTCCGTATGGCAGGAAGACTAACTTCTTGCCACACCATGGCCCTTCCATTAGGGCTGATTGAGTGTTCTCACTATACAGCACCTGACTTTTTGGTGAGCAGTTCAGAGAGAACAAGGCAGAAGCAGGAACGCATCAGATACATAGAAAAATCCCACAGTTGCTGCTGAAGTCTTTGGAGTTGCCCTGTGTGAAGCTGATGAGGAGGATGCTAGACAGAAAAGGTGAAGGATGCAAGGATTATTAGTTTAGTGACTGCAAAATGGAATTAAGCCAAGAAGAATATTTTGGAGGCATGGTTGCACAGACCTGTAATTCTAGCTACATGGAAAGCTGAGACAGGTGGATCTCAAGTTTGAGACCAGCCCGGGAAACTTAGAGAGACCTTGTCTCAAAAATAAAGGACTGGGGAGGTAGCTCAGTGATAGGGCACTTGCCCAGTATGCATGAAGCCCTGGGTTCTATCCCAAGTACTGCAAAAAGAAAAAAAAAAAAAACTGTTATGATTGATACATTGTGTCAACTTGGGGAGCTTGGAGGTTTGGCTAAGTGACTCAGCAGTTCTGCATCTTGAGGTGAAAAGGACATGCCCTTCCTGCCCTAGGATGTTGTTCATTGTGTCAATTTGAGAAGTTTAGAAAGTTAACTATGTGGCTCAGCAGGGAGCCAGGGTCCATCCTTTGTATTCATCCTGAGCCTGTGCAAGAGGAAGGGATGGAGATTGTGTGAGTGCTACACGCCCCCGGGTGGGGGTAGCCTACTTACAATATAAGGGAGGGAAAGAGGCTTGTTCTCACCCCATTTTAGTTCTTGTTATTTTTGCTGTTTTCCACTGCCATGAATCTTTGCCCTCTGCCGTGGGCCACTCTGCCTTGGAGCCAGCCAACTATAGACTGAAACCTCCAAGTATAGACTGAAACTGTAAGCTAAATAAATCTTTCCTTCCTTAATTTTGGGTGTCAGGTTTTTTGTCTCAGCAACGAGAGAAAAGTAACCAAGACAGAGTCGTCGAATCAATATCGTACAGGCTACTGCTCAAGAGAAGTGATGGCTGCAGAATGACTCATAGTGGAATAGCTTTCATATAAGGCACAATGTTTACTGTTGAACTAATCAACCTCGTTGTAGATATTACAACTACCAGTGGGAAACTGACTTGATGAAGTGTGATGACAGCAATTGTTGGTCAGCATGCAATACTTGACCATGACAGATACAAGGAAGGAGCAGAGCTGTGACAAATGTCCTCAACAAAAAGTTGTGCTCTTCTCCAACACAAATGTCCTAGTCACTTTCTTGTCACTGGAAAAAAAAATATCCAACACCCACAACTTAAAGAGAAGAGGTTATTTTGGCTCCGAGTTTTTAGAACATTCAGTCCACAGTCAGCTGGGTCCAAGAACAGAAACACCATGGTAGCCAGGAAGCAGGGAGAGAAGGGAGCAGTCAGGGACAAACACACACACTTGCAGCTCTACCCCTCAGGGACCCACCTCCCCCCAGGTCCCGCAGCCTAAAAGAACATTCAGCTCCTGTACTCATCAATGAATGAATCCACCGATGTATATAGCACCTCCATGATCCACTCAACTTCCACACCCATGAGAAATTTTGAGGACATTTTAATCTAAGCCACAGCACTAAACTTCATCAGAATTTTCAGGGTAGTTATAGAACAGGTGCAGAGTTCCTCAAATGATGAATTTCTGATGAAGAGTACATGGGGGTACGGAGCTGATAGTTAAGACCCAAAGAGTGATTAAGACCAGGTTTCCCACTGTGGTGCTTGATAGAAGCTGAGAAGAGAAGGAGCTAGAATCCTGGCTGGCTTGTTCCCTGAGAATGAACTCCATCCCTATCATTTTCTGCCTCTGTTCTCCTACAGATATGAAGCCTGTGATAAGGCCAGGTATGAGCATCACTGCACTGACTGTTTCCCAGGTTTTATACATCTCACTACTGCTAATGTTTTCCAGGAGTCAAGCTAGCCAGGGGTTGTTCCAGAGATTTGGGTGGTTAGAGGAAATGGGCAATACCTAGAGTTTTTACTGTTTGCAGTATTTTCACCTTTCATATGCTGTATTTCTTGGTTTTGTGCATATATTTTGCTTTTGTAACCTAATATTCTTTCTTATACAGGCAATCCTACAACACTCTCTAGAATGTGATAATGTAAATAAAGTGAACATTATCCCAGATCTAGAAAGTATAGTATTGTTATAGTTATTACACTTACTGAGTGACAAGTCATGTCCTCATGTATCAAATGAAGAATAAAAATTACTCCCAAGACATATTGTAAGCATAAAATAGGATAATATGCCTGAACATATTTTTTTCAAATGTTCAGTTGCCATAGATATGTAAGTTGTCCTTAAGTGTATAGAAGTCTTCCTTGGTTCTTGCTGTACTTGAAGCTCTGTGACCCGACACAGCAGGCATCCTATAACTTCAGGGAGGTTATGCACACACACACATATACACTCACACACACAGAAAGAAGTACAATCTGTGCCTGGACAGATCATGCATATCAATATTTTTTTATTTTTTGCATATCAATATTGATGGTGCCTGGCTAACATAATTTTGGTGCACAGAGATGTAACAGGAGAACATGAAGAAACTGTCCCATGTACCAGGTATATGATATGGCTGTAATGCCACCAAAGAAGGGGGAAAAGAGTAAAGAACAAAGAATTGTACAAACTCACAAAAACACATATGTTATTCCAGTTATAGGTGTATAAAATTATATAAACCTGGAGGGCACAGGTGTAGAAAATATAAGAAAATATGAACAGAAGTAGGATATAGCATTTTTTGTAACTGTGTTAATAAGTAGGTTATCGTTGCGTAAGAAACTGGATCCAACAAGTTGGTGGTCGGGCTCAAACCCTGAAAAGGCAGGACCTGGGAGTCCAGAGAGGCACAGTGTTCCACTGAGGAAGATTCAGATTATATCAGGTGAGTGTTTTATAGCTTAGAAAATATTGGGCAAGTTATCCTCAGAATATAGATTGTCCTCATAAAGTAAAAAACTAAGGGAAAAAGAAAGATGAGATCTATTATTATTCCCGTGCTCACAAAAGCTCAGAAAAGTCAGACTAGGTCAGAGTTAAAAGTAGGTGGAATGAGAACTATTAAGGAACAGGATCTCTCCCCTGAGTGTCATTTCATTTTATTGTGCAAGGCTAGGGATCCATTTGTGTGTCTTTTATATTAAGGTCGCGAGAAATCTGTCTGTCCTTTACTTTCTCTTTTCATGTCACATTTCCCTCCTTAAATATCTCAAGCACTCTTGTTGCTTCTCTATTTTTATATTGTTAAGCTTTGATTCTCAAAGCACTATTTATTGGTTTTCCACTTTTAGAATCAGTCTTGGTCAAGGCAGAAAGGCTTGCAGTTTATGGTAATTATATGTTGAAACCCAAGAGGAGTATGTAAATATTTTGAGACATTTGAAATGAAAAGGCAGGTTAAAGTTCGGCCTTTAAAAGTAGTTGCTTCTAAAACTACAATTCTGAGAAGAAAATGCTGGTATAAATTTTCATAACCTGGGATTTGGCAGTGGGTCCTTAAATTTGACAACAAAAGCATAAACAACAAAACTAAAAATAGATAAATTGGCTATTTCTCCCAGGAAAATATGTAAATTGCAAATAAGTATATGAAAAGATGCACAATATCATTAGATATCATAAGAGTATAAGTTAAACTCAAAATGAGACACAACTTCATATCCTGTGGGATGGCTATAATAAAAAAAGATAGGCAATAACATAAGTTGGTGAGGACATGGAGAAACTGGAGCACTTAGACTCTAAAGAAGTATAGATTTACTGAGATGTGATACAATTAATTCATTTAGAGCGTACAACCCAGTGGTTTTTGACATTCACAGAGTTGCAACCATCACCATAATCAACTTTAGAGCATTTTCATCATCCAAGAAACTCCAAACCATTAGCAATCAGTCCCAATGTCTCCACTACACACCTGTTCACTTTCTCTTGCTCTCTGGCTCTGGAAAATCACTTATTTACTGTCTGTCTCTGTATATGTCCTGCTCTGGGCTTCCTTCCCTCCAATTCAACCATAATTACATATCCTTTGATCAACATCTCCTATTTCCTCTCCACCCTAAGCACCCAATCCCAAATAACTTCTGGTCTACTCTGTCCTTTTATGAGATCAGCTCTTTCAGGTTCCACATATGAATGAGGATTATGTGGTATTTGTCTTTATTGGACCTGGTTTATTTCATTTAATGTAATATCGTCCAACTTCATGTTGTCACAAATGCCAGGCTTTTGTTATTTTTTATGACTGAGTAATATTCTACTGTATATATACCATATTTTCTTTATCCATTTATTTACTATAAATACCTAGGTTGATTCCATGTCTTGGATTTGTGAATAATGCTGCAGTAACTATGCAGATGTCCCTTTATCATGCTGATTTAATTTTCTTCAGGTGTGTACCCAGTAGTTGGACTGCTGGATCGTATGGTAGTTCTATTTTTAATATTTTAAGCAACCTTCCTACTGTGTTCTGTAATGGCCATTACTACTTTACATTCCTGCCAAGAGTGTGTAAGGATGGAATTCTCATACATTGCTGGTGGGAATATAAAATGGTCCAGACACTAGAAAATTTGGCAGTTACTCTACAAGTTTAACATAGTGACACTATGTGACCTAAAATAAAACACAGTAATAAGGTATGGCTCTACTATTATAAACACTTAAAATTACAAAAGCAATATTTGCATGTGTAAAAATGATAAAATGTAGATGAGAAAAAGTGAGAAGTGAAAAGTACCATTCCTCTTCTCTCCATTGATTATCATTCTTAACTACTTAATGTCTGTCCATCCGCAAGTTTTCCTATGGATTTACATGTTTTTTCTCCCTAAATTGAGATCATTTATACACATTGCTTATAATTCTTTTTTAGCGTTGCATATTTAAATACATGGTTTCATTTGACTTCATCTTTTCCCTCATACTCATTCATCAATAATACCTGCCCAAACTGTTCCTGCTTAAGCAGAGGAGTCTCTAAGCTTTAGGTTGCAATAATAAAGACAGGAAAATCCACATTGCTATATATCTTAAATTATGCTGCCATAAATGGACTATTTATTCATAATCCCAATTCTTTTAGTGTTAATATCTTCATGTGAAGACAGGAGTTTTCAAGTGCAGAGAGAGGTTAAGCATGTTTACCACCATGTCATTCACCTAGGAAGAGAAGAGCCAGGATTTGTACTGAGATCGGTCAGATTCCAAAGTTTATTGTCTGAATACTTACGGGGACCGTGTGACCCATTGTTCATCTAGGATATATGTGAGAGCAAAAGGGCAGGTGAGGTGTTTCTGGAGCAATGTCAGCCAAAATGGCAGAGTAGGGAACTCCAGAAGTCCTCCAGGCATTCATCCGTTGATGGGCATACGGGCTGTTCCCAAGATTTAGCTGTTATAAACTGCGCTGCTATAAACATGGGTGTGCATACAACACTGTGGTATGACGGATAAAAAAAGTGGTATCTATAAACAATGGAGTACTACTGTGCCGTAAAGAAGAATAAATGAGACATTTTTAGGTTAATGGATGCATCTTGAGACCATAGTTTAGTGAGCCTTGAAATAAATCAGACACACAAGTTTAAATATCTCATTGTTTCTCTTGTCTGAGAAGCCCAAGGGTAAATAAGGAGCAAAAGGGAGGATGGATATTGGAACACAGAGAGAGCTTGCTTAAATGAGAAGGGGAACAAAGGAGGGAAGAGGGGGAAGGAAAGGAAGGAAAAAGGGATTAAAAAAAGAATGGAAGGAAAAAATTGGAAACAAAGTTTTTGTAAATGGAGAGGGAATGAAGCATTGCAGGGAGGGCAGAGGAATGGGAAAAAAATGCATGAATGTACATAAATTATGTACAAGTGCAAATTCTCCATGATTAATGTGATCATTATGTGTGGCAATCATATGCTACTACTAATAAAAAAAATATATATATTCTATATTTGTTTTATATATGTATATATAACAAAAAAAGTCCTCCTACCCACAAAAGCAACACACAAATTGGCAAAAACTTTTAGAATCAACTTGCTTAGAACTTTGGGTACTAATAAAAACCTTCGAGCAACCAGGGGAACACATAATTAAGGAGCACAAGCTGAATCTCAGTGAGAGCTCTGTGGCATTTTAACTTATTCTGGATGCCTCTGCTCTGAGATTGTTGGCAGCAGTCTTGAAGACAGCAGCCCACATTCCTGGCATAAGTGCTCGGTATGGAGGGAGCATAACAGCACTTAGTCTCAGAAAAATTGAAGTTTCTTAACTGTAGAAATTGAAGCTTAGCGTGATTTTTTCCTTCTCCAGGTTACAGCTTTATTTTGTCATGTTTACATTTTCCTCTCCTTAATGACTGCCACAAGCGTATCACTTCTGTTCCTTCATACACTTCTGTCAAAAATTTCTTTAAAAATATACATTTAATTGACACATGGTACTTATACATATTTATGAGGTTCGGTACAGCATTTTAATACATAAATACAATGTGTAATGATCAGATTAGGGTAGGTGGTGTATCTATTACCTTGGATATATTTCTTTGTATTGGGAACATTCAAAATCCTCTCTATTCATTATTAAAAACATTTAATTAATTGTTGTAAGCTATAGTTATTCTTTTGTGCTATAAAACATTAGAAGTTATTATTCCTAAGCAGTTGTGACCTAGTACCCATTAACAACATAATTTTTTTGAAACAAGGTCATGCTATGTAATTCAGGCTGTGTGTGGCCCAGGCTGGTCTGGAACTTACCGAGCTTCTCCTGCCTCAGCCTCCAGAGTACTGGGATTATGACTGTATGCCACTAAGCCTGGCAACAACATGAGTTTTGATATCCCTATTCATGGTGAAATGGTCACTACAATTAAACATTAAACAATATGGTCACTACAATTAAACAATTAAACATTCATCATTTTATAGGTTGTTTTTCTGGTAGGAACACTAAATTTCACTCAGTGAAATTTCCAGTACATGATATACTGTTGTTAACTGTAGTCCTCATGCTATACATTAGTCCTCTAGCTTTGTTAACCTTAGATCATTACGACTTTGTAGCTTCTGACCCACTGGTCTCCACTGTTCTATTCTGTGTGTACTCAACTTTTCCTCTGTAGAATCCACAGATAAGGGAGGTCATATGTATGTTTTTATTTCCATATCTGGCTTATTTCACTTACCATAGTGTTCTCCAGGTTCACCTTCATATTGTTGCAAATGGCAGATTTCCTTTTTGAAAGCTAATTAATATTCTTCTGTGTGTGTATTCTATAGTGTATATAATTTATCCAATTATCTATAGAAATTGAAGAAAATGAAGGCTGCTTGTTTTGGCCTCCCTGGTGGCTCTCTGAAAGAAGCTGACAGGGCTGGCTGAGAACTCACAGGGCACAGGTGGCTTTGTGGGGTGTGGGATAGGAGGAGGGGGCGCTTGTTCAAGGTAAATTATTTAAAGGCAAATGTATTAGTTTCAGCCTGAAGCAAGAGATAACAACTGGGGCAAACAATAGGTTAACGGAAAGCCCGGACAATGCGGTGCTTTGGGAAATAAGGACATTGGAAACTTCCTCTGTATTCCTGGAAAAGTAGGCGACAACAAATGCCCAAGGGGGGACACTCCTCAGAAGAGACCTGAAAAGGCTCTGCACTCTCACTTTTGACTGACCTTCAGGTGGTGTTATTTATAATATCATAGAAGTGGGAACAGTACAGATGGCCACTAACTGATGAATGGATAAATAAAATAGGGTGCATCATACAGTGAAATATTCAGCTATGAAGGTGCTGGGGGTTTAGCTCAGCGCCACAGTGCTTGCCTGGCAAGCACAAGGTCGTGAGTTTGATTCCTGGTACCAAAAAAAAAAAAAAAAAATTCAGCTATGGAAAGGAATGAGGTATTGACACATGCCACAACATGGTTGAATCCTGAAGACATGCTGTGTAAGAGAAGCCAGACATAAGAGGCCCTACAAAGCCTAAATCTATTCAGGTGAAACATCCACAATAGGTACATCTGTAAAAGACAGAAAGGAGTCTAGTTGTTGCCTGGAGCTGGTGGTAGAAGAGGATAGAAAATGATACTTAACAAGTGTAACTTCTTCCTGGGGGTGGTGGAATGTTCTGGAAGTAAATAGTATCAATGGTTGCTCAGCCCTGTGAGTGAACTAAAGCTGTGCATGGAAGCCTAAAAATGCTTAAAATGGTGAATTTTATATTCTGTGAATTTTAGAGTGGTAAGAATAAAAATAAAATACTTGAAAAAAAAAACAGCGAAAGGGTGCTCTAATTTTCAAATGAAGACTTCAGGCCAACAGGGTCTGTAGTGACGTTGGCTCCGAGGAAGTTTCTTTGTGGTTGCATCATCCAGACAGGAATCCTCCAAAGTTTTGAGAGAAAAGTCAACTTTTAATGAATCCCCAAGATCTTGTTTCCTCATCAGTCTCAAGGGGAGTCTGCCGTATGGGGCCTATTTGAAGTCTGTCATAATGAATTGTTTTTCCCCACTTGTAACTTTTGCGCAGTGGGACTGAGGACAAGGATTAGGGCTTATTAATGAGTCTGAAAGATGTAGAAACATTCTATGTAAAAAAACTATAAATGAGGCAATGTCACAGCTAAGCCTTGTTTGAATATGAGCTGCAATCACTATTAAATGTGAACGCATCCTCATAAACAGAAATAGGCCTAGCTGGAAAGAACATGGGGCTTTGGCTTTTGTGATGATTCCGTTACTCCTCCAAAAGGAAAACTTCCAGCTCTTAACTCTGTCCAAAAACATATATAGCACATGTGCTATCCCAGGTTTGAATTTCCCCAAATACAAATTATTTGCTTTGGCTAAATACTCGGCCCTCATTCAAATATATTATTTTTAACATGAGTATAATATTAACATAATATAAATTCCCCACACAAATATAAACAAGAAGGAATGTAAGTACAAGTACCCACCAGCTTTGTTAACCCTAGAAGGAATCCATTTATCAGGTCCCTTCCTGAAACCAATTGTGCAGTGAATGGATTTTCCAGAAGCTTGGACTGGTGTCCACAGAACACAAGTAGGTGTTCGCAGCTACCTTTGTTATGCAACTTTTTATTTCCTAAAATGCTTAGAAAGATCTTTTGTGCCTCTAAGCTCTCAGGATGTTCGTTCTGCCTTTAGCGACAGTGCTCTGGGGTGTGACACACCTCCGGAAGTGGGTGACAAGATGGACGGCTTGGGAGGAGATTTCCCGGCTCGTGCACACAGTGGTAGAGTGAGGTAGCCGACACCACCCGGCACAGCTCTGGCCATCTTTTTCAGTCTTTACATAAACACCGCCTTGACAATGAGCCCCAACCTTACTGTCACCTTTTCTTGTTTTATTTTTGGAGATATTGAAATATTGAGAAATTTTGCTATATTAAACCATACACTTAAAATTTCAAGTGCTCTCTAAGTTTATATTTCCATCATATCTCCAAGGTTACTACAATTTCAACAGCTCTTTCAGTTCTCATTTGGTATCTTTTTCCTTCTGCCTAGAGAACTTTCTGTAATATTTATTTGTCTTTTTGAGGCAGGGTCTTGCTATGCAGTTCAGGCTGGCCTTGAACTCACTTTGTAGCCAAGGCTGGCCTCCAACTCACAACAATCCTCCTGCTTCAGCCTCCTGAGTGCTGGGATTACAGGCGTGCACCACCATGCCTGGCTCTGTAATATTTCTTATATTGCAGCTAGCTGACAACAGTTTTGACTTGGATGAAGAAGTCTATTTCAAGGCTGGCAGTGGTAGTGTATGCCTATAATCCCAGCACTTGGGAGGCTGAGACAGGAGGATCACTGAAAATTTGAGGCCAGGGGCTGGGGGTTTAGCTCAGTGACACAGCACCTGCCTGGCAAGCACAGGGTCGTGAGTTTGATTCCTGGTACCAGAAAAAAACAAACAAACAAAAAAAAAAAAAAAAGAAAAATTGAGGCCAGCCTGGACTACATAGTGAGTTCAAGGCCAACCTTAATAGTGAGATCCTGTCTCAAAAGAATAAACAAACAAAAAACCTGAAAGCCAAAACAAAGAAGCAGTATGTTTCACTGTCAGTTTTGAAAGCTATTCCCACTAAACATAAAATTCAAAATGACTTTTCTTGTGTGCATTGAAAAATGTCTTTCCATCATGTTTGGCTTGCATCATTTTTGATGAAATCTGTAGTTTTTCTTATTTGTGTTCCTCTATATGTAATGTAAAATTAAAAATTTTTTTGTCTCTGGTATTCAGAAATTGAATTATGATGTGTCTATATGTGGTTTTATTTGTGTTTATTCTACTTGCAGATTCACTGATCTTCTTTGATCTTCAGGCATTGGTTTTCATCTACTTGGACATTTCAGCTATTTTTTAAAAAATTTTTTATCACATGATAAAATAAAACAAAATTTCATAGCAAAGTAATAGAATACCAATAGTTAATACATTATGCTTCATTATTATCTTCAAAGTAGTTACTTGAGTACAAGACATAAACCTAAGATTCTTGTAAAAAAGAAACAATAATAGTGCAAAACAGCCGGGCGTGGTGGCGCACGGGCCTGTAATCCCAGCACTCGGGAGGCTGAGGCGGGCGGATCATTCCGAGTTCCAGACCAGCCTGGGCTACAAAGTGAGCTCAAGGCCAGCCTGAACTGCAGAGCCAGACCCTGTCTCAAAAAAAAGACAAAAACAAAAAAAAACAAAAAAAAAACAAAAACAAAAACCCAAAAAACAAAAAAAACCCACAAAGCATTCTTTTTGATAGGTTTTTCCAGCGCAGAGAGAAGTAAAACAGAATAAAATGCTTTTATTGTGGACATGGAGAAAGCCACAGGAAAGAGAAAAACGTGGCCTGTACAGATCTTTCCTGGGGTCCAAGGTTTAATAGCCCCACGCTGGAGGCGGGGTTTAGGAGGTGCACTGCCTGACATGGCAGACCAGGATTGGGTGGGGGCGTGGGAAAAGGGAACAGGATATTACAAAAAGGGAAGTAGGAAGTTGTAATTTGGCTCAGCGGAAGAAGAGTGGGGCTTAGCACATGGCCTTTAGTGGCTAGCACCATATTGGCTGGATGCCATGGTGACTCAGCACCATACCACATGACCTCCAGCGCCATATTGGTTTGGGTGCCATAGCAACGCTGCAGGAATTACAGCGGGGCAAGAAACCAATCCCTTTTCATGGATATTTCTTTTTCTGTTTCAGCTTAGATAGTTTCTATTGTTTCTCTTCAAGTACATTGATATTTTCTTCTGTTGTAACTTTGAGTCAAAACAAACATCCCTTCCTTTAAGTTGTGGGTGTAAGGAATTGTGTCTCAGGGACCAGAAAGTGACCAAGGGGCAGGTACAATCCCAAAATAAAGGTGTAATCCCTCTGGTTTTCTCAGTGTGTGCCTCAGGCATTTACTGGGATAGCTTCACGGTGGCTTGGAGAGATTTGAGTAATCTCAGACTGTGTGAGCTCTAGGGGTTGTTTGACTTCTTGCTCTTTGGTAATTGATTTTGTCAACAAAATTTTGTTTTTGCTTTTGTACTTTATAGCAATGAAATCTTTATTTTTAATAGGCAAAATTATTAAATATCTGTACAGTGAGAAATTATCTCTTAAAACAATTTAATCATTGTTTTGCTGTGCATAATTTTTAAGATGTTTTTCTCTCAACTAAGGAAATTAAAAAAGACTTACTAAACTCCTGGGATTCCTTTACTAATTTTAAAAAATTGATATATAATAATTATACATATTTATGCAGTGTGGTGTTTCAATACATGTATATAATCTATAGTGTTAAAAGTAAGAGTACTTAGCATTTTTGTCATCTCAGTTTCTTGTTGTTTAACTTGGTGTCTTATGGAGTTTAACTTTATTTAGATTTGGTGCCAAGTGGAATCCTTAAGTAGACCACTTCTTAATTTGTGGAATTCTTTGCCTGGCTCCCGCTTCTCCAGTTTTCTGACTCACTGACCCTAGCTTCTTCGGCTTCTTGAACACCAGGGCCTGTCTTCTCACATCAGCACAGCCACCCTTTTTGCTTCCCGATCCTTGCACCCGTTTCTGAAATTGCTTCTGGGCAGCAGGTCACATTCGCTTTTCTTTCTTTCCCCCTGGAATTGGTTTTCTGCCACCTTTTGATAAAGTTTGAAAACAGTTTTTTGCATATATTTGTTCTGGTTTTCTAGTGGTGTAAGGCACAAAGCAAATCTAAACCCTGTTACTCCATTGATACAGGAAAATAAAAACTCCCAACCTGAATGATATCTGGGACGAGTTCGTGTTCTCTAAAATTGAAGAATGAATTTTAGGAACAACAGAGATTAAAAGCAGAATATGTTTATTGAGGGAAAGAAAGCTTCTGTCCAAGAGCGGGACAGAAGGAGGGACTGAGTGGGTTATCTAGGACCCTGTCTTTTTAGGGACTTTTATAGAGCAAAACCATGAGGTTAGGTGGGTCCAAGGTAGGGGAAAAATGGACAAAACTGTGGTCAGCCAATAAGAATTTCTTTTTGTTTTGTTTCCCCCTGCCCCCACCAGAAATCGAACTCTCGACCTTGCGCTTGCCAGGCAGGCGCTGTGCTAAATCCCCAGCCGCAGCCAATAAGAATTGTTCAGATAAAATTGATTAAATGGGGATCAAATGGGGAAGTGAGTCACGTAGCAAGTGGGCATGAATACAGAACAGGGGCTTTTCCGGTAGAGAGTTGGGTCAAGGACTCTTCAAGGTGATCCCTACCTATTTAGAATATCAATCCCTGATGTCCATCCCTAGGGAGATGTGTGGGTGCATTTGTTTAGTCCTTTGACCTGAGGGCTGGCCCACAGCAAATACATATCATTCATGTTGGCTCCTTGGAGGGCCTGGCCCTGTCTGACTGCCTATAATATTTCTATCTAACTCAGCTGCCTGTAACACCATCATGGCTGTGAGAGGAAGTCTCAGCCCCTCCTTTTCTTGAACTCTTTCTTTGTAATTTTAATGCACATTTTGTGTGCTATAAAAGTTGAGCATCTTTTACATGATTAAGAGTCACTAATATTTCTATTTTTTATAGTATCGTTTATGTCCTTTGGTCATTTTTATCTTGGGATATACGTCTTTTTATTGTCAAATTTTAGAAGCTCTTTATTTTTTTATTTGTTTTTTTTTTTTTTTTTTGGTTTTTCTCCGGTACTGGGAACCGAACTCACGACCTTGTGCTTGCCAGGTAGGCGCTTTTGCCGCTGAGCTAAATCCCCAGCCCCTATTTTTTTATTTGAAAGAGAAAAAAAAATAACAAAATAACAAAGGCAAAAACAAAACAACACAAAAACAATAAAAATGATACAGAATTTCAAAACAAGATGATAGGAAATTAACAATGGTTGTTACAATATAGGGGAGAAAAATTCCCAACCTGAATGATATCTGGGACAAGTTTGTGTTCTCTAAAACTGAAGAATGAATATTAGGAATAACAGAGGTTAAGAGAAGAATATATTTACTGAGGGAAAGAAAGCTTCTGTCCGAGAGAGAAACAGAAGGGGATCTGAGTGGGTTGCCCAGGAATCTGTCTTTTCCAGGGATTTTAGAGCGAAATCACAAGGTGGGAGGGTCCAGGCTGGGGGAAAAATGGAAAATCGCAAGGTGGGCATGTGGTAGGACAAAACTATGGTCAACCAATAAGAATTATTTTGGTAAAATTGATTAAATCGGGATCAAATGGGGAAGCGGGGCATGTAGCAAGTGGGCATGAACACAGAACAGGGGCTTTTCCTGTAGGGTGTTGGGTTAGTGATTCTTCAAGGTGATCGCTACCTATTTAGAATATCAATCCCTGAGGCCATCCCTAGGGATGTGGGTGAGTTTGTTTAATCTTTTGTCTTGAGATCTGGCCTGAAGCAAGTACCACCTCTCCATTTGCAAAGTTTCTTGTCTTCCATACTGGCTCCTTGGAGGGCGTGGCCCTGTCTGATAATAATATTTCTGTCTAACTCAGCTACCTATAAGAGTTATATTACATATTGTCATCTTCAAGAAAGTTGCTCAGATTACCAGATGTAAGAAGCTCTTTATATTAAGGATATTCACATTTCCTCTGATATAAATTCCATTAGATTTTTTCCATTTTTAAGTTTATCTTTTGATTTTTCTTATGTTTTGTTTTTTTTTTTCCAGGCAAAAGTTCTTTTTAAAATGTAATCACAGTCATTAATGTTTTATTTATAACTTCTGGGTTTTAAATAATATTCTGCCAAGTATTTGCTGTGCTCTGGCTCTAAATAGCCACCTCTGTTTCATTTTTGCTTCCAGAACGTGTGTAATTTGAATGTTTACGTTTGGAAGCACTTGAGATTCATATTGCTTACAGTAGAAGAATGGATCTAGATCTCACTCTTCACAAGGCTAGTTGTACCACTACCATGAAAAAATGACCACCCTCCCCTTCCTTATTGATTTGAGATGCTACCTTCTTCAAATATCAAATTTCCATTTATTTTTAATTGTGTCTGAGTTTTATTTCTGTTCCAGTGATCCATCATTTTATTCAGACAGTAAAATCCTATTTAAATGTAGAAACTTTACAATGATTTTGCATCTGTTAGGATTGGCTTCTACACGTTAGGCCTACCATTTCCCACCAAGATTTCTTATGCTGTACTTGCTTGCTTATTCTTTCCTGTATACTTCAAAGTCAGATTGTCTTCCTCTGGAAAGAAAAATCCCTCTGATGCTGTATCGGTTGAGATCACATTGCATTGAGAATCGGTATATTTTAGTGCTGAGTCATAAAATGGGAGAGCATGGCATGTCTTTTCATTTGTTAAATCTTCATTTGTATCCTTTAGGCATGTTTATACTTATGACCATATAGAATTGGTACTTCAGATTTTTGCCTAGGAACTTAAATTTTCTATCATGATGAGATATAATGTGACATGTTTGTGTTAGCTGGTATTGCTTTAGTACTTTTTCATTTATTCTTTTGTAATTATCTATCTATCATCATTCTGTCTATCTATCTATCTATCTGTCTATCTATCTTTCCTTCTTCCTTTCAGATTCTTTGCCTGTGACTGTTCTCCTTTGCATTTTCTTTTTCCTTTTTTACATATTAACAACAATAGAAAGTAATAAAAATGATAATGGATATCTTTTCTGGCTTAGGTTTAATGGGAGTGCATCTAATATTTTTAAACTAAGAATCTTTTCACATTTTGCTTAAGCAAATTTCTATCAATTTCTATTTCACCAAATATTTAAAAATAATGAATGAGGGTTAAATTTGGCTCTCTGCCTTTTCATGTATTCTTGGTCCGACCATCTCCCATCTCCTCCAGCGTCCGTTTTCTGTCGTACACCTTGAGTCTCCTTTTTATACAAAGTTCTTCCTTCATTGTACAGACATCACATGGCTTCATTATCCTAAAAAATCCTCCAAATTCTCTTCTTATTTCTTTCCTTTTATTGTAACATTTCAAAAATAAGTTTCATTCTTATGCCTTCTCTTCCTGATTACAGACAGGGGCTGATACTCACTTTAAATAAATGATATCTTCCCTTACCCATCTTATTTCATATCCAGTGCCATGGAAACCCTCGTGCAGATGTACCTGTGTCTCAAAATCTGGGTTTTCTATGCATTTCAGAGTTTGCGGTCTGTCAGGTCTTCCTTGGACAGGGTGGAGCGCTAAAGCTTGTGACTCCTGTCTTTGAACTTCAGGCATGGTGCCGCCAGGTGGCAGTAGCAGAAGGAGTCATTCAGAACGACCACGACGTTCAGCTCCGCTGATTTTTAAACACTATGTTCCAGGTTGTTCTTCTGTCTTCTATTTCTATGCTGAAAGAAACTGTCAATGAGTCTTTGGTTGACCAGTATTGCATGTCTATATCTGTTTTCATGAGAAGCCA
>NW_004955412.1:25650458-25651772 GCF_000276665.1 Chinchilla lanigera | reverse complement strand
TTTTTGGTTTTTCTCCGGTACCGGGAACCGAACTCACGACCTTGCGCTTGCCAGGCAGGCGCTTTGCCGCTGAGCTAAATCCCCAGCCCCTCAGTCAGAGCTTTCTGTAGAAATGGAATGAATAGGAGATATCTGTCGCTATCCTTCTCTGTTTCTGTCTCTCTTCTCTCTCTTCTCTCCCTCTCTCTCTCTCCCCTCCTTCTATCATCTATCTATATCAGTGGATTGATTTGTTTTAAGGAATTTGCTCGTGTGATTGTGGGGGTTGGCAAGTTTGAAACTTGTAAAATGGTGGGTGCCCTAAACATTCAGATAAAAATTTTCAACCTCAAACTCATAGGGCAGGATGGCAGGCTAGGTGGGAACTCAAGAAAAATCTGATGTTACAGTCACGAGGCAGAATTTCTTCTCAGGGAACATTTGACTCTTACACCTTCAGAGGATCGGCTGAGGCTTGCTACATTATGGAAGGTTTACCTACTTTACTCAAAGCCAGCTGTTCATAAATGTTAATCATAACTCCACCAGCTCTTCACAGTAGTGTTTGAGAAAACAGCTGAACCCCCTGGCCTGGCTAAGTTGACACATAAAATCAGTCATTGTCTGTCACCTGTGAACTTCACGTTCAGACACATTCCTTTAAACTTAATTCCCAAGTAAAGACAATGACAAAAGAGTACTTGGGCCTAACATGATGCAGCTAAACTGACACATAGAATTAACAGTCACACCTCTCTTTCTCAGAGCTGTCCTATTTCACTCTTCCACGTTACGCTGTGATTTAGCCATAATACCTTTCCCTAAATATACATGAATTTTCTATGCCTTCATATCAAATTATGTTATTTTCTTTATATGGAAAGTCCTAACCCACTCTCTGTGGGTCATCTACTTAACATTCAGGACTCATGGTACGTAAGCCCCTCAGCTTAAAATGGGGCTATGTCCTGATAATTCATTTGAGAGTATCATCTGGTTAGGTGGGATTAATACACCCTAACCTACTGAACATCGTAGCTTAGTGTAGCTCCTTAAACATACTCAGAAATCTGATCTGGGTAGCATTTAGAATATTAAAATCTTTCCATGAGCTTTGGAGCACGTGGCCAAATTCAGATGCCTCAACAGTTCATTGCAAGGAGGAGGCCAAGGAGAGAAAACAAAGAGACTGAGAAAAAGCAGCTGCTTTTGCTGCACCACTAGGAGAAACAGATCCCAGGTCTGATTCCCGGGGCTCCAAGAAGAACTTGACAACTGCATTCATCTGCTACCACTGTTAAAAGCCAGGCCACCTCAAGAGGAACTGCCCTAAGA
>NW_004955412.1:25636859-25649838 GCF_000276665.1 Chinchilla lanigera | reverse complement strand
CTGAGAAACTATTTTATAGATAATAATACATAAAACGATAACCATTAATAATTTCCTACCATTTTGTCTGTAATTTGCTAAGTCCCCCCTATTATTATGTTATCCTTCTTTTATTCTTTAAAATAAAAAATTAAAAAAAAAAAAAACAGTTCATTGCAAACATTTAGTGTAGATAGTATATTTCAAATGTATCAATTGTACCTTGGCCCAATGAATGAATGTAACAGTTCAACAGCAAATACATCAGGATGCTCCATGGATGTGCTGTGGATACTTTACAGCTTTGTCTTATCAGGAGCCTCTGGAGTGGGATATCATTTTGCTTATAATATTCTCTTGGAATAAAACAGTTCAATAACCTATCTTCAAACAGTGCTGGTGTCATCTGGGCCTTCTTGTTATGGTGACAATAAATGGGAAGCATATCCTTGCTCATGTTCTTGAATGCTCTAGGGTTCTCTAAATGTTACATTAGGAAAGGCTTTAATTTCAGCTTTGTAGCATTTCCATCCCAAAGCAGCATTATACAGTTTTTTTGAATGCCTTGAATCCCATGGTTGTTTTGGACTAGTAATGAATATATGTATGTTTTAGCACTCAATTCAAGAATAAGTTCATTTTGTGGACATTAAATGTTTGTTCTGGCAAGCGTTTCTTATGTGCAATTATCCTGATGCATCTTTTCCCTGAAAACTCAGCACCTTTAGTATCAGCATGTGCTGATTGTCACTGACCTTCACATATGGTGCCTTTAAAGCTTTTAAAGCATTGCACTTGATATAAATGTTTGTGTATATGTAAGATCACTGGCACACCCCTTTGGTGGATCAAAAAGACTTCTTGCCAAGCCAGGATCATCAGTAGACTAGGAAGTGTGTGCTCCTATATTGATCTTCCATCCATGCAAAAGTAATTTTCCTGTATTATCTAGCAACTCAACTCTTTTCTTCGTGATTACAATGAATTTAACTGAAGCTCATGATTTTGCTGCATTACTCTTTCACTTCTTATACTGTGAGATGGTTGAGATCATCAATTGTGAAAGTCTTAACTCACATGTTTAAAAAAAAAGACTAGGGGCTGGGGATATAGCTCAATAGTACAAGCGCCTGCCTGGCAAGCACAGGGTCCTGAGTTCAGTTCCCAGTACAAAAAAAAAAAAAAAAAAAAAAAAAAAAAAAAGACTGGTGCAACTCACATGTTGGCCATTCCTGGCTTTTTGCTTTCCTGTTGAGTAATTCTATTTTTTCTTTTTTTGTGGTGTTGGAGATTGGAGATTGAACCCAGGGCCTTCACAGTAGCTACATCAATAACCCTTTTATTTTTAATGTTGAGACAGGGTCTCAATAAGTCACTGTGTTGCCCAGATTGGGCTTGAATTTGTGATCCTCCTGCCCCAGCCTTCCAGAGTGTGGGATTACAGATGTGTGCCATCATACCTAGCCTTTGAGAATGATCTTGAATTTCCTTTAAAAAGCATTTGCTTTCCTCTTCTCACCAGAAGCAGGAGACACAGATGGGGATGTTTTATGCATGATGGATTGCAAAAACACAAAATACGGTATCCAAAAAGTGCATGGCAAAGTGAGAGAGTGTTGGTTGTGATCGTGTGGCTGACTGGGATCTGTCTCACTGTCACTGCACAGCATTGTGGGAGAGTATCCTACTGCATATGGCTAATCTAGAAACAGATCAGAATTCAAAGTACAATTTCTGCTGAATGTGTAACGCTTTCTCACCAGTGTAGAATCAAAAATGTGTAAGTTAAACCATAGTAAGTTGAGGACCATCTGTAATGAGTTCTTAATATATCATAAACCATGACCATGAATTTTCACAGTGATGATGCTAAAAATAGGACATGGTTCTGAATAAAGATGAAGTATAACATAAATAAAAGTATGGTGAGTTATCTGTCATAAAAGTAAACATACACCATGTATCATAAACTATAGTCATTTAAAAACATAAAACCATAAAATAAATCTTAAATGCCCAACAAATTACTCCTTGTATTGATCACACAGTAAGTACCTAACTTATGAAAAGTTCCCAGGAAGAATTTTATAAGTCAGATTAAAGCTGACAATGAGTCTTATATAGTTCACCTGTGAAAGTTTAAAACTCAAATGTTTGCAAGTTGAGGACTTACTCTACAAGAAATTAAGGGATGTGTGTGTGTCCACACTTGTGCATGTGGGTGTCCAAGACTGACCTCTGCTACAACAGTGACTGTTCAGAATAGAAATACTAACAATAACATATGTTAAACATTAAATAATAATGAGGCTCTTTGCTATGTTAGACTTAGGAAATAATTTTGGGAAATGTATTTGTCTTAGTTATTTTCTTGTCACTAGGACACAGTACTTGACAGCCATAAATCAAAGGAGGAAAGGCTTTGGCTCACTCTTTGTAAAGGATTCACTCCATATTTGGCTGGTTCCAAGGCAGGGTGACATGGCAGAGGAGTATGGCTGAGGAGGCTTGTTTATGGCATGGCTGTCAGGAAGCAGAGAGAAGAGAGTGAGAGGTACTCTTCCAGACGATGACCCACCCACCTCCTCTGACCAGGCTTCACCTGCAGACATCACATTTAGCTAGAAGCTAATCAGTGGACTAATCCACTGATGAATCTCGTGCCTCCATGACCCAATCACCTTCCAAAAGCCCCATCTATGAGCACAAGAGGCTTTGGGGGGACATCCGGGTATAACCATAATATTACTAAATTATTTTAAGAAGCTTCAAGTAAATTTTGAGCATCTATGTATCTATGTATCTGTCTTTCTATCTATTATCTATCTATCTAGCTATGTATGTATCTATCTATCTATCCTATTCATTCTATCTATCATCTATCTATCTATCTATCATCTAATGTTTATCTGTGTTGTGAGCAAACATATTTCTAGTTGCTTTGTTGACCTCAGAGAATTAATAATTGGGTTAACGTTTTAATCTTTTAAAATGTAGCTCTTGTAAGACAAAACTGACTACATATTTTTCCACTCTCTTTCTGTATTTATTTTTTGGAAGCATAGTAACCTTTGGAATGTGCTCTGTTTGTACATTTTTCTGTCATTCCTGTAACAACAAAAAGTGACTGGAAGAGAAAAACAAGTATAAAGAAACATGAAATGAGTAATGTGCTGAAGCAAGAGGAAAGAGCTGCTTTTGCTTTACCAAGAGGATGGTGGAGGAGGTTTGTGACCAGTCACAGTGGTGTGAGAGAGCTGGGCATAGCCTAGAACACCCTCCTACCCACTCCCTCTCACTTCCCTCGGCTCTCCATCTGGGTAGCTTCTTTATACCCAGCGATGGTTCTTAGTTGCAAAACAGAATCTGACTCTGGCGAACTTCAGCAGGAAAGGAGTTTGTTGGAAAGATAGATAATGATTCACAGAATTGCAGAGGAGGATAGAAAAACCATATTTAGAAAATAATAAGGATATAGGGGAAGCCAGATGGCTAGAATCACAGCTAAGGTCCCAAATGAGGAATATTTCAGGTTAAGACACACTAGCCAATGGACACTGCCAGTAGCCCCGTCTGATAGCATCATACATAAAACATGTCTGGTTGCTAGAGATTGTCATCTTTGTCTTTTTCTGCTATGGACCCCAAATTATCCTTGGTTCTTTGTACTGCTTGCTCAGAAGTACAGTCTTGAGGAGGAGCATCTAATTGGCTGCAGCTGATTGTACCTTTGTGTTTTCAACAGAGGGTAAATTCAGATTGTCCTCTGTTCTGGTTAGCTACCTATTATTTGTCTAGTCTAAGTAGCCACCAAGTGGCAAAGTTTCAACTAAGACTGAAATGAGGACAGGTTCTCCTGATAGAGAAGCTGGTTCTGATACTGGGAAGCCAAATATCAACTACACCTTCTTATACTTCAGGTAATTGGTGTGTAATTTGAATGGACTTTGCTTAAATATATTGAAGGCTCTCACTTTGTGGTTTAGAATTGCTGTGGCAAAACTGAGTCCAGGAAGGGAATGACACCTGAGAGAGTCTGGAGGCAGTGAACAGCTTTATTTTATACCAGTGGTCCTGGCTGGGATCTCTCTCTCAACAAAGCCAGGTGGCGAGTGCTTGTGACCTAGTACTTTTATATGTTGCATAAGCAAAAGATACAAAGGTGAGACAGAACATCTTGGCAGTTCTCTGGTAGCTAGCAGGGTGAGATCATTGGTTATAAGGCTAGATTAATGACTGTCAGTTACAAGACTAGATTAATGATTGTTGAGCTTGTTATAATTAGGCATCCCACATGTTCAATAATGTTCTCATGGTTATAGGGGTCAATAATGCAGTTTTTCCCTTTCAGAATGAGAATGGTGTTGTTATACCTACATTTTCTTCTGTTCTCCCCCTGCCCCAGTGGAAGTTTGAGCTCTGAACCATGACTCCCATACCTAGGCTGCTGTGCATTTGAGGGTAAAAATTATCCTATGTGTCTGATTTCTACTTTTTCTAATCTCTTTCATCTGCATACTATCCTTTTGAAAGACTCTGAATGAATGGCAGCATACAGAAGTAGAAAGGAGATGGACTTGAAAAACAGCAGTCAACAAATTAGGTGGATGGTTGCAGCAGTAGCATCAGTTTTTCATTGAGTGACTTTGGAGACACTGTCTATAGAACTTGACTATGGCCAGACCCCATATAGAAACAGAACTCTTACTCTTATCTCCACAGCAACCATCCTGGGAAGCCAAAACACAACATGTGCAAGAATTGGCCCATGTCTTGCTCACTTTTGTCACTGGTACCAAATACCCGATACCCACAACTACAAGGAGGAGGGATTTATTTTGACCTGCTGTTTTAGTTTATGGTCAGTGGCTCCAAGGCAGAAATCGCATAGTGGAAGGGCCTGAGCAGAGGCCAGTTGCTCATCCCATGGAAACTAGGAGCTATGCTCCTAAATTTGGTTATTAAGTCTAGGAGTCTTTTGGTAGAATTTTTGGTGTCTTCTATGTAGAGTATCATGTCATCTGCCAATTATAATAACTTAACTTTCCCCCTTTCTATTGTAATTCCTTTTATTTCTCTCCCTTATCTAATTGCTCTAGCTAGTGTTTGCAGAACTGTATTGAATAGGAGTGATGATAGTGGACATCCTTGTCTTGTTCCTGATTTTAGAGTGAAAGCTTTCAATTTTTGTCGATTTAGTATGATGTTGGCTGTTGGTTTGTCACATATGGCTTTTATTAGATTGAGATAAATACCAACTATTCCAATATTCTGTAGGGCTTTTATCATGAATGAGTGCTGAACTTTATCCAAAGCTTTGTCTGCATCTATTTAGATGCTCATGTGATTTTTGTCTTTGGCTCTGTTGATGTGGTATATCATATTCATTGATTTGCATATGTTGAACTATCCCTGCATTCCTGGGATGAATCCCACCTGGTTAAGGTGTATATATTTTTGATGATTTGTTGAATTCTGTTTGCTAATATCTTATTGAGGATTTTTGCATCTATGTTCCTTAGGGAGATTGGTCTGTGGTTCTCTTCTTTGGTTGGGTCTTTCTCTAGTTTTGGTATAAGGGTGATTCCTTCAGGAATGAGTTAGGGAGTATTGCTTCCTTTTAAATTTCATTAAGGAGCTTGAGAAGTACTGGTATTAAATTTTCTCTAAATTTCTTGTACAATTCAGCAGTGAATCCATCAGGACCTGGACTTTTCTTTGTTGGTATATTTTTAATTATGTTTTTAGTTTCATTAACTGATATTAGATTATTCAGAATTTTTATCTCTTCTTGATTCAGCTTTGGTAATTCATACATTTCTTGGAATCTCCCCATTTTTTCTGTGTTTTCTATCCTATGTGAGTAAAGATTTTCAAAGTAGGTATTGATGATATTCTGAATTTTCACCGGATCTGTAATTATTTCACCCTTTTCAGTCCTCAATCCACGAATTTGAGTTTTTTCTTTCCTTTTTTGGATAAAGTTGGCTAGAAGTTTCTCAATTTTATTCTTTCAAAGAATCAACTCTTTGATTCATTAAACCTTTGTATTGTTTTCTTAGTCTCTATTGCATTAATTTTTGCTCTGATCTTTGTAATTTTCCTCCCTTGTATAGGCTTTGGACTTGACTTGCTCTTCTTTTCCTAGAAGCTTGAGGTGCAGCATTATGTTGTTAAATTGTGCTTGTTATGTTTTCCTGGTATGAGAATTCACTGCTATAAATTTCCCTCTGAGGACTGTTTTCATTGTGTCTCACAGATTCTGGTATGTTGTATTTGCATTTTCATTTGATTGTAGGTATTATTTAATTTATTCTTTAATTCCACCTGTGACCCATTGGCTGTTCAGGATGGTGTTACTTAATTTCCATGTGTTTATGGAGTTTTTGCAGTTTCTTTTGCCATTAAGTTCCAATTTCATTGCACTATGGTCAGATAATATTCATGGGATAATTTCAATTCTTTTGCATTTACTTAATCATGTCCTATGGGCTTGCAAATGGTCTATTTTGGAGAATGTCCCATGTGCAAGTAAGAAGAATGTGTATTCTGATGTTGGTGGAACACTCTGCAAATATCTACTAAGTCCATTTGTTCACAGGTTTGGTTCAGTTGTTATTTCCTTGCTGATTCTTTGTCTAGTTGATCTTTTATCCTGCTGACACAGACTTTCTGGCTCCCATCACTGAACTTTGGGCCTTCCCAGCACAGATCCATGAAACAGAATTGCATGAGACATTGTTGTGGGCTCTTGGCCTCCAGTTGGACTCATGGTGGGCATTGTGATAGGCTCTAGGTCTTTAGCTGGGCTCGTGTAGGACATTGGCATGGGATCCAGGCCCTCAGCCCCATTCTTTTGGTCTTCAGTGTGTGGACAGATTTCCTGCACTGTTGTACTTTACTGTTTGGGTGACTACTATAAAATAATCCTATAAATTATGTGTCCTCTATTAAATTGTTTCCTTTGCAAACCCTGACTACAACAATGGTTATAATTGATACATATTGGCTTGTCTTTGTCATGTTATTTTCCCACTGTTGGTTCCTTACTTTTTCTCTCTGTTTAATTACTTTCCCTGCCTGGTAGTTTCTTTCTGATGTTGTTCTTGGAATATGGTTCTTTTTATCTCTGTCTAGAATATCTTTTAGTACCTTTATAGTGTTGGTTTGTGGGTCATGAATTTCTTTAGCTGTTCTTTGTCATGGAAGTATATTTCTCCATTAATTTAGAAAGATAATTATGCAGAGCCCATCAATCTGGGTTAGAAGTTGTTTTCTTTCAGGACTTGAAATACTTTACTCCAGCGTCTTCTTGACTTAGTTTGTGTTGAGAAGTTAGCCATTATTCTGATGGGCTTTCCTTTATAGGTGTTCTGTTTCTTTTCTCTAACAGCTTTTAATATTCTGCTCTTGTGCTGAATTTGTGTGATCTTGATTATTATATGTGTGAGTATAGATTTATTTTGGTTATGGCTAATTGGAGTTCTATATGCCTCAATTAATTGTATGTCAGATTCTTTTCTCATGCTCGGCAAATTTGTCTTGTATTTTTAATTTATTTAGGAATTTCTATATCACTTTCTACAAAGGCTACACCAATCTATATTCTTACCAATATTGTGGAAGGACTCATTGTACTTCATATCTTCACCAACATGTATCTTTTGTCTTTTTGATAAAAAGGTTTCTAACAGGCATGAGGTGATATCTCATTTTGGCTTTGATTTACATTTCCCTAATGTTTATACTATCAAACACCTCTAAAGAAGTATGTTGAACATTTATAGAAATATCTATTAAGGTTCTTTGCTTCTTTAAATATCAAGTGTATATTTATTTTTTGTTATTGAGTAATGGACTTTTTAGAATATGAGTCTCTTTATAGATATATGCATTGCAAGTATTTTATTTCATTTTTTCAAGTATTTTATTTCAATCTGTATGTTTCCTTTACATTTGTTGATGTTTTCTACAATAATTATGAAAACTAATAAGCAATGTCTGTAACATTTTAGGATACAAAATTAGCATAAAAAAACCATGGTGTCTCTATGCAATATTATTAAACTATTTGAAAATAAATCAAGAAAAATCTTATTTCTAATACCAGAAAGATATATTGCTAATGAATAAATTTACTGAAAGAGGTTAAAGATCTGTACAGAATACTATAAAACCCTGATAGATAGAAGAAATTGAAGAATACAGGGGATAAATGGAAAAATATCATGTGTTAATGTATTTAAAGAATTAGTATTGTTAAAATTCCCATATTACAGCAGTGATGTACAGATTCAACTCAGTTTTATACACAATTTTCACAGAAATTGAAGAAAAATTCAAATTTATTCAGAATCACAAAAGATCCCAATTAACCAAAGTAAAGCTGAGGCAAAAGAACAAAATTAGTGGTATCCCACAACCTTATCTCAAAATGTACTATAATGCTATAGTAATCAAAGTAGTATGATACTGGCACAAAACAGACATATTGACTAACAAAACAAAATGAAGACCCCAGAAATAAACCAAACAAAGACAAGCATCTAAATTTAGACTAGCACACAGGGGACACAGTGAGAAAAATAGTCTCTTCAGCAAATGGCATTGAAAAAACTAGATGTGCAAGAGACTAAAATTGGATCTTTTAGTTATACTGTACACAAACAATGTCTTGATTACTTCTCTCTCATTGGTGAGACACAATACCTGACATCCAAAATTAAGGGGGAAGAAGCTTATTTAGCTCACAGTTTGCAGAAGTTTCAGTCCATAATTGACTAACTCCAAAGGGTGGCTTGGCAGAGGGTCATCACAGAGGAGAAACAGTTTGTGACACATAGAAGACAGCAAAAGCAAGTAAGGAAGGGATAAGATAAGCCTCTTTCTATCCCTTATATTGTATCCAGGGTACCAAGTTTAGGACAGTGCCAAATCAATCAATGGACTAATTTAGTAATCACACACCTTTAATCCTAGCACCTTTAATCCTAGCAGTGCACCAATCACACACTCTAGATTCAGCCACCTCAGAGAAACCCCACCTATGACTGCATGAGCCTTTGGGGGACATCTAGACACATGCCTTAATAAAAATCCACTTAAAATTAGATAACCCTGCCCCCTGGAAGGAGCAATTTTGCAGCGAGTCTCTGCAGGTCCTAAAGCCAACCAGCCCAGGGAAGCCAAATGCCCCTTGAATTCCTCCTTGGTTTCTCTCAGTCCACTGGGGTCAGCACAGGTGTCCAGAGAGCACGACTTTTGGGATCCAGTGGAAGGTTCCTTGGTTAAATGTGGGCTCCCTCCTTCCAGACACAGCACACCTAGAGTTCCTCAGGAATGCTCCTGAAGGAGTACAATGTTCCTCTCAGGAATGCAATCTCCTGTTCCCTATTGATGGGCTCTGAAGGTATTCAATTTCAGGAATGGAAAGAGGCTTAATTTCTTGTAACATTTTTTCTGTGTTTGGAGATCTGAGGGCTGAGTACAAATAATGTGCTAAACATCCTCATATTGTTGTCACATGAGCATTTCAATAAAAAAAACAAACTTGGCTGAGAAGTAGTCTATACCAACCAAATCTCAATGAATTAAGAACTTGTATTCATATAGCTAGTTCTAGTTCTAGAAGGGTGAAAAAAATTGAGAATATGAAATGTTTATTTCAATTTCTGCCAAATACATTTCCTCCGAAAATTTTCCAGTTGTAATGAAAGAAAGTTATAATTGCAGTCTAAAGTGATATTTTGTCTCATTTTCCTCAAAATATGTGAATAAGAAATCATCTGGTCAGCTGTGGAGCAAGTATAAGGACATATAAGTTGATTATCTTTCAATTCCTAAATAATACCATCAAGGAGCATACAGTAAAGATGTTAGTATGAATATTTTCTGTACAGTAATGTAGTTGACTCCATACTGGTGACATTGAGCATAGACCACTAAGGGAGGTTGACATCATTGCTTCAGACAGATGGTACCAATGAAGGCCATTTTCTTAGTGATCTTGTGAAGGCATTTTTTTTATGCACTTGAGAAATTTTTCTTTTCCTCACCAGGACAGCAGATGGGTGATTTACTCTGACTGTAGTACTCCTTCCTTCATACTTTCAACTAAGAAAAAATAAATAAAATATTAACTTTGCCATCTTTGAAGACATCAGATATGACCTGATATCTTATTTATTTATTTATTTATTTATTTATTTTCCGGTACCAGGAATTGAACTTACAACCTTGTGCTTGCCAGGCAGTGTCTGTGCCACTGAGCTAAATCCCCAGCCCCCTGATGTCTTATTTAATACCCCAGAGAAAGATCTCCAGGAAGACAAGAGAATATAAACTAGTATTTTGGTTCATAACTATGCAAAAAATGAGTATTGGGGACTGGGAGATTTGAAATTAGTTTATAGGTGTGAGGAATCCAGAGAACCCCCCAAATTTAGTGTATTTCTCCTAAAATTTCCCAAATGGGTTAGAAGTATAAAACAGTTAAGTATCTCATATTGGCATACCATCATGCATAATTTCACTGAGACTATGCCTGATGATATTGCTAATTACCTTGTGAACAAGAGTTTCACATTTTCTTGAGAATAGATTGTTTCATCACTAACAACAGTAAATGCTTAAATAGTACCAGATTTTATTGTTGAAGGCGTTCTGATATTTCTTCCTCTTCTTTATTGTATATTTTCACTTTTCTGCACCAAAATAGAACTGAATGAGAGAGGAGGAAAATATATATTGAAAAGCGATCCTGGGTAACAAAAGCAAAGCAAGAGGCATTACAAGCCCAGATTAAAAGTTATATTACAATGCTACAGTGATAAAAACAAATGGTACTGGCACAGAAACAGACACACAGATAAATGGAAACAAAAAGATAAACAGAATAAAGGAAGCAAAAACAACTCCAGGCACATTCAGCTATTTGATGTTTGGCAAAGATGAGAAAAACTTACACTGGAGGAAAGATAACTTCTTCAATAAATGGTGATGGGAAAAGTGGATATCCACATATAAAAGACAGAGTTCAGACCAATATTTCTCACCATGTTTCTCACTAAGCTGAAGTCAAAATCAAAATGAATCAATGATCTAACTGCTAAAGCAGAGACAGTTAATCTGCTGGAAGACATAACAGGTAAAACTCTTGAAGACATAGTCATAGTCAAAAACTTTCTGGAAAAAACCCTAATTGCATAAGAAATAATACTGAAAATCAGCGAGTGAGATCATACCAAATTTTGTTAGCCCTCTGCACAGCAAAGAAAACAACCAAGAGTGAAAAGTCAGCATGTAGAATGGCAAAAAAAATTTGTCAAATATTTCTTTACAAAGGACTAACATCTAGAATATATAAAGAACTAAAAAAAGGAGACCCATGCACAAATAAAAGAACTCATCAAAAATGCGTAACCAGAATCAATAGACATTTCTCAGATGTATAAATGACCAAAAATGACACCAAAAAATATTCAAAATCACTGACACTTAGAGAAATGCAAATTATAACAACATTGAGATTCCATCTTACTCCACAAAGAATGGCTATCATCAAGAAATCAACCAATATCAAATTCTAGTAAGGTTGTGGGGTGGGGGGTGGGACGTTTCTACATTTGGTGGTCTTTATAAGCAGTGGAGTACTACTTTGCCATAAAGAATGATAAACTTGAGGCATTTGTAAGTAAATAGATGCACCTTTAGTCCATAGTATGAAGTGAAATAAATCAGACACACAAGCTTAAATATCACATGATTTCTCTTATGTGAGCAACCCCAAAAATAAAAAGCAAAATAAAAGATAATAAGAAGTAGTGAGATCTTTTTGAAATGAGAATGGAAACAAGAGATGGAAAGAGGGAGAGCAGAAGGTGGAAAGGAAAGGAAAAAAGAAGGAAAAAAGAGAAATAGAGATTTCTGTTTCTCTAAAAAAGGAAATAGAGATCTTGAAAATGGGAAAGGGACAAAGAGTTGGAAGGAGGAGGGATAGGAGGGGTAGGGGATGAAAGCAGAATTAAGATGTGCTATGTATATGTACCGACATCCCGCAATAAACTACTGCAAATGTGTTGAGATTGTGCTAATAAAAATCAGATAAAGATCTAAACTTAAGACCTGAAATTGCAGAAATCTTAGAAGAAAACATAAGGGAAGGAATTTTTTATATTACTATTTTCTTAGCTTTGATTTTTTTGGCTATGGCACCACAACTCAGGCAAGTCAATAAAAAATAAACAAGTGAGAGTACATTAAATTTTCTTATTATTCTTTCTCTTCTTCTTCTTCTTTTTTTTTTTTTTTTGGTTTTTCTCCGGTACCGGGAACCAAACTCACGACCTTGTGCTTGCCAGGCAGGCACTTTGCCGCTGAGCTAAATCCCCAGCCCCCTCTTTCTCTTCTTACTTTGGCTGTAATTTGCCCTTATTTCTAATTTCCTAATGGGGAACTTAAATGATTGCTTTCAGCTCTTTCTTCTTTCTTAATGCATGCATTCAGTCCTGTGCGTTTCTCTCTAAGCACTGCTTTTTCTGCATTCTACATATTTTGACAAGTTGTTTTACTTTTTAGCAGTTTAAAATGTTTTAAAATTCTTAGAGTTCCTTTGAGATTTCTTCTTTGACCCATGTAGTATTTATTAAAAGAGTGTTGTGTAATCTTGAAGCATATAGATATTTCCAGCTATCTTTCTGTCACTATTTCTTGTTCAAATTAATTGTGGTCTGCAAGAAGTGTATGACCTTTATTTTTAAAACTTTGTGCAGGTGTATTTTGTGGCCCAAAATATGGACTTTCTTGATTTTTTTATTTCCTATCTTTTCTCCACTCCTTACTTTCACATTTTCTCTAAGAAGTTATTCTAGGGCAGGGGATATAGCTCAGTGGCACAAGTGGCTGCCTGGCAAGTGCAAGATCCTGAGTCTGATTCCTGGTATAAAAAAAAAAAAAAAAAAAAAAAAAAAACCA
Organism: Chinchilla lanigera; assembly: GCF_000276665.1. Taxonomy (NCBI): domain Eukaryota; kingdom Metazoa; phylum Chordata; class Mammalia; order Rodentia; family Chinchillidae; genus Chinchilla; species Chinchilla lanigera. Next base: position 25,636,887 of record NW_004955412.1, on the reverse strand, counting down.
CTGTCAGAGTGATTTTTAAAAATGCAGA
>NW_004955412.1:25634775-25636759 GCF_000276665.1 Chinchilla lanigera | reverse complement strand
ATATAAAGGAAGCTATTCTAACTTACTTACTGTGTACTATATATGTTATATTTCCTTTTTCTAAGTGTGTCTTTTTGTTTGCTAGCATATAATTTTTTCAATTAATTTATTAATTATTACTAGTGTTTAATATAGGATCTTGCTTATGTTACCCTGGCTGGTCTCAAATTCCTGTGCTCAAATAATTTTCAGTCTCATACTCCCATAATAGTTGGGCCTATGTGTATGTGTCACTTAGCGTGACACTACTTATGATTCTTTTAGTGCATATAATTTTAATATATAAAACAATATTATGTTTGTATCTCATTATAATTCTTACCAGTCTTCTAAACTATATTGCATATGGCTAATTCTAATTGTTGCTTACTCTCCTCAGAAGGGACAAAATTTTCTTGTGTTTTCTCACCATCAAAAATAACGGTACAGTGAATATTCTTGTATGTGTCCTTCCTTGGGCCTTGGAGAAGATGTCTTGTGTATACATCCAGGAGCAGAAATGCTGGGTCCTGTGGACACATAGACTTATTTTTCCAAAGAATATTTTCCTTCTTTGCAGAACAATTACAGTGCATGAGGGTTCCTAAATTCCAACCTCCTCACTAACACATATCTCTACCAAACTTTTAATTTTTGTCAGCCTTATAGACATAAGATGCTATACTGCTGTTTTAATTAGCACCGTTATGTATAGTACTTGGTTTGAGAGCTTCTTCCTGTGCTTGGCAGTACTTCAGACTCTTCTGTGAATTGAAATATTCTATACAAATTGTTCATTTTTTTCTGTTGATGTTGATGTTTTTCCTTATAAATTGCCAGAGGTGATGTTCAGATATAAAACTTTTTCCATTATATTTTATTTCTTCCTCTACTGTGTTATATTTCTATTAAAGTTATCAATGGTGTTAGAACAAATAATAATTTTTACATAACTATAGTTTTTTGCTTTATTATTTCACACATTAAGATAAACAGAAATATTTTATACTTTGATTAGAAGGGACCAATATGGAAAACACAGAAAAAATATACATATTCCTAGCTAGGTATGAATTACCAATGCTGAATCAAGAAGATATAAAAATTCTGAATAATGCAATATTAGTCAGAGTGATGGAAAATGTAATTAAAAACTCACCCATTCCTCAGTAGATGGGCATCTGGGTTGTTTCCAAGATTTAGCTATAACAAATTGTGCTGTTATAAACATGAGTGCACATATATCACTGTGGTATGATGTTTTTAATTCTTCTGGGAAAATACCCAGAAGGGGAATAGCTGGGTTAAATGGGACTTCTAATCATAGTTTCATGAGGAATCTCCAAACTGATTTCCACAGTGGTTTCACCAATCCACACTCCCATCAATAGTGCAGTAGGGTTCCTTTCTCCTCACAGCCTTTCCAACATTTGTTGTTGGTTGATTTTTTAATTTTAATTTTAATTTTTAAATTTTTTTTTGGTTTTTCTCCGGTACTGGGAACCGAACTCAGGACCTTGCGCTTGCCAGGCAGGCGCTTTTGCCGCTGAGCTAAATCCCCAGCCCCTGTTGTTGGTTGATTTTTTGATGATAGCCATTCTTTCTGAGGTGAGATGGAATATTCTTACATCTGGTAATCTGAGCAATATAGTTGAAGATAACAATATGTAATATAACAGCACTGTCAATTCCTATCATTTTGTTTTGAAACCTTGTATCACTTTTAATGTTCTTGCTTTGTTTTGTTTAATGTTTGTGATGTTGGTATGCTGCTATTGTTCTTTTTTTTCTTTTACTACTCTCTTAAAAGAAACTCACCAAAATAGAAAAGCCCAGGTCCTGATGGATTCATTGCTGAATTCTACAAGAAATTTCTTTTGTTTTTCTTTTTCCTTTTTTTTTATTTTAAAGAGTAAAAGAAGGATAACATAATAATAGGAGGGGCTTACCAGATTACAGACAAAGTGGTAGGAAATTATCAATGGATATTGTTTTACATATTGTT
>NW_004955412.1:25620567-25633735 GCF_000276665.1 Chinchilla lanigera | reverse complement strand
CTGTGTGCCGGAAGCCCTCCTTCCGGGGGCCTACGAGGCCGGGAGTGAGCCGCCAGTCCGAAGACTGGCGCTCCCTGCCCGAGGCTCCATGTGCGCTGGGGGCCCTCCCTCCGGGAGCCTATGAGGCAGGAGCTAGCCAGCCGGAAGACCGGCGCTCCCCGCCCGAGGCTCCCCATGCGCTCTACAAGAAATTTAGAGAGGATTTAATACCAATGCATCTTAAACTCATTAATGAAGTTGAAAGCGAAGCAATACTCTGTAACTCATCCCCAGAGGCAAGTATTAGACTGGTACCAAGACCAGAGAAAGACCCAACCAAAAAAGACAACTACAGGCCAATCTTCCTAATGAACATAATGCAAAATCCTCAATAAGATGCTAGCAAATAGAATTCAACAAATCATCAAAAAGATTATGCACCTTGACCAGGTAGGATTCATCCCAGGAATGCAGGGTTGGTTCAACATATGCAAATCAATAAATGTAATATACCACATCAACAGAGCCAAAGACAATAATCACATGGTCATCTCAGTAGATGCAGAAAGGCTTTTGACAAAGTCCAGCACTCATTCATGATAAAAACCCTACAGAAAATCAGAATAGTTAGTCTTTATCTGAGATATTTTGCAGCAATATACAATCTAGGGTGATCAATCATCCTAGTTTCCATGGGACAGAGGGAATGTTATAGGACCTGAGACTCTCAGTGCTAAAACTGATAGACAGCCAGAAAATCTGGACAGTGAGCTGCTCTAATGTAAACTTTCTGTACTCATCTTGAGGCTGTGGCACACAAGGAAAAGGAGTTTGGGTAGATGACAAAACAGGAGGAGATCTGGAAAATTCTTATCAGGATGCATTTGAAATTTGAGCAGCAAACCCAAAGCAGCCTAATACACTGTACAAAGGGGCTATCAGCCTGCAATGGAGGAACAAGATGTGACAGCCAATAGTATGGACTGTGGAGCCACTGAGCCTGGGTTTTGGCCCTGTGTTGTTTATTTACCAGCTGGGTGACCATAGACAGGGTATTGAACGATGTGTCCATGTCTCTGTAGTTGGAATACCATAGGTCTAATTGATACAGAGTAGAAAGTAACCAATGCCCAAAGTTAAGGAGTTTCCAGTTTGTAGATGCTTCAGTTCACAGTTGCCTGGCTCCATGGTAGGGTCTCATGGCAGAGGGGCATCATGGTGGAAAAAGAGTTAATGGTGAGTAGAAGGCAGGAAGGCACCAAAACTGTGAAATATGGAAGAAGCAAGTGACTAGCAGCAGGTGACAACAGCAGTCCGTTTTCTGTCCAGGCTACCCATCCTTATGGTGAGTGTGGTCACCACCAGAGTGGGGCATCTGTATTCTTAACATGACATCCTGAATCAATTCCAGCATCATATTCCTAATCTCAGCATTACACACTGTAGATCCAGCCACCTCTGAAAAGCCCCACCTATGACCACATGAGAGTTTAGGGGGATATCCAGACCTAAGCCATAACTGCTCTTATCACTTTTGTTGTTCCTTTCAAAATTATGAGAAGGGATCAGATAGAAATCCTTGGAAGTAGTAAAAGGGAAGACAGGAAGACAGAAGCAGTCTGAGTGAGAAGAGACTGGGAATCACTCCCTGGTGATTTTTCAGTACACCTTATTTGCTTTTTGTATGTTCATGTGAAAAATAGAACAATTGAGCAGAGTAATATTTATAATATTATTCAAGGTAAGAAGATAATAGCACCAGGAATACTGTCAAAACAGTGCTAAAATTTAATTTTTGTTAACTGAGATCGAAGGAGATAAATGTTTATATAGGACTCAAAATGCAGGACAAAATAAAGGAAAAATGACCCTGAACTTGGCTAATTTTCAGTGAATGCAGGAAGAGAGGTAAAGAAAATGCAAGAAGACAAGGGCATGCATCCAGCATGCTCAGAAGTGACTGTTTCAAATCCAAGGCTGGGTGAGTAGGTAAAAGGGACTTTTCTTGCATTTACAGCAACCTATTTTTACAATGAGAAAGAACATTACATTTACATTAGTAGAGCTTTCTACTCAGTGTTTTCTGCAGGGCTGTCTTTACTTCCTTGTTCCTCAGGCTGTAGATCAAGGGGTTGAGCATGGGGATCACCGTGGTGTAGAACACAGAAGCCACGTTCTCCTGGGCCAGGGAGCTGGCTGTGGAGGGCTTTAAGTACATGAATGCAGTGGATCCATAGAACAGCCCCACAGCTGCAAGATGGGAGCTGCAGGTGTTGAAGGCTTTGGACCTGCCCTCGGTAGAGCTGATGCGGAGGATGCTGGAGAGGATAAAGGCGTAGGAAATAAGAACCATTAAGCTGGTGACTACTATGTTGAATCCAGCTAAGAAGAAGACTGTCATCTCCACATCATAGGTGCTAGAGCAGGAGAGCTTCATGAGCGGGAGGATGTCACAGAAGTAGTGGCTGATGAGGTGCTCACAATAGCTCAGTTTTAACATGAGGCCAGTCCCTGTTGTGGAACCAATACATCCCATAGTGTAGACCAGAGCCACCAGGAGGGAGCAGAGAGTATGGGACATGATGATACTGTAAAGCAAAGGGTGGCAGATGGCCACATATCTGTCATAGGCCATCACTGTGAGCATGTAACACTCAGCAATGACAAAAACAATGAAGAAGTAGAGCTGAGACATGCACCCTGCATAGGAGATGACATTCTTCTGGGACACAAAGTTGACCAGCATTTTAGGGGTGGTGACAGAAGAGTAAGAGAGGTCCACGAGTGACAGGTTGCTGAGGAAGTAGTACATGGGTGTGTGAAGCTGCCGGTTGAGACATATCAGGGTGATCATGCCCAGGTTCCCCACCATGGTGACCATGTAGATCCCCAGGAAGAGGAGGAAGAGGGGCATCTGGAGCTCTGGCCTCTTAGTTAATCCTCCAAGAATGAACTCTGTCACTGTCGAGTGATTTTCTTTAGCCATTTTCTCCAGGTGGAAGTCCTGTGGGAATGGGAGAGAAGGACCCAGTGAGATGGTCCCCTTGCACTGCTTGGAGAGGTGTTTTTTTCTGTATTTGGGGTTGCTGAGCCATTCTGGTCATCATGGCTGATATGTGCTCCCCCATCTCCTGCTTTTCACTGAGTGGAGGACCAGCCCATGAGTGTTTTGTTCTTGAAGATGAGAGTCTAGATCTCTTACTCCTTTCTTGTTTGTCAAATATCCTAGAGCCTTGATTGTCAGTGTGTTGCTCTAAATTAGCAGCATTTACATCTTGTTATGGGTGTAAATTCTCAAGCCTCACCTCAGGGGAACTCTGCCAAGGGGCCAAGCAGTCTGTAGTTTAGAAATTCCTCCAGGTATACTTGTCTATAGTAAGGTTGAGAGAATGTATCCTATTGCTCTTAAAAAGTGTTTTTCATAATTGGTTGTTGGAGTTGGACTTTGCTTCAGAAATGGAATTCCACTGTCATCTATGCAGTTCCTAAATTCATGACATGAACATGCATATCTATCTTAAATTGATGCAGTGTCAGGATTGCATGGTAGCTACATTGTGTTATTGAGTGGAAAGTCTATTTTTATATCTGAGAGGAAAGAAAGTAGAAATTTCATCTCCAAGGTGACTCTGTAAGTAACATGGGATAATGTATATTTAACAATCTTATTTCAAATACTAGATCTTTTTACAAAGTGAATTGTCATGAAGCGTGGCATTTTTCCTTGGTTATTCATGAGTGTGGCTCTAAGACATAGGTTGCCATTATCGCCTGTGTATTATAATGATCTGGAACACTTAGAAAGTATGATATTGGTGCCTGGTTATATCCACAAGTATTATGATTTAATTCATCTGTGGTTCAGTTCAGGCCCTGATACATAGTGTGATCCAGAGTGTGTGCTTCATAGCTAAGTACGATTGTTATTATTTTTAGGTCATAATATCAAACATGGCATTATTACATGCCCAATATGAAATCCTCAAATTATAGGTATGTGTCTAGGATGCATAGATCATCATTGTAGATACTATCTGTATACACATCCTTGTCTGTGGGATATATGTCTTTGCCAAGTAACATAATTCTCCCTATTGGTGCTTCCTATATAATTAAGTCCATAAAGTTTTAGTTATGGGATAAAATGTGTTTAAGAACAGATTTTATTGTCATTTTAATATCAAGGAATCTCATTGCCAGATATTAATTGATTTAACCCCAAAATACTTGCTAATCTGTATTGTTTTGTTTCGGCCTATATTTGTGTATCCCTTTGTTTTAATATAGCAAAATTAATTCATTAAGTATCAGATATTGACACGAAATCTTATTGCAAATCTCAGATGAAATTTTCAAATTAAAGGCACCATCCATGCTTTGTAGTTATTAGAAGTGCAAGTAAGGAAAAGGCACAAATGTCTCCATAAGACAAAATAAGCATTTTTCTGCCACTGTGAGTATAACACTGGTTATGAATATCCTCCTCAATGTTTTGTGTGCATATATGGATTTACATGTGTCCAAATATATGTATATTTTTATAAAGACAATTTGAAGCTTCTTTTTACATACATATAAGTATTTATGTATTTTTACAGAAACAGTTCACAACTTTTTTGCACAGGATTAAAAAATCATTGTCTCATATGATTCCTTTAATAACAATATCTAGTCTTTTTTTTTTTCAGAACAGAAGAGCCTTTGAAGACCTTCAGATGTGGTCTGAAGATAAAATGTGCATTGTACTGTTTTTATGCTAAATTATTTTATTTTATGATGCTTAGAATAAAAAGTATTATTTTTAAATACTATTTTAATTTTTTCAAAAGGAATAAATCAGTTTTTAAATACAAAGGATTAAGGATGGAAGGGAGAAGGGTAAAATGCAAGTCAGTTATACTATTAGTCTCTTAGTTCCTTGAAAGGGAACGTTTGTTCTAGTATTGATTGAGAAATTTTAATGTCCATATCTTGTATTTTGAATAACTACTTTAAAGAAAATAATATGGAATGTATTAACTATTGTTATTTTCCTATTATTTTGTTATGAAATTTTGTTTTATCATTTCTTCCATAAAATAAAAAAAGAAAATCTTACATATTCCCCTTTTGAGCCGACCTCTACCTCTAAAGAGATGAGAAACACAGAAAATCTACTTAGAATAAACATTTCCATGGATTAGAGGGCCTACAACGGAGGGCAGAGTGAATGTCATTTACTGCCTGAGGCTTTAATGGGAACAGTATAATAAAGGAGAAGCCTAGAGCAGGGGTTTAATTTTTACTCCCACAACCTACTAATATAATCTAGACCAACATGAAACACATGTTACTACCAGTATCACCTGTGTTCTTACTAAGCCGTCAGAGGAACTGGATTTTGCTGCCAAAAAGGACACAAAATTTGGAGATGAAGGTAAATAGAAGGTCATAAATAACTCACATTATAAACAAGAGCTCACAGAAAAAGTTTTTTCTCATACAGTTGTTTTACATGCATAACATAAATACCTTTGCTGATGCTTACTGGAACAGTCTCCCACAAACGTTAGGGAGTGCCTTTGGTTTCAACAATCAGGAATATAAGAAGCATATAGTGTAGTCCAAAATGTACACAGCATGGTCATTAAAAATGAGTCTCCCATATTAGGAAGTTCAGTGACCTGTTTACCTGTGAACACCCAGAACATGTCTTGGGATATAGTCACTCTGGAGACTGGTTCTCACTAGAGGAATGATTAATCTTGATTTGCACCTGCTCTGTGAATCCTGCTTGTCTCCCAGGTGGGTTAATTTTACCTATATCAGAAAAGTCATCCCAGAGTACCATCATGGTTGCTATTCATCATTATGCACCATTTACCAGTGCTGAAATGTCTAAAGGGTTTTGATAACACACACAAAGTTTTTATCAAAATCATGTGTATAGTTTTAGTAAAGGAATGCTAAGTTCAGAAGAAACCTTGAACTTGTCACCTGCTGCTCCACCTCTAGACAGTGTAGAATGGCAGGGGTTGAGAATCATTAGCAGATAGTCTACCTCTGCATTCCCATACACTCAATTACTAGAGGAGTTGTTCCTAAGAAAATTTCCTCTTCAGTATTTTAATATCTATGGATATATTGTTAATGAAGAGGTTTATACTTATGTTGTTTTTTCCTTTAATTTTTTTCCTACAAGAAATAAAACACAAACTATCATTGTCAGGATGACAGGAGAAGAGAGGAAGCAAGGCCAGAGGCATAGAAATCTGACAAAGAGTGGGGTCCAAATTATGTGGAATGGCAGGCATGGTGATGCCTGGTCTATGTGGCCTGACACCCCCAGTCAGACAGTTGCCCGTACCTTGGAAACCTGCACTGACAAACTTATCACTTTACTGAAAAACTTAAGCTCCTTGGCTTTGTGCTCCATATCTTCCAACAGACTTTCTTATCACAGAGAAGCCTCTGGAAGAGTGGCAGTCACCTGAGAGCACACTTTGTCATCACAGCTATGAACTCCAAGCAGCCACTAACTTGTGTGCAGATGAGGTCTCCAACCACACAGGCATCTATCCAGATATTATGGGTCGATCTGGTCCAAGACAGGTAGGAAGAGGACAATTCCTTTCTAGCCACTGCTCAATGGCAACATCCATTCTCCATTCCAGCTGGAACTGCCTGTTACCTTAACAGCGAGAGGAAACTGGGTCCTACTTCCTCTTTAGCTCAGCACTGGACATAAATTCTAAAGAAGCTAGGAACTGAACAAGGACAGCTTGGTCCTCTGAATCTAGACTGTGGATCTCTCCAGTTTTGCCCACTTTATGCCCTTTGTCAGAAAATTTAGCTAGACCCAGATGGGGTAGCCAGAGCAAGTAAAAGCCAGGAGCATACTGCAAGACCAGAGTTGATTCAAGAATGGGACAGGAACACACAGCAAGCAGTAGGCACAAGTTAGAGTCTAGGGGACACACTGAGTCTGAAAGGGACAGATGGGCCTGCTAATCTGGCGTGGCAGTCTTGACATCAACCAGATAATGCCGTGCTAACTGGAGTTCCTATGTTGGGGGTGGAGGATGCTGATCTGCTGCAGCCCCCGTTCCTGATTTGGGATTGCATCTCAGTGCTGCAGTCCTGAGATGCACCGCACTGGCAGGCCAACCAGGCCACTGTCCTCAGTCCCTAGGGGCTGATGTGGCTCTGGGTCCACAGGAAGGCCTCAGGGAACCATAGGTGCTGGGTAGCAGGAGCTATTGAAGAGAGTTTGCATTCTGCAGGGAGAAACTAAGAAGAGGACCATGGGCTTAGATGTAGTTGTGATCCAAAATATTGTAGAGCCCAAAGGGAAGTGACACATCTCTGAAAAATTACAACAGCCTATTTTAGAAAGAGAATATGCTTGTTTTTGCCTGGTTTTGCTTTTCTGTTCAAAAGCATTCACATTTTGAAAGGGGAAGGGGCTGTAAGATTGGGTCCTATTCAGGCTGATCCTGTGTCAGCACCAGGAGGTGTGAGGCTCCTGCCCAGTTCCCCTCCCACCACATGAAGCCAGGGCAGGGTAGGGTGGGTAGAGCAGCTGCTCTGCTCCCTAATAGCAACTCCTTCTTCCCACCAAGCCAGAGCATGTGTGCAGAGGTCAAAGACCAAAGTGCAGAAAATCCACAATGGGCAGCCTGGGACAGGGCACTTCAAGAAGAAATGAGGTGGTCAGCTGGGGGACACACTGAGCCTGGTGCAGTGAGCTGGAAGGGCCCAGTGCCTTTCCCTTGCACCCTGGTGACACTTTTCTCTGGGGCTGTCTACTATCAGCAACTCCCCAGGGAAAGTCCTAGTCCCAAAGGTATGGCCATGAGGGGAGAAAAGTTGTTTGACCTTCCCTGGTTGGTCATAACTATTGAATGGGAAGGGACAGAGGGTGGCAGTTGGGGAAAGACTATAAAGTCACTTACTGGCAGTTTTCAGGAGCAGGGATTTATGGCTAAACCCAAAGGCAGAGTCTTTCTTGGGGAAGGTTGATCAGAGTCCTATAGTGAGGCCCATTGGGGTGTGTCAGTCCTCTGGGTGTGGGAGAGGCTCCAACCAGAGAAAGAAGAGTTGTTTTCTTTCATTTTGTGAGGAATGCTGTTGGTATTTTGACTGAGATTGCATTAAATATGTATGTAAGTTTTGGAAATAAGGCCATCTTGAATATATTGGTTTTGCCTATACAGGACCAGGGAATATCTTTCCATTTGCTCATGTTTCTTTGCTCTCCTTTTCCAGAGTACTGTAGTTTTCATTGGAGAGGTCTTTCACTTTCTTGTTTATGTAAATTCCCAAGTATATAAATTTTCTCTGCCCGGCTGTGCATCCTTCTGCTGTAGAAAGCGCTTCACTCTTGGTCCCACAGTTGTAGTCCTGTCGGAGATGGCAGAGCTGTGCGAGCTGTAGGAAGAGTGCAATGACCTGCAGGTGAACGTGATGCTGGGCGAGGATGACCTTCCCCAGACGGAGGTAGGCAGTGGAGGGAACCGGGAGGCGTACCTCCTGGAGGAGGAAGGACCCATGGAGGAGGAGGAGGACATGCAGCCCATGGCGGCACTTGGCTGCAGAGCAGGCCTGGCCTGCGGGCCCAGCCCCGGGAAGCAGCTGGCCGAGCCTGGAGGATGAGGATGAAGCTGAGGAGCTGGATGACTGGGAAGACTAGAAGACAAGGACAGTGACTGCATAGTTGTGAAAAAGGAAAAGAATCATGAAAGAAAAAGGTCTTAGGACTATTGACCGGTCTGCTTCCCAAGAGCAGCCTGGAACACCTATGGCTTTGACTTTGTTACTGCAGTAGGCTGTTTTCCTTGCGTTAGGGAAGATCTTATTCATATTTGTTTCATTGTAAAGATGGTTTTGTAAGAGTAAATCCTGACCCATACAAACTGCCCATACAAAAGCCCACTTAGGCAAATTATGTATTGAGGCAAAAAATGTGCCACGAGATATCTTTGTTATTTGGAAGAAAGCCTATTGAGAAAACTTTTAAAATTCTACTTCGTGATCTATCCAAGTTACAGTAATCAAAGACTAAATTTGCAGTGTAAAATGAATTATTTTTCGTAATCCCAAAAGGATGAGCAAACTAAAGCTATATGTATCACATTTGCTGTGTCCTCAAATGTGTTTTCAAGAGCATCCGAGTTTGCGTCTGTATCTTGATCATTTATAAAACAACTATGATCTGTGCTTCAGGAAATCCATTATCATGACTATGGTATTCTTAAAAGTCTCAAAGATGTCTTTAAATTTCAAATTTAGACATTAAAATGTATGTGGGAGTACAAAGAAGACAAGTTATTTCTAATACCCTGATATTCTGTTTTGCTTGCTGTTTTTCATTTACCTTGACCTATGAAAGACTTTAGCTGAACTTCATATTGTAAGAACTGTTAGTCAAAATTGTCAAGTAAAAGGAAAACTCTATATCTGAAAAGGACTATGAACAATTAACCTGCCCAGAAATCCACCTCAATATCTATTTTGTTTCTGTTTTTATTTTTTCTGGTACCGGGAATCGAACTCACATCCTTGCTCTTGCCAGGCAGGCGCTGTGCTGCTGAGCTAAATCCCCAGACCCCCACCTCAATATCTGATGTTTCCCTCTGTCTCCTCTAATTAAGATTGTTATTCTTTATGCACCAGCATTGAAGATAATAAAAATTTGTTCTGTGAAAAAATTTTTTTTCTCAAACTATTGTGAATGATATTTCTTCATAATTTCATTCTCATTGAGTTCATTATTGGTGTATGGGAACATTATTCATTTTTTGTTATGGTTTGTGTCTAGATGGTGAGGGCTTCTAGAGTTTGTGATTAATTCATGAGCCAATGCTGGGATTATGGGTATGAGTGCTATACCCACCCTGGGGCAGGAAGCCTGAATACAAAATAAGGGAGGGAAAGAGTCTTGTACACTGCTGCTCCTCCATTTTTGCTCTTTTTGCTTTTGTTGTTTTCTGCTGCCATGAACTATTGCCCTTTGCCATGTGCCACTCTGCCTTGGAGCCAACCGAGTATGGATTGAAGCCTCCACAAACTGTGAGCTAAATGAGCCTTTTCTTCCTTAATTTTGGGCATCAGTTATTTTGTCCCAGCAATGAGAGAAAAGTAACTAAGATATTTTTGCATGTTAGATTTTTATCCTGCTAAATTATTGAATTCTGTTATTAATTCTAGGAGTCTTTTGATGAAATTTTTGATCTTCTATGTAGAGGATTATGTTATCTTTAAATAATGATAACTCAACAACTTGCTTTTCTATACATATCTGTTTTATTTCTTTTTCTTTCCTGATTGCTCTTGTTAATATTTTGAGTACTATGATGAACAGGAGTGGTGATAGTGGACATTCTTGTCCTGTTACTAATTTTTGAGGAAAAACCTTGCTTATTTCTTATTTAATATATTTACCTTAGGCTTGCCATACATGGTTTTTGTCAGATTGAGATAAAGTCCTTTTATACCTATTTTCTTCAGTTGTTTTTTGAAAATTAATTTTATTGGTACATTTTAGATATACAAAATGGTAATATTCATCATAGGGCATTTGTACCTGTACATAGTATATCCTGATTCTTCTTCTTTTCCCCACTCCTCTCACTTCCCTTCAATATTATGGATGGATTTTGCATATTGTCAAAGGCTATTTCAGTCTATTGAGATGATTATATGACTGTTATTCTTGCTTCTGTTCATTTGATTTGTGTATATTGAACCATCTTCGCCTTCCTGAAATGAAGCTTACTTGGTCACATGTATAATATTTTTAATAATTTGTTACATGCCGTTTGCCAGAATCTTGTTGGGAACTTTTGCATATATGTTCATTAAAGAAATTGGCCTGTAGGTCTCTTTTTTGGTTGCATCCTTGTCTGGTATGGGAATCAAGGTAAGGCATGATTCCAGTAATGAAAGTGTGCCTCCTTTTTTAATTTCAGTGAAGATCTTGAGGAGTATTGGCATTATATCTTCCATGAACTTTCTATAGAATTCAACTGTGAATCCACCTGGACCTGGGCTTTTCTTTTTCTTTCTTTTTCCTTTTTTTTTTAAAGAGGAAAGAACAAAAACAAAATAACAAATACAAAGACATAAACAAAACACCATAAAAACAATAAAAGTGATACAGAATTTCAAAATAATCTCTAGACCAATTTCTACAGTGGTTGCACCAGTCTATACTCTCACCAGCAATTGAGAAGTGTTCCTTTTTCCCCATAGCCACTCCAGCATTTGTTATTGGTTGATTTCTTGATGATAACCATTTTTTTCTGGGGTAAGATGGACTCTCAGTGTTGTTTTAATTTGCATTTAGCAAATGACTAATGATGTTGAATATTTTTTCATGTATTTGTTTGCCATTTGTATTTCTTCATCTGAGAAGTGTGTATTAATCTCAGATGCCCATTTTTGTATTGGGTCTTTGAATTTTGGGGGCTTGATTTTTAAAAATTCTTTATATATTCTACGTAGAAGTCCTTTGTTTGAGGAATAGTTAGCTAAAATTTTTTCCCAATTAGTGGATTTTATTTTTACTCTGTTGGTGATTTCTTTTGATGTGCAAAAACTTTTCAATAATAAGAGATCCCCAGGTGTTGATTCTTTGAAGTATTTCCCGTGCAGTTTGGTTTTTGTTCATGAAGTCTCTGCCTACACTTATGTCTTCAAGATTTCTACTTACTTTCTCTTCTAGTAGATTTAGTGTTTCTATTTTAATAGTTAGATCTTTAATTCATTTTGACTTGAGTTTGGTGCATGGTGATAGACATGGGTCTAGTTTTAGTCTTCAGCATGTGGAGAGCCAGTTTTTCCAACACCATTTATTAAAGAGGCTCTCTTTCTTCCAGTGAACATGTTTGGCCACTTTGTCAAAGATAAGGTGGCTGAGTGTGTTTGTGGTTGTAGATGCATCTTCTAATCTGTTCCATTGATCCTCATGTCTGTTTGTTTGCTAATACCATACTGATTTTATCACAATAGCTTTGCAGTATAATTTCAAATCAGGGATTGTGATACCTCCTGCCTTGCCTTTGTTGTTCAGGATTGCTTTTGCTGTTCTGGGTCTCTTGTTCCAGATAAATTTTAGGAATGTTTTCTCTAGATCTATGAGGTACACTTATGGTTTTTTGATCAGAATTGCATTGAATCTGTATAACAATTTTGGGAGTATGGATATTTTTACAATGTTGATTTTTCCTGTCCATGAGCAAGGACTATCTTTCTATTTTCTGAAATCTTCTTCAATGTCTTTTTTCAGAGTAGTGCAATTTTCACTGTATAGATGTTTTACTTCTTTTGTTAGATTGATTCCTAAGTATTTCAAATTTTCAGGGGCTGGGGATTTAGCTCAGCAGCACAGCACTTGCCTGGCAAGCATGAGGTCATGAGTTCAATTTCTGATACCAGAAAAAACAAAAACAAAAACAACAACAAAAGAACTTTTTCAATGCTATTGTGAAAGGTATGGTTTCCCTGATTTCTCTCACAGTGTGTTTATTGTTTGTGTATAGGAATGCTATTGATTTTTATTGAGAATTTTGGCATCTATGTTCACTAGGGAGATTGGCCTATAGTTCTTTTTATTTGTTGGGTGTTTCTCTGGTTTTGATATCAGGGTAATACTTGCCTCCAGGAATGTGTTAGGGAGAATTTCTTCACTTTCTATTTCATTAAAGAGTTTGAGAAGAATTGGCATTAAGTCTTCTCTAAATTTCTTGTAGAATTCAGCAATGAATCTGTCAGGAGATGGGCTTTTCTTTGTTGGTAAGTTTTTTATTACATTTTCAATTTCATTGACTGATTATGGGTTTTTAGGGTTTTTATATCTTCTTTTTTTTGGGGGGGGAAGAAATACCAGAAATATAAAAATAGACAAAGGACTAACTTCTCCACTACATAAAGATGATTTTACAAATCAAAAAACAGCAAAAATAGTGGCTAGCTTCCTGCCTGCTGGCTCCCGGAGGGTGGGCCCCCAGTGCACGGGGAGCCTCAGGTGGGGAGCGCCGGTCTTTGGACTGGCGACTCACTCCCGGCCTCGTCGTTCCCTGGAAGGAGGGCTTCCGGCGCACAGGGAGCTGCGGGTGGGGAGCGCCAGCCTTCTGGCTGGCCAGCTTCCCGCCTGCTGGCTCCCAGAGGGTGGGCCCCCAGTGCCCGGGGAGCCTCGGGCGGGGAGCGC
>NW_004955412.1:25617131-25619070 GCF_000276665.1 Chinchilla lanigera | reverse complement strand
TTTGTCTATTTGTTTTCCTGAGAAACTATTTTGTAGATAATAATATGTAAAACGATAACCATTGATAATTTCCTACCATTTTGTCTGTAATTTGCTAAGTCCCCCCTATTATTATGTTATCCTTCTTCTATTCTTTAAAATAAAAAAAAAAACAAAAAACAGCAAAAATAGAAAATTGGAGGCAGGGGTAATGAACAGAGTTCCCAGAAAATAAATCTTAATTGTGTTAAATTTATTTCTTCTTGAGTCAGCTTTTGCAATTCATATGTATCTAAGAATCTGTCTTCTGTGTTTTACATCCTATGGGAGTACCTGGAAGAGTGAATAAAAATTAGGAGGTATGATAGACATTGTGAAATGAAAGGAAACTGTTCAAAAGTAAAGAGCAACTGGGATGAGGGAAAAGAGAAAAGACAGAAGGAGAAATTATGTATATACAGGATAGCTAATATAGTTATACTACTGACTTCTATTGCTTTACTGAAAGAAACAATTAATGATTGATTATTTGATCAATCTTACATATCTCTATTTGTTTTCCTGAGAAACCACTTTGAAGATATCAGTATGTAATACAACAATCATTGTTAATTTCCTACCACTTTGTAATTCAGTATTGCTTGTATTGTTTTATGCTATTTTGTAAATGGATGTCTGTTAATACGTTTTCCTTCTTTTATTTTTAAAATAAATTAAAAATACACATCCTATGAGAGTAGACATTTTTGAAGTAAGTATTGATGGTCTTCTGAATTTGTACAGGATCTGTAGTGATTTCACCCTTTCATTCCTTATTGCATGGATTTGAGTTTTTTATTTCTTTTTTTGATAAGGTTGACCAGGGTTTTATCAATTTTATTTAGTTTTTCAAAGAATCATCTCTGTGATTCATTAATTCTTTGTATTGTTTTTTTAGTCTCAATTGCATTATTTTCTGCTCTGATTTTATAATTTACTCCCTCCCTTTGGCTTTGAGCTTGACTTATTATTCTGTTTTTAGAAGTTTGAGGTGCAGAATTAGGTTATTTATTTGTGTTCATTGTGTTTTCCTGATGTGGGAATCCACTGCTATAAATTTCCTCTGAGCACTGCTTTCGTTGCAATTCCCAGGTTCTGGTAGGATGTATCTGCATTTTCATTTTTTGTAAATATTGTTTATTTTCTCCCTTAATTTCATCTGTTATCTATTGGTTGTTCAGGAGGATGTTATTTAATTTCCATGTGTTTGTGGAGTTTTTGTGACTTCTTTTGTCAATAATTTCCAATTTCATTGCACTATGATCATGTAATATGCATGGGATAGTTCCAGTTCCTTTGCATTTACTTAAGCATGTTCTATGTGCTAGTATATGGTTTATTGTAAAGAACAACCTATGTGTAGCTGAGAAGAATGTGTATTCTAATGTTGTTTGGTGGAATACTCTATAAAGGTCTACTAAGTTCATTTGTTCACAGGTTTGGTTTTGTTCTGTTATTTCTTTGTGATTTTTTGTGTAGTTGACCCATCTATTTGTGACAATGTTGTGTTAAAGTTCCTTGTTACAACTGTGTTATTTCTTGTTTGATTTTTCCAGTCTGTTAAAATTTGCCTTACGTAGTTGTATGCTTCTATATTTGGTGCATACATATTTCTGATTGTTATCTCTTTCTGTTGCAGTTTCCCCCTAACAAATATGTAGTGACTTTCTTTATCTCTTTTGATCATTAATGGCTTGAAGTTCACATTGTCTGCAGTAGTTACCCCTGCAAGAACAGCTACCCTTGCTTTTTTCTGAGTTCTTGTCACATGGAGTGTTGTTTTCCATCCTTTGATTTTTAGTCTGTGAATTTCCTTTGTGTTAAATGTGTTTCTTGTATACAAGCATATTGTTGGGTTTTGTTTCTTGATCCACTGTGACAGTCTGTTTCTTTTGTTTTTTTTTTTTTTTTTTTTTTTTTT
>NW_004955412.1:25605051-25608328 GCF_000276665.1 Chinchilla lanigera | reverse complement strand
CTTTGGGCGCTTTTCGGCTGGGAATCGCGGTGGTATGAGTCCGGCCCACACTCGGACCCAGGAGCGCTGCAGCTCCCGGAGAACTGGCTGCCTGGGCGCCGTCTGTTTCTTTTGATTGGTGAATTGAGGCCATTTACATGAGTGGTTATTACTCATGTATAGTGACTTAATTTGTTCATATTATTTTCCCACTGTTGGTTCTGTACTTTTTCCTTCTGTATATTGCTTACTTTGTTTGGTGGTACTTTTCTATTGTTGTTCTTGAGATTGTGGTCATTTTTATCTCTTTGTATAATATCTTTCAGTACTCTCTATAAGGTTGTTTCAGTGGTCATGAATTTCTTCAGTTGATCTTTGTCTTGGAAGTATCTTATTTCTCCCTCTATTTTGAAAGATAGCTTTTCAAGGTACATCAATCTGTGCTGGAATTTGTTTCCTTTAAGGACTTGAAATACTTCAATCTCTTCTTGACTTCATGGTCTATGTTGAGAAATCTGCCCTGATTCTGATGGGTTTTCCTACATAGGTGATGGATTTCTTTTCTCTAACAACTTTTAATATTCTGTTCTTTTGCTGAATCTTGATTATTATGTGTCTGGATGTAGGATTTATTTTGGTTATGGCTAATTGGAATTCTATATGCCTCACAATTGTATGTCAGATTCTTTTCCCATGCTTAAGAAAATTTCTGCTATTATGTCTGCAAGAAGGCTTTTTATGTCTTTCATGTTGCCTCCTGCTGTTTCATTGGCACTGATCAGTCTTATATTGCTTTTATTTGCCTCTTCTTGCAACTGTTAAATTGTTATTTCCTAGTTCCTTGTTATTTTTAAGAATTCTTTCCTTTTATGATCACTAGCTGCCATGCTGTCTTGAAAGTCTGAAAGTCTGTCTTCAGTTTTGTTCAAGTGGCTTTGCCAGGTTTCAATGGAATTTTTAATTTCCTGAGTATCTCTTTGAATCTGTTTCATGTATTCTAATTCTTTCCTATACTGTTAATTCAAGGTTTCCATCATTTTTCTGTGCTCCTCATTATTTTATCTGTATCTTCTTTTGATATGTTGAGCAATTCTTTCATTATAGTTATCATTTTTTTTAACCTAAGAGATTATTTCTGATCTGATTTCCTCTATAACCTGATGTAGTTGGTTCTTTATTTCAGTTGCTATCATTTCAGAAATTTCAAGTGTGTGACTTCCATGTTCTTCTATGTTGATGTTTCCTGGACTTGTTGTGGGTGAGGTGGAGGTCTGAGATTACATTTTGCTTCTTCATTTTGTCATTTTCAAAGCTCCCTAGGTTTCCTGGGATTCAGGGTCATTCCCACACTGTCAGCAGGAGGCAGAGTGTGAGGTATCAGCCCTCCTGTGCTGCTCACTGAGGCACTCTAGGTTTCCCAGGACTCAGGGTCATTCCTGCAATGGCAGCAGGAGGTGGAGTGTGGTGCTTTGGGCTACAAGGCAGCTCACTGAGGCTTCCTGGGATCCAGTGTCCTTCCTGAGATGGTGGCATGGGTGGAGTGTGGGATCTCAGGCTCCCAGGCAGCTCACCAAGGTTTCCCAAGACCCAGGGATCTTCCTATGATGGTGGAAGTGGGTACAGCATGGAGTTTTGGGCTCCCAGACAGCTCACTGAGCCTCCTCTGGGGTTTTTTTAGTAAGTAGGTTTTTAAAATTACTGCTTCACTTTTAGTGCCCATTATTGGATTATTTAGTTTTTAAACCTTCTTGGTTCAGTGTTGGTAATTTTTATGTATCTAGGAATTTATCCATTTCTTATGACTTCTCCAATTCATTGGTGTACAGGTTTATAAAGTAGTTAATAATTTTTTGACAGTGTGTTATGATGTCACCATTTTTATTTCTAATTACATTGATTTGTTTTTTTCTCTTTCTTTTTTTGTTTAGATTGGCTAAGGGTTTGTTTATTGTTTAATTGTTAAAAGACCAAGCTCTTTAATTCACTGACTCTGTGTATTTTTGTGTCAATATTATTGATTTCTGCTGTACTCTTTAAAATTTCCTCTTTCTGGTGGACTTCTGGGAGGACAATATAATGGTGAACAGCAGAGAAATAACCTTTCTAAGATTTTTGGTCCACATTCTGGAATATAGCCATGAGGAAGAGAAGAAGGAGGGGAATGGGTTTATGGAACCCAGAAATGATCTGAAGTAAGAATTGAAGCCCACAGAGAGAGTAAAGTGAGACACATCAACACAGAAGAAGGAGGTGGCAAGTGACACTTTCTGCATGAGCCCTGACTTACAGTGAGGGAGAGGTGGCTTGAACCTGCAGATGCCTAGTGACTACTGGTGATTCCAAAGGCCTTCCAAGAGAAATGCACCAGTGGAATGCAGCAGAATCTTCAAAGTCCCCAGCCAAAGACTTTCAGATTCTCTTCTTTCCATTCTTCTGAAGAGAAAAGAAAAAAATGAGATAAAAGGGTAAATGGAAAGACAGCTTTATAAATGAGGGGAAGAGAGGTTAAAGAGAGGGGAGGGGAATGGGAAAAATAAGAATCAAGATATATCATATATTGGTGGTACAAATTCTCTATGATGAATGGAATCAAAATGTATTTCTAAATTGTATCAATAATTGAATAAAAAATTAAAAAACTGCAAAAGACTTGTAGATTTAATAACCAAATGAAGTATCATAGCTGGATACAAAGTCCGTACTGACATATCAATAGCATTCCTGTACACAGATAACAAATTTACTGTGACAAAAATTAGGGAAACTTCACCTTTCACAATAACATTAAAAATGAAATACCTAAGAATCAATATTATGAAAACTACAGTATTGAAAAAACCATTATATTGAAAACTACAGTACTCTGAAAAAAGAGATCAAAGAGGATATCAGTAAATGGAAAGGTATCCCTTGTTCTTGGGTATGGCAAATGGCCATAATCCCAAAAATTATTGTACAGATCTAATGCATATCAATCACCATACCAATAAAATACCTCACTGAGCTAGAGAAAAGAACTCTAAAGTTCATTTGGAACTAGAAGAGACCTAGAATAGCAAAGGCAATTCTGGACAAGAAAGGCAGGGGGCTTCACACACCTGACTTGTAATTATACTTCAGAGCTATCGTAAGAAAAACAGCATGGTACTGGCAAAAATACAGTCCTGAGAACTGGTGGCACAGACGATGGAGAAACAACTCCAGCACACTCAGCCAATTTATGTTTTTTTATTTTATTCTAAAAATAAAAGAAGGAAAATATTAACAGACAGTCAACATTTTACAAAATAGCAAAGGA
>NW_004955412.1:25602988-25604856 GCF_000276665.1 Chinchilla lanigera | reverse complement strand
CTTCTCATTTCCCATATCCCAGTTACCCTTTACCTTTGAGTGCTTTCCTATCAATTCCCAATGTCTGTCATATCTCCTAGTTTAAATTAACTCTTTCAGTCTTTACACTAGAGAAACAATGTGGTGTTTGCACATGTATGTTTGATTTATTTCACTTATGAGTATGGTCTCTAGTTGTGACCATTTACCTACAAAAGCCTCAAGTTTATCTTTTTTTATAGCTGAGTAATATTCCATTATATAAAAGTACCACAATTTTCTTATCCAATCCTCAGCCAATTTATGTTTGACAGTGGTCAACCATGTTCACTGAAAAAGTAGTCTCTTTAATATATGGTGCTGGTAAAACTCCCTTTTCACAGGCTGAAAATTAAAATTTGACTCATATTTTCAGCATGTAAAAACCTATAGTAGAAATGGAGAAACGATCTAACTGTTAAAATGGAAACACTAAATCTACTGGAAGAAAAAGAAAGTAGAAATCTTGAAGATATAGGTGTAAGCACAGAGTTCATGAACGAATCCTAAACTTAATAGGAAATACTGCAAAGAATCAACAACTGGGATTTCATCTTTTTGAAAAGCTTTTGTACAGCAGAAAAAATCATGAACAGGGTACGAAGAAAAACCCCACACATTGGTCAAATCTTTTAGCCAAGTGTTCCTCAAAGGACTTCTATCTAAACATATGAAGAATTGAAAGAACTCAGACCTCCCTAATTCAGAGATCCAAGCAAAAATAGAAATCTGAGATGAATATGCATTTCCCATGTGAAGAAACACAAATGGAAAATAAATATATGAGAAAATGTTCAACATCCCTGGTCATTCAAGAGATGCAAATTAAAACAACACTGAGATTCCATCTTACCTCAGAAAGAATGACTATAGTCAATAAATCAACCAATAAAAAAGTGCTGGTGGGGCTTAGGGGAAAAGGAACCCTTCTCCACTTGTTGGGAGTGTAGACTGGCACAAACACTGTGGAAGTCAATATGGAGATCCCTCAAAAAAATAGAATTAGAGGTCCCATTCTCCCCAGCTACTATCCTCTTGGTATCTGCCCAGAAGAATTAAAAATACTATTCCACAGTGATATATATGTACTCATGTTTATAGCAGCACAGTTTGTAATAGCTAAATATTGGAAACAACACAAAATACCCATTAACTGAGGAATGGATAAAGACAGTGTGGTATTTCATACAATGGAGTAATACTCAGCCATAAAGTAGGACAAACTTGAGAATTTTATAGGTAAATGGATGGAACTTGAGGCCATACTTATAAGTGAAATAAGTCAGACTCACATATTGTCTCTCTAGTGTGCCTGATTGGGTAAATAAGGTCTGAAATATATAATAAATATCGTGAAATAGGAGGAAATTCAAAAGGAAGGTTTGTGCTAATATCAGTTGCTGATATTTTTATGCCTGTGTATTGTACCCTGAGTGACTACTTTAAAGATACTGACATGTAATGAATTATTGTTATTCTTCTATTATTTTGTTATCAACTTTTGTTTTATCCTTTTTTCCCATAACATAAAATAAAAAAGAAGGGATGTACAGTGGCAGATTTCTCATTTCTTGATGAGGAAAGGTCAGAAGAAAACAAATACAGAAGCCACACGGAAATGGCTGGCTTGGTCCTTGACTGACCGGGTTAAAAAGCTAAAAACTACATTTCCCAAATTCCATTGCATCTAGAACCCTGGAAGTGAATTCAATTCTATTAATTAAATGTATTTGTGGAGCGCCAGTCTTCCGACCAGCAGCTTGCTCCCTGCTTCGTAGGCCCCCGGAGCCACGGGGGCGGGGGGAGCACCGGTCTTCCAACCGCAGCTTGCTCCCTGCCTCGTAGGCCCC
>NW_004955412.1:25596189-25602013 GCF_000276665.1 Chinchilla lanigera | reverse complement strand
CTTTTGTCTGTAACTCACTATTTGTCTATTTGTTTTCCTGAGAAACTATCTTGTAGGTAACAATACGTAAAACAATAACCATTGATAATTTCCTACCACTTTGTCTGTAATTTGGTATTGTTATCCTTCTTTTACTCTGTAAAATAAAAAAAAATGTATTTGTGAGCTTTATAAGTGGGGAGCTCCTCCCACATCAGTGTAATCAGAGTCACCTGCGAGTTTATGAAAAACGAGCTTGCTGCACCCTGTGCAGCACTTAGGTAGGTCTGGAGTGGGGTCTGAATGTCTGATATGTCTCCCAGTGATGCTCATCCTTGGAACCTGTCATCTATTTGCCAGGCTCATGAGTATGAGAAGCATTCTTTATAGAGGATGTGGTGAAGTTGGCAGCTGGAGCTTTCTTACTATTAGGTCATATCCACTGTGGAATCACTTTGGGGACTTCCTCAGCCCTTCTTTGTCATTCAAGAACTGTACACAGAGGAGCATTGAGATGGGCTAGAGCAACAGCACCCAGGAAACACTCATGAAGATTCCTGGGTACTCACACTGCAGGAAGTTGTGGTGCTGATGATCTTAAACTTGGCCATGGAAGGCAACCTGAAGGGGAAGCAGTAACATAGGTGTTTAGAATAAGAAGTAGGGAGTCTTCTTGATACTGGCTCTCCTTATAGTCTGGGCCCAGTGATCACACCATGTTGGGAAAAGTTGACTTCCTTGAGGGAGGAAGCAGAGGTTTCCAGGTTGTGTACTGGGACTCAGTTTAGCAGCCAATGTGCAGTGCCTGCCTGGCCTAACTCTCCTTCCACCGGGAGACAGAGCCCAGTGAGTGAGATATTTGCAAGAAAGCAAGGAGTCACTTCCTCAGATCAGGACACTAAGCAGTGTGTGAGCCAGAGAATCTTTCAGAGGGCACCGGCTGAGTAAGGACATGTCAGATTTACCCCTAGATAGCCCTAAGGACAGAGTGTAGCAAACAGTCCTGGTTAGAGACTTGGAACCAAGTACTGAGGGATCCTTGAGCAGAGTCACAGAAGTTTGCAGTAGTTGTGACTGGTGGTGAAGAAAAGTCCTTGGAGCAGCACTGGAGTGGGTGCTCTTTCACCAACCCACAAGTGCCACTGAACTGTGCACCCCTTGAGGAATTTCTCCTGCATCCAACTCCCCCAAGTGCCACTGAATTCTGTATTACAGGCTCCATTCTGCTGAGTCCTAAACATACTGAATCTGTAGGGTTGAAAGATCCTTTGTGAAGATGAACAAAAGGGATGTGGGATCACTGGGGCTAGAAAGAAACCAAAATCAGTGCCAACAGAGGGTATTTCCTGCTGGGCCTCAGAAATGGCCAAAATCTTGGGTCATTTTGAAATTTGGCAAGTAGGAGTATTGCTTTGACCTGGTAGGAATGTGGCATATAAAATCCATCAGAGAGTGTGTGTAGGGATGAGAGTACTGACTCCTTTCTGACCACAGAGGACCACTGCAATTGATGGCCAGAGAAAGCAGACCAGAACTGAATCATAACTACACATGGAGGGCTGGGAGGCTGAGAGAGGTGAACTGGGGAGGACAACCAGCAGAGCTTGTGGCAGAAACTCACTGGAAACTTGAGGCTGCTTCCCATCAGTAGGAGCAGTGGTGGGGACTCATCAAGCATTCTGAGAACATTAGGGGCTCTTGAGCAGCATGCTCTTTTGTTTTCTTTCATGTTTTTTCTTTTTCTTTTTTGGTCTTGGAGCGACAAGCCTTTGTGTGTGTATGTGTGTGTATATATATATATGTGTGTGTGTGTGTGCATATAGTTATAGATAGGTGTATAAATTCTGTTGTTTGTTATAAAGTATTCCATGTAGTTAAGTCAGACATGCTCACTTGAAAGGTTGTTTCATGGTGCTATCTAACTTGCTTGACTGTGAGTCTAACAGTTGGGTGCAGTCTCCCTGTCCCTTCTCGCACTTCCCGTTTACAGTCTCACCCTCTGTGTACCCAGGGCTTTGCACATGCTACACAAGCACTGTTCCACTGAGCTACCAGCACAGCCCCATTCTTCTATTTCATACAGAAACCATGAACATTAATCTCACCTGTATGTAATGGTAACATCTTACACTAGGTTCCCTCTCTCTAGGGGTTGTTTCATAGGACTTCTAAAATTAGCTTTTCTGTTATGCTATTAATTGGACTCATTCTCTCTGTATTTTCTTTTCCTCTCTACTTAAAGTGCCTCCTACCATTCTCTTCCTTCTGACACCCTAATAAGTCTCTTCTTCTTCCCTTCATTTTCCTTGTTTATAGACTATTGTAAAAAACTTAAATTTTAAATTTTTACTATTTTGGAACCCATGTGAGGGGCATATGTTTATGAGCCGCTCTTGTATGAATGCTAACTATCACTTTTGTTTCTGCAGTGTCTCACACTGACCTGCTATGTTTTCCTTCACCAACAGGTGTTGCTTAGGGTCTTCTAACATAGGGTTTCTGCTAGTTTATAAGTTGGATACCATTTCCATTAAAGTTGTCCTGCTTCCTATGTATAAATCTCCTTTCTTTCCCTTTGCCTCCACACATGTCCTCTCAAACTCCCTTCTCCATTGTTGGTGGGAATGTAAACCAGTGCAGCCACAGTGGAAATCAAGAAAGAGATTCTTCAAATAACTAAAAATGGGAATTCCATTTGGTTTTTTTTTTTTTGTTTGTTTTTCTCCGGTACCGGGAACCGAACTCACGACCTTGCGCTTGCCAGGCAGGCGCTTTTGCTGCTGAGCTAAATCCCCAGCCCTTTGGGAATTCCATTTGAAAAATGGATAAAACAGATTGGTTTGTATTCACAATGGAGTATTATGGAGTCATAAAGAAAGATGAATTTGAATCATTTGTAGGAAGATAGATGGATCTTGAGAGCAAATTTTAAGTTAATTAAATAAGGTACAAAGGTTAAATATCACATAGATTTTCTTATGAGAAACACACAATATAAACTGAGGGTAAAACAGAGGAGATATGCTAGGAAACAATAAGGTGGACTTCTTAGAGGTGGGGCAGTGCAGCAGAAGTGGGGAGAGGAGAGGGCTGAGATGTGGAAAAGGGAATTGAAAATGTTCAAAGTATTACATATAATATATGGTATACACATATGAATATAATTATTATATATCACAAAACATACACTGATAGAATTATATTAAAATGTATTCATATAATTCTTTTTCTGATGAGAAAACTAGTTACTTCTTTTTCCAAATTAAACCACTAACAGATACAATATTATACCCAAAGTTGTTGTTAATAAAAAGACTCATAAATCCTCTAGACTGTATTTGGCAGCTTAGTTTGAGACATGTATCTGTGATATCATTATAAACCATGGGGAGCCAGACATGGGAACACAAATGTGCAGTCTCAGAACTCTGGGAGGCTGAGGCAAGAGAAGCACAGGTTAGAGCCATGCCTGATGATTTAGCAACTTACCGAGACCTTGTCTAAATATCAAATATGAACACTGAGAGGCCATCTTATTCCAGAAAGCATGGCCACCATTAAGAAATAAATCAATAACAAAGGCTGGCGGGCTTGTGGGGAGAAAGAGACCCTTCTCCACTGCTGACGGCACTGTAAACTGATACAACCACTATGGAAATAAGCGTGGACAGTCCTCTAACAACTAAAACTAGAATTGCATTTGATGCACCTATTCCCCTTCTACATATCTTTGCAAAAGAGTTAAGACCTCATACCACAGCGGTATATGCACACCCATATTTACAGCAGCGCAGTTCATAGTAGCTAAATCTTGGAAACAGCTTGTAAGTCCACCAGCAGATGAATGGGTAAAGAGAATGTGACATTTATACACAATGGAGCACTACTCTTCTATAAAGAAGGATAAACCTGGGTCCTTTGTGGGCAAATGGATGCACCCTGAGACCATAATGTGAAGTAACTCAGAGAGAAACATAAGTATCATATATTTTCTCTTATATGAAAAACTCAGTATGTATATATATATATATATATATATACACACACACAGACACACAGACACACACACACACTCACTCACAAAATAAAAGGGAACAAAAAGAGGAAAAAAGGAATTATAGTACAATATGGAAAATATATCTAAAAGTGTATCTTGACTTGACCTAACACGTTTTATATGTTCTTTGTCCTAGTAATTTGGTTTTCTATCTGTATATATGATAATTAACTTTATAAGGTTTTATAAGATAAATGCATCTGATGCTGGAAACATAAAGGTGAATGAGGAAAAAGGGAAAAAGAATTAAAATGTATTAATACATTTACCAATTCCCTACATGAATGTAATCATTATGTACATAAAATGTGTACTAATAAAAGTACAAAAAATTAAAAAAGAAGGGCTGGGGATGTAGCTCAGTGTGAGGGGCTTAAGTTCCATCTCTTGTACTATAAACACAAACAGTCTGACACAGAATAAAACAAGTGGATGAAGAAATTTTATCCCTTGGTAACAGGCTTCACAGAGTACTGTCAATAGGCCAGTTATTTAGGCAGGATGAATATTTTGCAGCAATATACTATCTAGGGTGATCAATCATCCTAGTTTCAGGGGGCAGAGGGAATTTCCTAGGATGTGAGACTAAGTGCTACAACTGATAGAGAGCCAGAAAATCATGACAGTGAGCTGCTCTGAAGTAAACTTTCCGTACTCATCTTGAGGCTGTGGCACATAAGGAAAAGGAGTTTGGGTAGATGACAAAACAGGAGGAGATCTGGAAAATTTTTATCAGAAGGCACTTGAAATTCGAGCAACAAACCCAGGGCAGCCAAATAGACTGTACAAAGGGGGCTATCAGCCTGCAATAGAGGAACAAGATGTGACAGCCGATAGTATGGACTGTGGAGCCACTGAGCCTGGGTTTTGGCCCTGTGTTATTTATTTACCACCTGGGTGACCATAGACAGGCTATTGAACGATCTGTCTATGCCTCTGTAGCTGGAATACCATAGGTCTAATTGATACAGAGTAGAAGTAAAGAAGAGTTTCACTGCTGTCTTAGTTACTTTTCTCATTGCTGAGAAAAAATATCTGGTGCCCAAAATTAAGGAGCTCATAGTTTGTAGAGGCTTCAATTCACAGTTGGCTGGCTCAATGGCAGGGTCTCATGGTAGAGGGGCACCACAGAGGAGAAAGAGTTAATGGTAAGCAGAAGGCAGGAAGGCAGAAAAACTGAAGTATGGAAGAAGCAAGTGACCAGCAGCAAGTGACAACAGCAGTCTGTCTTCTGTCCAGGCTACCCATTCTTATGGTGGGTGAGGTCACCTCCAGGGTGAGGCATCTGTATCCTTAACATCACATCATTAATCAATTCCAGCATCATTTCCTTAACCCCAGCATTACACACTGTAGATCCAGCCACCTCTGAAAAGCCCCACCTATGACCACATGAGGGTTTGAGGGGGATATCCAGACCTAAGCCATAACTGCTCTTATCACTTTTGTTGCTCTTTCAAAATTATGAGAAGGGATCAGATAGAAATTCTTGGGCAGTAGTAAAAGGGAAGATGGGAAGAGAGAAGGAATCTGAGTGAGAAGAGACTGGGTACCACTAGTTGGTGATTTTTCAGCACACCTTATTTCCCTTGTTTACTCTTATATGCAAAATACAACAATTGAATGGAGTTACGTTTATAATATTACTAAAGGTAAAATATAATAGCACCAGGAATGACTCTCAAAACTGCTAAAATTTGGGGCTGGGGATTTAGCTCAGCGGCAAAAGCGCCTGCCTGGCAAGCGCAAGGTCGTGAGTTCGGTTCCCGGTACCGGAGAAAAACCAAA